>NC_137012.1:19919336-20166568 GCF_032717465.1 Coenobita brevimanus | reverse complement strand
TTTTCAACTGATATAAGTGAAATACCTGAGGTAACACCAAATGAAGTAAATAATTCTCTCAAAAATATGAAAAGAGGGAAAGCTCTGGGAAAAGATGGAATAGTAGCAGATTTACTGTTGGATGCAGGAGTGAAGGTACAAACTAGGTTTGCTCACGTTTTTACTCAATGGATGAAAAGGAAGAAAATTCCCAAAACATGGTGTAATGCAATAGTTATTTTACTTTACAAAAAAAGTGACTGAAAAGACCTTAGTAACTATCGACCCATTAGCTTGCTATCAGTCCTTTACAAACTCTTCACTAAAGTCCTTACAAACAGAATAACTACAAATTTGGAGGAAAACCAACCTCGTGAACAGGCAGGATTCCGAAGCGGATACTGGACTACTGATCATCCACACACAATGAATCAGCTAATTGAGAAAACTACAGATTAAAATAAACCACTGTGCTTAGGTTTTGTTGATTACAAAAAGGCTTTCAACTCAATGGAGCACATAGCAATTATAAATTCATTGCGAGAACAAGGAGTGAATGAGAACATTGTAAAACTGCTCGAAAACATAATTATATTAAAAGGGAACTGCTACAGTTAAATTACATAAGGACTCAGAGAAAATTAAGATTGCGAAGGGAGTGCGTCAGGGAGATACAATTTCACCAAAGTTATTTACAGCATGCCTAGAAAGTATTTTCAGAAAGCTAGACTGGGAAAACAAAGGAGTGAACATAGATGGAGAAAAGCTAAACCATTTAAGATTTGCAGATGACATTGTCCTAATCTCAGAAACAGCAGAGACATTGCAAGAAATGTTAAATGACTTGAACAGAGAAAGTCTCAAAGTAGGGCTAAAGATGAACCGGAGTAAAACTAATGTTTAATCCTCAAACACCAAAGAGCGTTATCAGAATATGTGGAGAAATTCTTGAAGAAGTCGAGGAATACAATTACCTGGGACAAATACTAAAATTAACGAAAGATAATGATAGGGAAATAAAAAGACGCATTACAATTGGATGGAAAGCTGTCAATAAACATTGGGACATTATGAAAAGTAGCTTGCCAGTTTGTACGAAATGAAAAGTATATAACGAATGTATAATTCCTGCTATGACGTATGGTTGTGAGACCTGCAAACTGACAAAATCGATGGAAAATAAACTAATTCGTTCTCAGAGAGCAATGGAAAGGTCAATGTTGGGAATATCTTCAAGAGACAGGAAAAGATTAACTTGGGTGAGAGAGCAGACTAAAGTCAAAGATATTATACAAGTTATAAAAGAACAGAAATGTAGGTGGGCAGGCCATATAGCAAGAAAAAGGGATAATCGATGGAGCAAGAGGTTGACTGACTGGACACCAAGAGATTGTAAGCGTAGCAGAAAAAGGCCAGACAGGAGGTGGAGGGATGAGATAGAGAAATTTGCAGGGAAAACGTGGCAAAGATTGGCTCAGTCAAGGATTTCGTGGAGAAGGTTGGGGAAGGCCTTTGTTCAACAGTGGACTTGTAATGGTTGATTATATATATATATAATCAACCGATAAGGTAACGGTTCATCACTTTTTCAACCGCTGCACTGTAATAGCACACACACACACACACACACACACACACACACACACACACACACACACACACACACACACCGCTCGCTGGTGCAGTGGTAACGTTCCCGCTTGCCAACTGGTGGACGGGAGTTCGCGCCTCGCTCAGGTTGCGAAAAGTTTCACTGACGAAGTGGGTGGTTACTGTCCCTCTTGAGCAAGGGGATGGGTGTGTGCGTGTGTGAAGGTCACAGCCTTGTCCTTAGATAGGAGTACATGAGCTCTCAGCTCCCTTCCGGGAGGGTAAAAGCTGACCATCACGACCATCAAGTGATCCTGACCGACCCGGTGAATTACATACCGTAATGGTTCAACAATTTTCAACCGCTGCATTGTAATAGCACACACACACACACACACACACACACACACACACACACACACACACACACACACACACAGTAATGGTTCAACACTTTTCGACCGCTGCATTGTTATAGCACACACACACACACACACACACACACACACACACACACACACACACACACACACACACCGTACTGGTTTAACACTTTTTCAACCGCTGCATTGTAATAGCACACACACACACACACACACACACACACACACACACACACACACACACACACACACACACACACCGTAATGGTTCAACACTTTTTCAACCGCTGCATTGTAATAGCACACACACACACACACACACACACACACACACACACACACACACACACCGTAATGGTTCAACACTTTTTCAACCGCTGCATTGTAATAGCACACACACACACACACACACACACACACCGTAATGGTTCAACACTTTTTCAACCGCTGCATTGTAATAGCACAACACACACACACACACACACACACACACACACACACACACACACCGTAATGGTTCAACACTTTTTCAACCGCTGCATCCTAATAACACCAGCAAACAGCACCAGCAAAACGAGCAGGTAATAATTTCAGTCGTCTCTCTATACGTGATAATGTGTCTGTCTGTCCGTCAGTTGTACTATTAACTATGGAAAGCCTTGATTGACTAAATCTTTTGCAAGTTGGTACCCGCTGACCCTGTCTAGGTCTAGGTCCAGTAGTAAAGTCATTAGGTCAAAATTCAAGGTTAACAGAAAACAAAAATCTATTTCTAGTAGATGGCTGTCCTTCTATTACATTTTTACTATTCCTTTCCAACTGTCTTGTGATTTGCAAGGGTTTTTCAGACTAATGGAGCTTCAATAGGACTGGGTTGATATTAGAAAGTGAACAGACCTAAATAAGAGAGAGAGAGAGACAGACAGACAGAGAATCAAAACACCTATCTCACTGCGAGTCCCAGATGTAGCTGAGTGACTAGACAACAATAACAATGACTGGAGTATTTCACATAACATCCAGCTATTTATCACGTTCACCAAATCGTAATCTTTAAGAGACACGACCTCCCTGTTTTGCAGTTTCTTTTTTTTCTTTTTTTTTTTTTCACCTTTGTTCTTCAGGTGATTCTTTAAGTGCTTAGTATTTTCTGACTGCGTTTTGAAGTTTTTATGTTGTTCGTTTCTTATAAAAGTGGTGAAAAGTGTTTCAAAAGCGGTTTTACAATCCTTAACGGTGCCAGACAGAAGGACGCCATCTTGCGGGGCGCTAGGAGAGACGGACGCCATCTTGTGGGGAGAGAGGAGAGACGGACGCCATCTTGTGGGGCGCGAGGACAGACGGACGCCATTCTTATGGGGCACTAGGAGAGACGGACGCCATCTTGTAGGCAGAGAGGAGAGACGGACGCCATCTTGTGGGGCGCGAGCATAGGCGGACGCCATCTTGTGGGGAGAGAGGAGAGACGGACGCCATTTTGTGGGGCGCGAGCAGAGACAGACGCCATCTTGTGGGGAGAGAGGAGAGTCGGACGCCATCTTGTGGGGCGCGAGCAGGGACGGACGCCATCTTAGAACGCTATTTTTGAACGAAACTACCGTTATCGTTGCTTACTTATCCAATCCTATTTTTTTTTTAACCTAACCTTATTTATTCTATCCTATCCTAACTTTTCCCGTATGTACCGTGATCATATTTTCCTTGTTTATTGATGGATCTTCATATTCAAAAAAGCACTTATGTACTTTACAAAGTTACTGAATCAGTTCAAAGGAAGGTACTTTCTCAATGAAGTGGTCCTGTCTCCTTAAGATTAGCTACAAAACAATGCTTGACACAGGAAGGAAAGTGCTACGGTCAACATACGATTTAGTCTAAGCAGCAGAAATACCTTACCGATTCACATCCTCTTTTCCCAGGTTGGTTTCTGTATTTTTATAATAATGCTTATGGTGGTAAGCTATTGTTTACTGTTAGTTTTGTTTCCCTGTTGTTTTTATCAATGCTTATTCTGAATCATTCGTGTTAGTTTCTCAAGCGTAATGGCAGACTTTCAATAACGTACTCAAAGCAACCGAAGATTTTTTTACAGCTGTACTAGCCTAACCTTACATGCATAACCTATCCTTAACCTAATGTTAACTAATCTAACAAATTATATCTTAGCCTAACCATATCTAACCAAGCTTAATCCAATCTAACATAACCTAACTTAACCTAATCTAACCTCTACCACGGTAACAACCAGACACGCCGAAATGGAAAACCAAATTTACTTCAGTACAGTTGCGTGGCGTATAGTAAGTTTCCGCCATTACGCCCACGAAAAATCACGCGTCGGGGAAACAAGAGGGAAACAACACCATGAAGTTACCGTTTACCATCCAAATATGAAAAATCCTGAATGCACACAAACAATAAGAAGTGAACTGGCAGGATGTTTCTGCTGCTTACTTTAAACACATTTACCATTATCACAAAAGACGCTCTGTAACTGGATAATCGGTCGTCGAAGCGTCTTCGGGAATTTCGTGACACTTCCTTTATTTATTCTGCACATTACATATCACTATCCTTTATGTTATTTATGTAATGTATGTCGATATGCAAACTACATAAATAGCAACAAGAAGGAAGAGTTTAAGAGACAATAAACGCAGAGTTAGATTTCTCCACCTTCAGGAAGCACGTGTGGATCTGAGAGAGTAAAGATGAATGATATGTGAGGGCAAGGCTAAACCCAGGGAGGGAGTAAGGGAAGGGGAGGGAGGAAGACCACCCCACACTCAACTTCATATTTTTCCTGGATCTCAAGACTATATTATTCAGTTTAGAAATGACTTTTGGACCTGGAGTACATACATCGTTCATTAACTCCTTCACAACTAGCGGACTTCCTTAAGGTGAATAAAATCATCTGAAGGTAGAATAAACTAACAAGCGCCATGGTAACGAAAGGATAAATCTTCGTATCAGCCTCTTACTTTCAATGGTTTCTTGATGTCCGGGTACTGCACATCATCAGTCGGTGAACATACAAATAATCTCACCTGGAGTTTTGGTAACAAGGTTTAAAATCAAACATAAATAATATACTATGGTAAGACGTTGTTGCCGAGGATCCGTCATGTTTATTTCAAGTTCATTCTTTTCTGTTTGCTTCTTGAGATGGACACAAAGTTTATTTGGGTAACAGAAGTGTTGGCTTAACACCCGATATTGTACCCTGTGCTGTATGCAGTGAAGGACTTAATGAAGACTATACTTAGCTCCTTCAATGCAACGGCTCCCTTTAGCTGAATAAATTCCCCTGGAGATAGCTAGAGTAAAAATAAAAATCGTCGGAGTGAAGGGGTTCATGATCCTCTTAATTCTTTGACTAGAGAAGAGCTAAGTCAACTGGCGTTCCTGTAATGTAAGTATAACTAAGCTTTTCATTTTATCCCGTATGTTAATCAAGACGAGATGTAAAGGTTTTCGTTGTGATGGATTTCTATCGGCAGAATAAAATCGACTTGTGGCTGGCTGTAAAAATCAGAGTTTGTACTTCCCAGCAGGGGGGTTGGCTAGTGCTCATTATGGATGCTTAGCTGGCCGCCCCTCCCCCCTCTTAACCAGACACAATGTACTGAAGGAGGAAAAAAAAAAGTTCTTTATGGGCGTCCCTCAAATCAGGATTCCCCCTTCCTTATCATCCTTCCCCGTACACCTCACATCACCTCCACATCATCATCCCCTTCTACATCACTCTCCTGCACTTCATCCTCCTATCCATTTCACCCCCCACTTTGCATACAATTCTCCCTTTGTACATCGTTGCCCCTCCACTTCATCTTCCTCCGTTTCACCCTCTTTGCACATTCTCCTCTCTCTCCACATCATTCCCACATTCCCTCCTTCTCCTCCATTTCATCTCTTCTACATTATCCTCCTCTTCCTCATCATTCCCTTCCACTTCATCTTCCTCTATGTTCAGTCTGACTCTACCAGTGCATGCTAAAAGACCAGGGAGTAAGTCAACACTGCACAATATTCCTTTATCTATGCTACTCATGTCAACACGTCCGCTGCATCCAATAACAACACTTATATTAACCTATGCTTAAAGATATCTATTTTGTCCCTTCAATGCTGTGGTGAATTTTTGTAGTTAATTCTTGTCACATGCAGACGATTTCATTCAACGTTGAGGTTATTTATTTCACTGACGGGGTTACTAAAAGCTTTAACACTCCAGTCTAAAAAGTGTATGGTTGTAAGTTGAATACAGTGTCAGGAGGAAGAAGTACAACAAAAAAGATGTCTTCGGGCTAACTAGATTAATAACTTGTTTGTGAAGAGAATGTGGGAGATAGAACGAGAAGGGGTGAGAAAGACTGTAAGCGGGGTAAGGGGTAATGGAAAGAGGGGAGAGGAGAGGGGAAGAGGGAAGGGGAGGGAGGAAGAGGGAAGAGGAGGAAGGAAGAGGAAATGGGGGGGGGGAAGAGGGAAGGGGAAGCGTGAGAAGATGAGGGGTGAAACAAGGCTTTGGTTGGGTGACAGTGGACGTGTGTGTGTGTAAGGGAGGGGAGGTGAAAAGGGTCAGAGGAGGGGTGATTGAGGGGAAAGGTGTGGGAAGGGGAAGAAGGAGAAAGGGTGCAACGACGGTGAGAGGTGGGGGTGAAGAGTGAATATGGAACAGGAGAGGAAGCGAGAAGGAAGGGGTGGAGAAGGGGATAGGACAGAGTGAGAACGGAGAGGATAGGATAGGGTACAAGGAGAATACAGCATGGATGAAAGAAAGGAAATGAAGAGAGAAGAGGGTGGAGGGAGAAAGAAGAGATGGAGGAAGGAAAGGAGAGAGTGAGGCAAGAGAGGGATGGAGAGCGAGATGACAGGGGAGGGGAGGGAAGAGGAATGAACAGTGAAGGGGTAAGTAGGGGAAGGATGATGGGGCAGAAAGGGTGGCGAGGGGAGACTGAAGGTGAAATATAAAAGTAGTTATGTAGCAGGGGACAGGGTGGGGGTGGGGATGATAGACAGTGAGCCTGCCACACAATTACAATGAGCGGTGTTTATCAAAGGTGCGCCGCGCCGTGAGTCGTGTTGCATGGTGTAGTGTTGCATGGTGTAGTGTTGCATGGTGTAGTGTTGCTTGGTGTAGTACTGCATGGTGTGGTGCTGCGGGGTGTGGTGTTGCATGGTGTAGTGTTGCATGGTGTAGTGTTGGATGGTGTGGTGTTGCATGGTGTAGTGTTGCATGGTGTTGCGATGCATGGTGTAGTGTTGCATGGTGTAGTGTTGCATGGTGTAGTGTTGCGTGGTGTAGTGTTGCGTGGTGTAGTGTTGCGTGGTGTAGTGTTGCGTGGTGTAGTGTTGCATGGTGTAGTGTTGCATGGTGTGGTGTTGCATGGTGTGGTGTTGCATGCTGTGGTGTTGCGTGGTGTAGTGTTGCATGCTGTGGTGTTGCGAGGTGTAGTGTTGCGTGGTGTAGTGTTGCATGGCGTAGTGTTGCATGGTGTAGTGTTGCATGGTGTAGTGTTGAGTGGTGTGGTGTTGCATGGTGTAGTGTTGCGTGGTGTTGCGTTGCATAGTGTAGTGTTGCATGGTGTAGTGTTGCGTGGTGTTGCGTTGCATGGTGTTGCGTTGCATGGTGTAGTGTTGCGTGGTGTTGCGTAGCATGGTGTTGCGTTGCATGGTGTAGTGTTGCATGGTGTGGTGTTGCATGGTGTGGTGTTGCATGGTGTGGTGTTGCGTGGTGTACTGTAGTGTTGCATGGTGTTACGTTGCATGGTGTTGCTTTGCATGGTGTTGCGTTGCATGGTGTTGCTTTGCATGGTGTTGCTTTGCATGGTGTTGTGTTGCTTGGTGTAGTGTTGCGTGGTGTAGTGTTGCGTGGTGTAGTGTTGCGTGGTGTAGTGTTGCATGGTGTAGTGTCGTATGGTGTAGTGTTGCGTGGTGTTGCGTTGCATGGTGTAGTGTTGTATGGTGTAGTGTTGCATGGTGTAGTGTTGCATGGTGTTGCGTTGCATGGTGTTGCGTTTCATGGTGATGCGTTGCACGGTGTAATGTTGCTTGGTGTAGTGTTGCATGGTGTGGTGTTGCATGGCGTGGTGTTGCATGGTGTGGTGTTCCATGATGTAGTGTTGCATGATGTAGTGTTGCATGGTGAAGTGTTGCGTGGTGTAGTGTTGCGTGGTGTAGTGTTGCGTGGTGCATTGTTGCGTGGTGTTGCGTTGCATGGTGCAGTGTTGCGTGGTGTAGTGTTGCATGGTGTAGTGTTGCGTGGTGTAGTGTTGCATGGTGTAGTGTTGCATGGTGTAGTTTTGCATGGTGTAGTGTTGCATGGTGTTGCGTTGCATGGTGTAGTGTTGCATGGTGTAGTGTTGCATGATGTAGTGTTGTATGATGTAGTGTTGCATGGTGCTGCGTTGCATGGTGTTGCGTTGCATGGTGTAGTGTTGCTTGGTGTAGTGTTGCATGGTGTTGCGTTGCATGGTGTAGTGTTGCATGGTGTAGTGTTGCATGGTGTAGTGTTGCATGGTGTTGCGTTGCATGGTGTAGTGTTGCATGGTGTAGTGTTGCATGGTGTTGCGTTGCATGGTGTGGTGTTGCATGGTGTGGTGTTGCATGGTGTAGTGTTGCATGGTGTTGCGTTGCATGGTGTTGTGTTGCATGGTGTAGTGTTGCATGGTGTTGCGTTGCATGGTGATGCGTTGCACGGTGAAATGTTGCTTGGTGTAGTGTTGCATGGTATTGTGTTGCATGGTGTAGTGTTGCATGGTGTAGTGTTGCATGGTGTAGTGTTGCATGGTGTTGCGTTGCATGGTGTAGTGTTGCATGGTGTAGTGTTGCATGGTGTTGCGTTGCGTGGTGTTGCGTTGCGTGGTGTAGTGTTGCATGGTGTGGTGTTGCATGGTGTTGCGTTGCATGGTGTAGTGTTGCATGATGTGGTGTTGCATGGTGTGGTGTTGCATGGTGTGGTGTTGCATGGTGTGGTGTTGCATGGTGTAGTGTTGCATGATGTAGTGTTGCATGGTGTAGTGTTGCATGGTGTAGTGTTGCGTGGTGTAGTGTTGCATGGTGTAGTGTTGCATGGTGTAGTGTTGCATGGTGTAGTGTTGCATGGTGTTGCGTTGCGTGGTGTTGCTTTGCGTGGTGTTGCTTTGCGTGGTGTAGTGTTGCATGGTGTTGCGTTGCATGGTGTTGCGTTGCATGGTGTAGTGTTGCATGGTGTGGTGTTGCATGGTGTAGTGTTGCATGGTGTGGTGTTGCATGGTGTGGTGTTGCATGGTGTGGTGTTGCATGGTGTGGCGTTGCATGGTGTGGTGTTGCATAGGGCGGTGTTGCATGGTGTGGTGTTGCATGGTGTGGTGTTGCATGATGTAGTGTTGCATGATGTAGTGTTGCATGATGTAGTGTTGCATGATGTAGTGTTGCATGATGTAGTGTTGCATGATGTAGTGTTGCATTGTGAAGTGTTGCATGGTGTAGTTTTGCGTGGTGTAGTGTTGCGTGGTGTTGTGTTGCGTGGTGTTGCGTTGCATGGTGTAATGTTACGTGGTGTTGCGTTGCATGGTGTTGCGTTGCATGGTGTAGTGTTGTGTGTTGTAGTGTTGCATGGTGTAGTGTTGCTTGGTGTTGCGTTGCATGGTGTAGTGTTGCATGGTGTAGTGTTGCATGGTGTAGTTTTGCATGGTGTTGCGTTGCATGGTGTTGCGTTGCATGGTGTTGCGTTGCATGGTGTAGTGTTGCATGGTGTAGTGTTGCATGGTGTTTCGTTGCATGGTGTTGCGTTGCATGGTGTAGTGTTGCTTGGTGTAGTGTTGCATGGTGTTGCGTTGCATGGTGTAGTGTTGCATGGTGTAGTGTTGCATGGTGTAGTGTTGCATGGTGTAGTGTTGCATGGTGTAGTGTTGCATGGTGTAGTGTTGCATGGTGTAGTGTTGCATGGTGTAGTGTTGCATGGTGTAGTGTTGCATGGTGTTGCGTTGCATGGTGTAGTGTTGCATTGTGTAGTGTTGCATGGTGTTGCGTTGCATGGTGTTGCGTTGCATGGTGTGGTGTTGCATGGTGTAGTGTTGCATGGTGTTGCGTTGCATGGTGTGGTGTTGCATGGTGTAGTGTTGCATGGTGTAGTGTTGCGTGGTGTTGCGTTGCGTGGTGTTGCGTTGCGTGGTGTTGCGTTGCGTGGTGTTGCGTTGCATGGTGTAGTGTTGCATGATGTAGTGTTGCATGGTGTAGTGTTGCGTGGTGTAGTGTTGCATGGTGTTGCGTTGCATGGTGTAGTGTTGCATGGTGTAGTGTTGTATGATGTAGTGTTGTATGATGTAGTGTTGCATGGTGTAGTGTTGCATGGTGTAGTGTTGCATGGTGTAGTGTTGCGTGGTGTGGGGGAAAGGAAACAACCTCATTAATATGCACAGCTGGTTCAGCTGACTCACTAGATTATTCCACCTTCCTACACTTCAATTTATTAGTTACTTATTTTTACCCTATTGATTAAAAAAAAAATAAATAAACCTAACGTTTATGATTATGCCTTTTCACTTATACACTCATCAAGCTTTAATCAGTATCTTGTTCCCATTGTATATGACCACTCGGCTCAACTGATTATGTCTTTGTCTTATGAATTATTTATATAAGTTACTATTATGCCTTCAGATATCCCTCATTTTACCTGATTGCAAATGCTGTAATATTGCAGTTTCATCAAGTATTCTCCAACTTTAAGTTTCGAGTCATGAATCACGAGCTTAATATATTATTCACGCGAACTCTAAACGATATTCTTCAGCTCTGGAAAAATCTAAAGGATTTATAACCGTTGAAGTTACAGGAATGCATTACTTCTGTTGCAAAAAACATAAAGAGAATCAAGATATTGCTGTTTTGAGTACATTGTGGTGGTCATGAACAAGTGGCGTCATGACTTTTTTTTTTTTTTATGCGAGGAAGAAGGAACCAAAGGACATGAGCCTGCAGTAACAGTTCCCTCCAAGAGAAAAACAAAATACAATAGAGCCAAATTCAAGATCCGATCGTTTTAAGATGCCTGGACACACTGCGTTTGAAAGACTGGAGATCATAGGCAGCATTAAATACAGACAGAGGGAGACAGTTCCAGAGTTGACCTGTTGCATAAATGAAAGACTGGGAGTAACGGTTAACTCTTGCATTAGAGAGTTGGACAGAAAAGGGATGAGAGTTTGCTGCCAGACGGGTGCAACGCGCCCGTCATAGAAGTGGAGGAATGCAAGCAGACAGTTCAGAGGAGCAGTGACCATTAAAGTAGCGATAGAAAAAAGAGATAAAGATGCAACAGTGCGGCGAACAGACAGAGGTTGAAGGGAGTCAGTAAGAGGAGGAGAGTTAATGAGACGAAAAGCCTTGACTCCACCCTATTGAGAAGAGCTGTATGTGGGGAGCCTCCCCACACATGAGAGTTGTACTCCACACAGGGGCGGATAAAACCCCTGTATAGAGTCAACAATTGTGCAGGGGTAAAGAAGAAGCGGAGTCGGCTTAGCACACCCAATCTCTTGGAAGCAGATTTTACAAGAGATGTAATATGATCTTTCCAAGATAAGTCCCGAGTAAATGAAACCCCAAGCATGTTCAAGGATGATGCAGGATTAAGCTGAATATTATTAAACATTAGTGGGTATACCTGTGGAAGATTCTGTCGGGTTGATAGGTGTAAGAACTGAGTCTTAGATGCATTAAAAACAACCATATTATTTTTACCCCAGTCAGAGATACGAGCCAAGTCAGACATTAGGTGTGCCATAGCCTCATCCCTTGTTTGTTGAAGTAACTGTTGAGATGGGCGTTGCGAGAACAGAATGGAAAGGTGAAGGGTGGAGTCATCAGCGTATGAGTGGATAGGGTTAGATGTACAGCTTAGAAGATCATTGATGAATAAAAGGAAGAGAGTTGGTGATAGGACAGAGCCCTGAGGAACACCACTGTTGATAGATCTAGGAGAAGAACGATGGCCGTCTACAACAGCAGCTATAGAACGACCAGAAAGGAAGCTAGCGATGAAGGCACAGATAGAAGGATAGAAACCGTAGGAGGGCAGTTTGGAAATTAAAGATTTATGCCAGACTCGATCGAAAGCCTTTGAGATGCCAAGTACAATGGCAAAGCTTTCGCCAAAGTCCCGAAAGGAGGATGACCAGGAGTCTGAAAGGTAGGTGAGAAGATCGCCAGTGGAGCGTCCCTGACGGAACCCGTACTGATGATCGGAAAGAAGGTAGTGATAGGAAAGATGCCTTAAAATTTTTCTATTGAGAATTGACTCGAAAACTTTTGAAATACAGGACGTTAAAGCAATTGGACGATAGTTGGAGGGTTGGAAGTGGTCACCCTTCTTTGGGACTGGCTGAATGAGAGCAAACTTCCAGCAAGAAGGAAATGTACAAGTTGATAGACAAAGGCAAAAGAGTTTGCCTAGGCTGGGTGTAAGCACAGAAGCACAGTTCTTGAGAACAACAGGAGGGACCCCATCAGGCCCATATGCCTTGTTAGTACTGAGGCCAGTGACGGCAAAAAATACATCAGCTGAAGAAATTTTAATGTCAGCCATGAGGAAGTCAAAAGGGGGAAGTGATGGAGGAACAGCACCGGAATCGTCTAAGGTGGAATTGGAGGAGAAAGTCTGTGTGAAGAGATCTGCTTTATCAGTAGAAGAAATAGCTACAGAACCATCAGAGTAGAAAAGAGGAGGGAAGGATGATGAGGTAAAGTTGTTAGAAAGATTTTTGGCAAGGTGCCAGAAGGAGCGGGAAGAATTCGAGTTGGAGAGTTGAGAGCATTTAGTATGGATGAAATTATTTTTAGTAGAGCGAACAGACTTGGCACGATTCCGGCCAGAAACGTAAAGATGATGTGATTCAGGGGTAGGTTGGCTCCGGTACCTTTTGTAGGCCCTCTCCTTGTTGCGGACAGCATTAGAACAAGCGTGATTAAACCAAGGCTTTCTTGCGTTAGTCAAAGGATATGAGAATGGAATGTATGCTTCCATGCCCGAGAGAATAACCTCCGTAATGCGCAAGGCACACTCAGATGGCTCACGGCCATGGAAGCAATAATCATTCCAGGGAAAATCAAAGAAGTACTGCCTGAGGGCCTCCCAGTCCGCGGCTCCAAAATGCCACAGACGACGTTTCCCTGGAGGGTCCACAGGCCATACCAGAGTGATAGGACAGGTTAAGGTAATAAGGTTGTGATCGGAGGAGCCCAACTGAGAGAAAAGATTAACAGAGTAAGCAGAAGGATTAGTTGTGAGGAAGAGGTCAAGTATGTTGGAGGTCTCTCCAAGGCGGTCAGGGATACGGGTAGGGTGCTGTACAAGCTGCTCTAGGTCATTAAGGACAGAAAGATGTAGGCTTGTTCACCAGGTGGATCAGTGAAAGGAGAGGAGAGCCAAAGGTGGTGGTGAACATTGAAATCTCCTAGAATGGAGATTTCAGAGAAAGGAGAAATGGATAGAATGTGTTCCATCGTAGAAGTAAGATAGTCGAAGAATTTTTGATAGTCAGTAGAATTAGGGGATAAGTAAACAGCACAGATATATTTAGTCAGAGAATGACAGGAAAGCCGAAGCCAGAGTGTAGAAAATTCAGAAGAATCGAGTTCAGGAACACGAGAGCAAGATAAGTCGTTGCGTATATATACACAACAGCCACCTTTGGCTTTGAAATGAGTATAGAGAAAGTAGGAGGATACAGAAAAGGGTTTGCTGTCAGTTGCCTCAGACAGCTGAGTCTCAGTTAGAAAAAGAAGGTGAGGTTTAGAGGAGGAGAGGTGGTGCTCAACAGAGCGAAAGTTAGAGGAAAGGCCGCGAATGTTGCAGAAATGAAGAAGAAGAGAGTCAGACAGTGGTTCCAGGCACCTCGAGTCGTCACCGGGAGAGGGGCGGATGGTGGGGGCATTTATGGTCCCCCCCCCTGGGGTCTCCGAGGCTTGGTGATGAGACGCCATTTTAGTTGAATTTTGAATAGGAAGTGTAGTGTGTACTGTGCATGTAGTTTGGTGTAGATAGTTAGAGAAATTTGTACTGGAGAGGATGCTGGCCTACTCTCTGTGTAACTGAGACACTGAAAAAGTTCAGCAAAGGGGGATGGTCAGGAACTAGTCCTGAGGGCTGATGAAACGGGAGCTCCAGCACTCCCTGACATCAGCTTTCCATCCATCTCGGGAGTACTGCCCTGCTCGACCGGTGCTACAGTCTACTCCAGTTTTTGGCAGGTTTGGTTGGGAAACATTTTATGCCATAAGCTCCCTGCTCTCCTCATTTATAGTCGTTACTTGAAAAAAAAAAAAAAAAGCGCGTACTCCAAGAGTGGAGCTTGTGGCGAGAGTTGTCCTTCAGGGTCGGTGTTCCTTTGGTGCGGATTTAGGCAGCAAGTAGATAGATAACACAGCCAACAAAAACCAGTGGTCCTGTACCCAATGCCGTTGGGAATCATAAGTACGCTTCATGGATCGTATTCAATTAATCTCAAAGAGTATCTATAAAAAATATTATATACATCACATTAACTCCTTCAGCCACAGAGCGTAATATTCATTATATGCTTGTTATTTTCAGACGATTATATTTGGCTCAGGTAAGACTTTCTAACTGGAAATGTTAGATATAGCCTTCACCAAACCCTTCTCTGCTAAATGTCCTTCGTAAGATTCATAAAACAGTCTATTAATTGCTAAAATAACAGAAACAAAATATAAAATTCAACGTAGCTGAGTTACCCCAAACTATCGAGAATAGTCCCCCAAATAGCCCAAGGAAATAACAAAACAGTATATTCACATCACACCTACATGCTTAAACTGTTTTCTGTAAGGACACAATAAATACAAAACCATTATAATGTATCTACTGTATAATTACAATAAACAAAACATCTGGTAGTGTTCACAATGAAGGTACAATGAACACAATTTCATTATGTGTTTACTGTGTAAGTACAAAAGACAGTCCAAGCATGTGGGTACCATTCTTGTATATAAACAAAGCACAGCACTGTGACATCCAGACACTGGGTACAAACTGGCAACGGAAAGCTACAGATAAAGAAATAAAGGCGCGATTATTCACTCCAATTGTTTTGTACTCTACTTTTTCATTGGAGGGAAGTTGTAGGGGTGGATCAGGCATTTGTTGAAAGGGTAGAGGGTTCAAAGCTTTTTCTTTTTAACCCACAGACGAGTCAAGCACTGAATATTAACAGTAATAAAAATTTAATGTATGGATAACCACAGTATGTTTTACAGCTATTAACTACAAAGCATCATCATCAGGGTCAAAATAATACAACAGGGAATATTTAACCTGCCATTTTTTTTCATTATACGCATTGCAAGAAATCAATTGACACAGATGAAAAGGAATGGGTGAGAGATCAGAAAAAAAAAAAAAAAAATGACGCATGAGAAAAGCGGGTCCTGGCTTCCAGTACCTTCCCCTCCTCCAGCGCTGAGGATGATAAACTATGGCCGTGCATTGATATACTGCTAACCCTGGTGTGGGCGTGGGTGACCTTCCCGTGCATGGGTGGGCTGCTTTCACTGACGTCAGGTTACCACTGCTGTACCCGCCATTCCAACCCTACCACACCACATCCAAGGCTACACACGGCACCCACGATACGAAAGCTTCACTGGAGTTTACAGTAAGTCTACCCAAATGCAGTATACAGTGTGTCTACCCTGATGCAGCATAGTGTGTCTACCCTGATGCAGCATAGTGTGTCTACCCTGATGCAGCATAGTGTGTCTACCCTGATGCAGCATAGTGTGTCTACCCTAATGCAGCATAGTGTGTCTACCCTAATGCAGCATAGTGTGTCTACCCTAATGCAGCATAGTGTGTCTACCCTGATGCATTATGCAGTGTGTCTACCCTAATGTATTATGCAGTGTGCCTACCCAAATGCAGTATACATTGTGTCTACCCTAATGCAGTATACAGTGTGTCTACCCTAATGCAGAATACAGTGTGTCTACCCTAATGCAGCATACAGTGTCTACCCTAATGCAGTATACAGTGTCTACCCTAATGCAGTATACAGTGTCTACCCTAATGCAGCATACAGTGTCTACCCTAATGCAGTATACAGTGTCTACCCTAATGCAGTATACAGTGTGTCTACCCTAATGCAGTATACAGTGTGTCTACCCTAATGCAGTATACAGTGTGTCCACCCTAATGCACTATACAGTGTGTCTACCCTAATGCAGTATACAGTGTGTCCACCCTAATGCAGTATACAGTGTGTCTACCCTAATGCAGTATACAGTGTGTCTACCCTAATGCAGTATACAGTGTCTACCCTAATGCAGTATACAGTGTGTCTACCCTAATGCACTATACAGTGTGTCTACCCTAATGCAGTATACAGTGTCTACCCTAATGCAGTATACAGTACAGTGTGTCCACCCTAATGCAGTATACAGTGTGTCTACCCTAATGCAGTATACAGTGTGTCTACCCTAATGCAGTATACAGTGTCTACCCTAATGCAGTATACAGTGTGTCTACCGTAACATGAACACAACATAAACCTCTGTATTATAATGTTGGCTTGAATCGTTCTGCTTTAGAATCGTAATCGCATGTTATTTTTTAATCCCTGGTGTTAGGTGGGGGCGCTTGGTGGTAGGTGGGGGTGCTCACCATCCACTCACTCGATGTAGTGCTGCTCTCGGGCGACTGCCCTTTCCTCTTTTCCTCCCTTCCTCTTCTGTCTTTCTTTCCTTCATTCTTTCATCTTCCTTCTGCCTTCGGGTGACTCTACACTGAGTGACAAGCCGGTCTCCAGCACACAAGGAAACCATTTACTACGCTGGGTAGTAAGCATAGAACAAATTATGGCGCCTGGTGGTGTAGTGGGTAATTTGAGAGTTCCAGTCGGATTGAGCCTGTGCGGGCTGATATCCAAGGGGTGGTTGGAGTTTATTGCTTACGTAATGCCACTCACGGATCAGCAAGGCTGGTCGCTCTCATCTTAAATGTCAGGACCAACTTGCCTAGCCCCGGGCTTCCACGCTCCTCATAGGGCAACAGGGGATTTTTTTTTTTTTTCATAATAATCATGGAGGCGCAACTGCCAGGGTCATATGCCGCCGTATAACAAAGAAGTAAAAAGCAAAAAAAAAAAAAAAAAAAAAAAAGAGGATAAGCCACACAATCAAAAAGGAGAAATTCTAAATATCCTTAAGAAGTCCTGCCTCCTTCACAAAGGAGAGGGTTGCCCCTCCCAAGACACAGGCATCCTCCCCAAGCACGGAGGAAAGATGATACACACCACCATCCGTTTGGTGGTCAGAGAGGAACCGACGCAGCAAATCCTCAAGACTAGGACACTCCACCAACAGGTGCAGAACAGTCAAGGGAACCAGACGGTCATCACAGAATGGAGAAGCCCTCTCCATTAAAAAAAACCGTAAGAGAAACGGGTGTGGCCAATGCGGAGGCGGCACAAAGCAGTCTCCCATTGACGAGGGAAGCCCTGGTAACTGAATGAGCCCACCTTCTGGCAAATCGAGCGCAACTTATTGGCACCCACAGGATCCCAGTGCTCCTGCCAACAGCACCAAACCCTGAAGGCAATAAAGGAGCGCATATCTGCAGCAGGCAGACGATACAGAGGGGACTGTGAAAGAGGGGGACGAGCCGCTGCCGCCTTTAGCCAGCTGATCAGCTCGTTCATTCCCTGCCACTCCTACATGAGCTGGAACCCAACAGAAATCTACACGACGTCCACGACGCCCTAAAAGGAAAAGCCACTCTAAAATGGATAAAACCAAAGGATGAGAGGGATTAAAAGACTCCATTGCAGAAAGAGCACTTCGTGAGTCACTAAAAACAGTAAAAGCAGTGTGGGGGAGAGTGAAGAGAATCTGAAGGGCAAATAAAATAGCAGTCAGCTCAGCCGTAAAAACAGAAGCAGTCACAGGGAGGCTCCCACCTCGACAGAAGGTGGGAAACACCACACCAAAGCCCACACCCGCATCAGACTTAGATCCATCAGTATAAACTGGTATGGAATCCCCATGAGAAGAGGCATGCTCTAAAAACAGAGAAAATAAAACCTGAGAAGGAAGGGAGGCCTTACTGGATGAGAAGAAACGACAAAATGTCACCCTGGGTAGAAGCCAGTAGCCCACCCTCGGGACACGGTGGGAAGTGATCGGCACAGAAGGAACAGAGAAGCTAGACATAACTGACTGCACCCTGAAACCAAAGGGCTTTGGAAAGGATGGCCGAGTGGCAAAAATAGGTGACCGAGAATCTTGAGAGACCTTGACAAAGGGCACAGAGTCTGGGAGACGAGATAAGCGATACCAACATCGCATCAAAAGGGAAGAGCGGAGCAAGTCTAGAGGAAGGACACCAGCATCAGCCAACAAACTCGAAATCGGGGAAGATCGGAATGCCCCAGTGGCAAGACGAACACCAGCATGATGCATGGAATCTAAAATACTAAGCCGGGCTTCTGAGGCAGAGGAATAAACTTCACATCCATAATGAAGTTTGGATAAAATCAGAGACTGATGCAAGAGGAGGAGGGTCTTGCGATCAGCTCCCCAGTATGTGTGCGCTAAAACTTTCAAGAGACCCAATGCTCTGAGACACTCAGCTTTTACGTACTTCAAGTGAGGGACCCAGGTCAACCGGCTGTCAAAAATCAGCCCTAAAAACCGGGTTTCCTTTAAACATGAAATACGACGCCCGTCTAAAAAAAGGTTTGGGTCAGGGTGGACTCCACGAACGCGGCAAAAATGCATGGCAACGGTCTTCTTCAAGGAAAATCGAAAACCTCGTTCATCAGCCCACCTAGAGACACGGTTGAGAGCCATCTGCATCCTCCTTTCTGCCATTGACATCCGTGAGGCAGTGACAGAGATTGATAAATCGTCAACATAGAGAGAGCCACGAACACCATCAGGGAGCACAGAAATAATGCTGTTAATTGCCACTGCGAAAAGGGTAACACTTAGTATGCTCCCTTGTGGCACACCATCCTCAAGGGGACGTGCCGTAGACAGCTCACTCCCGACTCGGACCCGAATAAAACGATTAGATAAAAACTCCCGGATAAAAGTGGGGAGTCGCCCACAGAGACCAAACTCATAAAGAGATTGTAATATACCACGACGCCAGGAAGTGTCATACGCCTTCTCCAAATCAAAGAACACTGTGATATGATGCTGGTTAGTTGCAAAAGCCTGGCAGATGGAAGATTCTAAAGAAAGAAGAGCATCTGCGGTCGACCGCATCTTCCGAAACCCACACTGGACTGGAGACAAGTAACCACCCTTCTCTAAGTACCACATGAGCCGACTATTCACCATCTTTTCGAGGACCTTACAAAGGCAAGATGTCAGCGAGATAGGGCGATAATTAGTGGCCTGCAAGTGATCCTTACCCGGCTTAGGGATGGGAAGAACCACAGCAACACTCCATGAGGTCGGAAACCCACCAGTGCACCAAATTCTGTTATACAGTGACAACAGTAAATGAAGGGCTGCATCAGGCAAGTGGTGTAAGTAGGCATATGGGACATCATCCAAACCTGGAGACGAGTCGCGACACTGCGACAATGCCGTCTGAAGTTCAGAAGCAGAAAAAGCAACATTATACGACTCCTCTGCAGTAGATGGAAAACTAATGCCCAAAGATTCCAGGTGCCGTCGGCGGCGTGCCGACGGGGATGAGGTGTCCTTCCTAGAGACATTAGCAAAATGAGCTGCAAATATCTCAGCAACAGACGAAGAATGAGCCACCACCACACCTGCATGAGATAAAACAGGAGGAGAGGGAACGGGAAATTTCCCTGAAATCTTCCTCACCCGTTTCCACACTTTTGTGAGTCTGTGAAGAAAATGAAGAAACAAATGATGCCCAAGACTTCCTCCTAGCCTCCTTCATAACCCGCCGGGCATGAGCTCGGGCCCTCCTATTTGCCGCTAAGTAACCAGGGTCACCTCGGTGACGATGAAGTCGGGAGAAAGCAGCACGTTTAGCCCGAACAGCAGAAGCACACTCATCAGTCCACCAGGGAAGTGGATGGCAAGGAAAGTGTCCAGCTGTTCTCGGAATACTCTGCAGTGCCGCCGAGTGTAGTAAGTCTGAAATACTCAACAGCAGCATCAGTGCTGACAAAATCCTCCACACATCGGTTCGGGGAACACAGCTCCTCAAAAACCGGCCAGACCGCCCTATCCAAGCGCCAACGGGGAAGACGACGCCGAGGCTCACTCTGTGTCGATCTTAATAAAATAGGGAAGTGGTCACTGCCATTTAATTCCGGTAACACAGCCCATGTAAAATTCAAGGCTACCCCTGCAGAGCACAGAGACAAATCAATAGCAGTAAAAATACCCGTTTGACTATGGAAGTAAGTAACTTCACCAGAATTTAAAATGTACAGATCCACATCCTCCACAATGAAGGCTAACATAGTACCTCTAGCATCAGCTATGGAGCCACCCCACAGGGGACGATGACTGTTCATGTCGGCCAGCAAGAAATAGGGTGAGGGAAGTGCACGAATAAGATTTTCAAGATCAACCCTCTCAATAGTGGCACTAGGAGGGACGTACAAAGAGCACACAGTATAACGACAGGG
This sequence comes from Coenobita brevimanus, assembly GCF_032717465.1. Classification (NCBI taxonomy): domain Eukaryota; kingdom Metazoa; phylum Arthropoda; class Malacostraca; order Decapoda; family Coenobitidae; genus Coenobita; species Coenobita brevimanus. Next base: position 20,145,990 of record NC_137012.1, on the reverse strand, counting down.
AAGGAAAATCTGGAGAGCAACAGCCTACAGTGGAGTGTTAAGACTCACAGCAGTGATAGGTATGTCACTGCGTACTAGAATAGCCACACCCCCACCATGACCCTATCCAGGAAGAGGATCTGAATAAAAAACCTGGTAACCAGGTGGACTGGGAGGCACAGCATCACCAACCATTGTCTCTTGTAGGCAAACACACACAGGTGAATACTCAGCCAGAAGCCAACGGAGTTCCTCCCAGTTGGCTCGTAAACCACGGCAGTTCCATTGAATAATATTAGCCATTAAAACTATTGAAATAAAAAGGGACAGGGGAGAGGGACAAACAGAAAACCATAAAAAAATACTAAAAATATTAAAATGGAGGAACTATATACACAAAAGAAAGGGTCACTTAGTGGAAACCACTGAGCGACACTGGGAGACAATCTTCTTGGGAATGCGGATACGCCCACTAAGGGGCTTGTCACGGGCAGCAGCATGGCTAGAACGAAGGCCTGGGGTCTGCGAAGTGTTGGGAGACTTCACAGACACCCGTCGCTGCCCAGCAGGAGATGAAGTGCTACTCTGAACCCTGCCCGGGGCCCCCAGTGAACCAAGAGGTCGAGTAAGAGGGATTGGGGTCCTGGCCTCCAAACATGGAGGGGGCAGGACAGGATCCTCCGAGGTAACCGGAGGAGGAACATCCAATACCCCGGAGGAAGAGGTGCCAGACTGACCTGACACCCCAGAAGCCCCCCGAAGACCCAGAAGCAGGGTCCGAGGGCTGTTGAACAGATGGACTAACTACAGAGGATGTGGACTCCACGACCGACACCTTGCTTGGAGGATCTTCAAGACTCAAAGACTCTGAGGAACCACGATGACATTTAGCGAATGAAGAATGTGCACCATGACTACCAGGGGATACCATAGATGTAGAGGTCGAGCCTTGAACTGTAGCAGAAACCGTCTCTAGTGCGGGAGATTGTTGCACTGACATGGAATCAACAGATGAAGGCATAGGAGCTGACACAACAGGAGGAACTCGGGTCTGCTGCTGAACAGGACGACGAGGACGGCTTTGACCGGACAAAACTGACGCATAAGACACTCCATTACGGAAAACAGATGACATGGCTCTACTCCTGGCCTCAGCAAAGCTTATTTTATCACGATTACGGATGAGGAGGATCTCCTTCTCCAAGCAAAACCGGGCACAGTCTTTAGATGAAGCAGGATGTGCCTCGCCAGAGTGCAAACAACAAACAGGTCCAGGACAGTCCTGTCCTGCATGAATGGATGCTCCACAACTGACACACCACTGGAAGGCCCTGTTGCAAACGAAGACAGACTCGCCCAACATGCCCGTACATCTGACAGTGGTAGCAGCGTCGTGGATTTGGTACAAAGGGTTTGACCCTAAGGGACAACCAAGCCACCTTGATGGATGAAGGGAGAACAGTACAGTCGAACGTCAGCAACAAGGATGGAGTTGGGGTAAGAACACCATCAGCCTTCTTCTGAAACCTCTCCACTTTAACAACCCTGTGGACCTGGAGTTCTTCAAGCAGCTTCTCTTCACTGTAACACATTAAGTCTTTGGAGAAAACAACACCTCGACTATGACTGAAAAAGGCATGAGGAACACAAGTGAACAGCGCATCCGGGTCCTTACACTGGGCAGCCAGCCGGGAACCCTCTTCAGGGGATGTAACCTCAACTAGGAGGCTACCATCCCCCTGAGGTGAAATCTTCGGCTCTCTCCCACAGATTGACATAATGCGCCGATGAACAGTAAAAATGTCCAAATTCCCAATAGGCTGACCATCCAAAGTACGAATGGTGTAGTACCTTGCGAAATCAACCCTCTCAAAGACACCCGGCAGGACCTCACGGGCATGTCCACAAGATGTTGTTGTCTGTTGCCGGCTCTTCTTCTTTGTAGTGGCCACTGACCGCAAACCACTGGAACCAGGCAGGTATGGTTCCAAGGTGGCAATATGGGCCTCACCAGCCAGAGGCACAGGTGGCGCACAGGAGGGAGACTGTGAAGGATGGTCAGGGACGGAACCAGGGTCGTCAGCTACAAGAATAGTGTTTGAAGCCATTTATAATAATAACCACCTTCATTCCCCCACCCCTCCACCCACCATGGAGCCCAACAAGGGGAGGCCATATGCCAGGGAAAACACCACTGGCGACCCCAGAGGTAGTGGGAAAGTATACGCAGGTGACCACCAAGGGACCCTGACAAGGGTGACTCCAGGACGATAGGAGCCACCAAGTCCCCCAGTGCCTGCTCGACCCTAAAGCCACTAGGTGACTAGCCTGGATGGCTAGCCAGTGACCAGCCGATTGACCTGGTCGGGCCCAACCAGGCCACCCGTCTAGCCAGAATAAGGGACCAAAGAGGCGTATTGCTAGCTGCAGGGCGCACCATGCAGCGTCGCTCAACCTCCAGGACTCCCGTCTCCCAGCATTACGGGACGCCACGCACGGCAAACACGTGGGGAGGGAACAGTCCCTCCCTAGATGGCAAATGGGCAGGGACTGACATCACCAGTAGGCCTCCTCTACCAGTGATGTAGGGGGTGCTTGGTCCACGAGGCCGACAAATGCCGAACCCTACAAAGGTAGGCATGCCTCCCAAGTAGGTGGCACTGCCAACCACGCTTCAAGCCCCACCACCACGACAAGGTGACCCCCTACAGTGGGGGGGCAACAGGGGATTAGATGATGATGAAGATGATGATGAATAATCATGTACCCGACTCTGGACAGACTTGACAATCCGCTCGCTGAGGCTCAGCAATATCCCTACCTGCCACACACCTTCACATGTCACCACTTCGGCACCATTACCCACCGTCTTTACTCAATACACTGTTGGGGCTGTTTGAGCAAGGACATAATGTGATGGTGTCTGCAAAAGTATTTTATAACAAGTCTGTCGGTAATGTGGAAGGGCTATTTGACTGCTTTAATGAAACTACATCCAAACTGCATTATGTTAGTCTCAATCGTATTGTGTCAGCCTCTGTGTGCTGTTCAACGCTGGTACAATAATAATAATAATAATAATAATAATAATAATAATAATAATAATAATGATAATAATAATCGGACGAGTTACTGGAAATTTTTTTTTCTTTTTTTTGCCTGTCTGTTACCACATTTCTGATTTTTTACAAAGCCAAACAATCAGGTCTTAACACTCATACTCCTTTCCTCATCTTCAGCTGAATAAAATCGTCTGACGTTATATGGACCACAACACACAAGCTGTCGGACAAAGAGAAGGTTAATAATGAGATATCCTAAAGCACTACTATACAAGAAAATGTTTTGTTTCATAAGGGAAAATGAACTGGTAAGGAGGAGGTGATACGGAGCCGCCTAAGACAACAAGAAGGCGGTCATCACTCAATCTCGCTATCGTAACTGAATCACAGGAAAATGTTTTTGCCATAATCACTATATCAGATGAACGACGGAAGAGTTACATAAATGTGTGTGTGTGTGTGTGTGTGTGTGTGTGTGTGTGTGAGAGAGAGAGAGAGAGAGAGAGAGAGAGAGAGAGAGAGAGAGAGAGAGAGAGAGAGAGAGAGAGAGAGAGAGAGAGAGATTCAACCCAACCCAACCCTCACCTTCCCTCCGTCACCCTCACCCCTCACCTTTCCAAGGCCTAATCATTTTCTCTCTCTCTCTCTCTCTCTTCACAGGATGCTTCCCATCCTGTCCACCTCTTTCTGCTCATTTAACCCTTTTGATAGCCCTCCCCCTTACACACACACACACACACACACACACACACACACACACACACACACACACACAGCCTCACTTCTGTAAAACTCTCATCGTTAAAAAAAAACGTACTGAGGTGCGCTTGGAAACAGATAAAATTGGAGGAAGGCCGTTAGGTTAGAATGATGTAGGGTTAGGAAGATGATTGGTCAAGAAAGTTATAGGTTGGAATGATGGTAAGTTTGGGAGACGGTAAGGTTAGGAAGGTGGCAGAGCTAGGGAGGTGGTAGGGTTAGGACGGAAGTAAGGTTAGGTTGGGAAGGTGGCAAGGTTGGGAAGGTGGCAAGGTTAGGAACATGGTAAGGTTAGGATAGGAAGGCAATGAGGTAAGTTAGGATGGTGGTAAGGCAGGGATAGTCATGAGATTGGGAAGATGACGAAGTTAGGTTAAGAAGATGGCGAGGTTAGGTTAGGAAGGTGGTTAGGTTAGGTTAGGAAGGTGATAAGGTAAAGTTAGAATATTGATAAGGTAAGGATGGCCAAAAAGTTGGGAATGCGGTAAGGTTGGCAAGGTAGTTACGTTTGGTTAGGAATGTGGTAAAATTAGGATAGCGACAAGGTTAGGTAGGCTGGAAAAGCAAGGTGAAACTTAAGATAGATGCCCAGCAAGTTTGGAATATGCTAGGAAGGTAATAAAGTCAGGAAGGTATTAAACGTGAAATCTTAGAAAAAAAATGATGAATGTCTGAGGAGTATGTGTGGAGTGATGCGTATGCATCGAGTGAGAAATGATGTGCGAAGGAGAATAGGAGTTACGCGGAAGATTGCTGATCGAGATGAGCAGAGAGTGTTGTGATGGTTTGGGCATATGGAAAGAATGGGTGAAGAGCTACTGGTGAAACAGACAACTGGATCGGGTGCGAGAGGTGTAAGGCTGAAAGGAAGACCACGAGTAGGATGGACGGACAGTGTGAAGAGAGAGTTAGATGCGAGAGGGATGTCTGTTGAACAAGGAAGAGTGGCTGCACGTGATGGGAGTGATTGGAGAGAAATTTTAAATGAATAAATGGTGACGTGGCCCTGAGGGGATATTCTCCCTCATTAGGGCTGATCAGCTGATCAGAGGTAAACCAGCTCTGCTGTCGGGCCCTGCTGCAGATATTGCTGATTGCACAGCGCAGTTGACCTTTGAGTGGTCTGGTGCGGTGAGGATCTGTCCCTTCTCCCGATGGGGCTAAGATACGAATAAATGTGTGTGCGTGTGGATGAGTTAATTGGGAGTGTGTCGTCCTGTCTCGGCTATCTCCTTTTCTTTGGGAGAAGCTGCCTAGGTATACAGATAGATAGATTTATTATTATTATTATTATTATTATTATTATTATTATCATTATTATCATCGTCATCATCATCATTATTATTATTATTATTATTATTATTATTGGTATTATCATATACTGCAAGCTGGGATGGCTGGTCAACTATCCTTTCAGTATTATGGACATTGTTAGCATAGCGCCGTACCCCACCTTCTCTCAAAAATCAGTAATTCGAAACTGGCTGTACCTCTCCACATCCATTCCACAAAGGTGAGCAATATTCAAGCTGAGAGTGCACATGACTTATAAATTATAGCTAACTGCTCATCAGTGAAGAAGTTACGGACTCTGTACAATAATCCAAGATTCTTTGAGGCGGTTTTAGCAAGTGATCTAACATGAGAGGTCCAGCTGCGGGCTTTGTTGAGTGAGACGCCAAGAATGTCAATACTTTTGGAGATCGAAATATTAGTAGCACTGAAGGTAATGTACGAATCTGGCAATATCTGTCTATTAGTAAATTGTATATATTTAGTTTTCCTAGCATTAAAAGAGAAAGGTTGTTTTGTTCCCATTCACTGATCGTGGATTGGTCTTGATTTATGGAGATGGCTGTACTGAGTTGAGAGGCGGAGACTTTGTAAATGGGTGTCTGAGTGTGAATGAACTATGTAGTGTTGAGTCATCTGCGTATGAATGAATGGGATTGTGGGTGACAGATAAGAGATCATTAATATGAACCAGGAATAGGGTTGGCGCCAGAACTGACCCCTGCAGCACGCCGGCGTTAATTGAGTGGAAATTGGAATATACATTATCTACTTTTACTCTAATTTTCCTGTCACTGTGATATGAAGAAATCAAAGGAACAAAAGATGTTAGTCCATAGCAAGGGAGTTTGGACAGCAGGGAACGGTGCCATACTCTGTCGAAAGCTTTAGAAATATCAAGAGCTACTGCATGAGTTTCTCCATGTAGATCAATTGATTGATGGATGGTATGAGTTAGGATATTGAGTATGTCAATGGTGGATCTTTCGTGGCGAAAGCCATATTGTCAATCACTAATCAAGTTGTTGGATTCAAGATTTTTAACAATGTGCTTATTAATTAAAGTTTCAAATACCTTACCAAGAGAAGATATGACAGCTATTGGTTTGTAATCAGAGGGGTCAGAGGAACTTCCTTTCTTCGGAATTGGGTGGATATTGGTTTCTTTCCATGAATTTGGGAATAAAGAAGTACGTATGCATAGTTTGAATAATTTAGCTAGGACAGAGGCAAGTTCAGAGGAAAACTTTTTCGAAACAATTGGAGGAATTCCATCTGGGCCTGGAGCTTTGTTGGTAGGTGAATTGTCTAGGATGGATTTCACGTATCTTGTCTGTATTTTAAGTGGGGCAATTTCGGGAGAGTCAAGTTCAAGTACTGGGACATTCTGGCTGGTATCGTCTATGGCAGAGTTTCTGGCAAATGTCTATCTATCTATCTATAGCCAGACGCCCTAATCCCGCAAAGGGTGGCTGCAGACAAAACGCCTCCAAGTCGCTCTGTCACCCACCATTTGACTACCCTCTCCCCAACTCACCCCCCCCTCCCTCATATACCTCTCAACTCCAATGTACTGGCAAAAATATACGCTTTCCCATGCGGGTCATTTGTAATGTTGCCATCTTAAGATTTTAGTGGGGGAATGGATGATGACTTGTTAAAGTTATTGTTGATAGAATTAAGAGTTGACCAGAATATTCTATTGTCATTAGGGTTGTTAGGTAGTTTTGATGCTTGCTTTTGAAGAAAGTTTGATTAGGTAGATTTAATACAGCTTTTGCATGATTTCTAGCAATTTTAAATTGAGAGAGTGATTCAGATGTTTTTGATTTTAAGTAAGAGTTATATGCTAATGACTTTTGGGCTGTTGCTTTGGCACAGTTGCCATCAAAGCATTTTGGAGAGTTCGATCTTTTAGTGAACTGTTTACTTGGTATGAATAAATCCATACCAGCTACTGTAGTGTTAAGTCGCAAATGTGGGACTGGGTAGAATTGGCATCACTAGAGAAGAAAGACTGCCATGGAATGTCAGCAAGATAATTTCTAAATCCATCCCAGTTTGCCCTATCAAAGGGCCATCAGGTCACCCTGACAGGTTCAGAACGGGGAGGCTGGGGGGCTAACTAATGAGGTTGTGATGAGATTATGGTCAGAGGATCCAAGTGGTGACAGTACCTCTATCCAGTATTGATCTGGATTATTTGTCAGGAATAGAGCCAAGAGATGGCATTATGGTCAGGATTATCAGGTATTCTGGTTGGTTGCTTTGCCAGCTGTGTGAAAGTAAACGATTTTGCAAACAGCTCTCACTCTAGACCAGCGTCGTCAGTCCTGGCAGAAGGCAATAACCATTCAACATTATGTATGTTAAAATCACCCAAAATGGTAATTTCGGTGCTAAGGGCAAGGTTAAGGTTACTCAGCTGTGTGGATATGGAATCAATTTCACTGGGTTCCGAAGACGCATTGGGGGAGCAATAAACTACACAAATATATTTGGTAATATTTTGACAATTTAGTTTATATAATGAGTAATCAAAACTGGATGAAGTGAAGTTTAAAATGGTGTCAACTGCATATTGAGATTTGATATAACATCAGGTGCCGCCCTTGTTACGGAAGTTTGTGAGGAGATGGTAACCGGGAAAACAAAATGGGGATATTTCAATAGAGGGTGAGATTTGTGGTTCTGTGAGGAAAAGGGCCAGAGGGGATATGGACTGAAAGAAAAAATGAACTGAGTTTAAATTTGTGGTAAGGCCGCGGATGTTGGTGAAGAATAAGGCCGTACTTTCACTTCTTTGCTGACGAGCATTAACGGAAATAGCAACAATCGCTGCCGGCACAGTCGCATGATGGGGACCGGGAGGACCCTGTGCCGCCAGCCCTACCCTGCCGGTGGTGGCAATCCAAGGTGCCACCTCATTTAATAGTAACATTGCAGCGGCCATTACTAAAGACAGCAAACAGATTCTGTGATATGTTATGTGCATGTAGTGTGGTGTAGACAGTTGAAGGTAGAGGTATTAAGAGAGTATGCTGGCCTGCTCTCTGTGTAAATGAAAGCACTGAAAATGTTCAGCAAAGGGAGACGGTCAGGATCAAGTCCTGAGGGCTAGTGAAACGGGAGCTCCAGCTCTCCCTATCACCAGCTTGCCATCCACCTCGGGAGTACTGCCCTGTTCGACTGGTGCTACAGTCTACTCCTCTAAATAATAAAGGCCCATTCTTCCCTGTGACCACCCTGCAGGTGAATAGCACCATCTGTGACGATCCCATGGACTTTGCTAACAACCTTGCCTGGAGTTTTTCTCATGTAAGTAGCTTAGTCAATGGGGTGCTTCTGAAAAGCCTAGTATTCCGTCAGATGGCTCCACTGTAGCAGTAAACACATTCCCGCGCTGTTTAAAAAGCATAATTTTATTTGTTAAATATTTACACTGTTGTGTGAAATTGTGAATCATGATAATGTCATATGCCGTAATATAAATAATACAAATAGAACACGTATATATAACGTATCATGAATTGTTTATATTTATCATAAACGGAAATTGAAATATCACTGATGGCATGTGATGGCAACCGCCATTTCAGTGGTCCTATATTATTTAATTTCTGCTACATTTAGTGCAAGTTAGATTCTTAATACATAGTTTGTTCAGAGTGTAAAGTACGCCTAGTGGGTATCTTGGCTCATCCAGTCTCTATGTGGGCAGAAATTTAATATTGAGTAAATACCGGCATTCACCATCATAAATCATCCGGTCTGAGGAACCGTCCCAAAACCAAGATCGTTTTTCGTGTCATTTTTTGCCCGGTCTCACTGAGGGCAGACGACTGGGGAAGGTAAACAAGCCAAGACATCGCCTCCAAGTGATTCACAGGAGTCAAGTTCAGTATTCACGATTATATATATATATATATATATATATATATATATATATATATATATATATGCAAACGTGAGAACACATGACGAATAAATACTACTGCATCCTCTTAAATGTCTGCCCCCAGTGAGATTGCATCCAGGTCAAGAGGACTGGTATGTGCACAAGCTACTGACTCAGTCAGTGGAAGATCTTACAAACATATGTGTGTGGACAGGTGGCCTGGAGACAGTTCTCACATGACCATACCATTAGGGACTTGCCAAGAGGTGGCAATGTGTGTGAGATATTGATGATAAGAGGACCTTAAGGTATTTATTTGGTAGGCACTTGGTGAAATGTAAAAATTAAAATAACCACTAGTTCTCAACAGAAAAAGACAAAACTTCACAGTAACACTTTATTTACAAAAAGCTACAATGATACATACGAATATGACTCATGGTGCAAGGAAACTGCAGGGGAAGGTCTCTCTCTCTCTCTCTCTCTCTCTCTCTCTCTCTCTCTCTCTCTCTCTCAGCTTAACAGTCAGGAACTCACATTACTGAACTATGTGTGTTTGTGGGTGTGTCCATTTACGATAGTAATGTAACCAACGTCGGGTACAGGGACATGAGAAATGGGCGTAACTTAGTTAACAGCTGGAGAGGCAAGATGTGGGAATGACAATTACACAAAGATATCGCTCAGTGAAACACACTGCCTATACATAGTCACTTATGAACCAATGACGAATGTTATGAATATAGCTCGTTTCTACTCTGAGTGAATCCATGACATTACATGCCATCAAAATAAAATTATTCGTGGAAACTTGACATCTCTCGTGAAAAAACTTAAACACGGGACTGTCTTGTGGTGCGCATGCGTGAAGGAAGCGAGCAAAATGTTGAATGCCAGTATTTACTCAACATTAAATTTCTGCTCACATAGAAACTGGATGAGTCTAGATACCCACTAGGCGTACTTTACAGTCTGAACAGACAATGTATTGAAGAACCAAATTTGCACTTAAATGTAGCAGAAATTAAATAATATAGGGTCACTGGAAGGACAAAGATTGCCATCACATGCCATCAGTGATATTTACTCTCCTGTTTATGATAAATATAAACACTTCACGATATGTTATATATAGGTGTTCTATTTGTATTATTTATATTTCGGCATATGACATTACCATGATTCACATTTTCACACAACAGTATAGATATTTAACGAAGAAAAATATGCTTTTTAAACAGCCCGGGGAAGGTGTTTACTGCAACAGTGGAGCCATCTAGCGGAATACTAGCTTTGAAAGCATCCCATTATGACCAGCGTTTCCAACATCATAAACGCGCGGCTGAGCTACAGATAATAGACTTTGCCACAGAAGACGTAGACTCCCCGTACAACCAAGAATTTATGCTTGATGAACTGCTCCTTGCCCTTAAATCCTGTAAAGAAACCAGCCCTGGACCAGATACCATCACGTACGGTATGATCCGGCATCTTAATCAGTACAACCTGATCAGGATGTTAGCATTGTACAATGAAATTTGGGCGTCTCGAACGTTCCCAAACTCATGGCACTTTGCGCACGTCATATCGATACCCAAAGAGGCTGGTCGTCTTATGAATCCCACTTCATTTCGTCCTGTTGTGTTGTCTTCTTGTCAGTGTAAGATCATGGAACGAATGGTTTATAGTAGACTTCTTTTTGTTGTAGAGTCGAAGGATTTGTTAAATGATCAACAACGTGGCTTCCGTAAAAACACAAGTTCACTAGATCATTTCATGAATTTGGAGCATTGTATTGCAGAGGCGTTTGCCAATAAACAATTCATGATAGGGGTGTTCTTGGACATCCATAAAGCCTATGACATGACATGGCGACACGGTATACTAATGAAGCTCTATGCTTATGGTTTAAGAGGAAATTTGCCTATTTTTATTTTAAAATTCTTAAGGGACAGGACTTTCTCTGTCAAATTACCCCGTAACGTAACATCGGATATATTTATCCAGGAAAATGGGGTGCCGCGGGGAAGTGTGCTTGGTCCTACTTTATTTAGTATTATGATCAATGATATTCTGTCATCAGCTCCTGTCCCGAGGAATCTTAAATACTCACTCTATGCCGTTGATTGTGCAATATGCCTCTCTTCCCGTAATGCACAATTTTCGGCTAGGCGGATTCAAGCAGCCCTTGATTCCGTCTACCAATGGGCCTTGCAGTGGGGATTTAAGTTTTCCGTCCCTAAGTGTGCCGCTGTAGTCTTCACTAATCGTATCGTACCTAATCTGTGCTTAACTTTGGATAATCAGCTGGTACCTTTTCAAAATTCTGTAAAGTTTTTGGGAATACATTTTCATCGTCGTTTGAACTTCAAAATTCATGTTAACAATTTTCTTGCTCGTTGTGATAAACCGTTAAATGTCCTCAAGTACCTAGTGAGTACTACATGGGGTGCCGACAGAAAATATTGATGGTGTATAATCCCTTATTCGATCAAAGCAAGACTATGGCGCACAGGTGTATTGCTCGGCATCAGATGCCACGTTGAAAAGGTTGGATGTATTGCAGATCACTTCCGGAGGAGTCGTCATAAGGGTCCCACGAGAAATTTTGATGTATACCAGGGGAGGCCAGAGATAAGTCAATAGCCGAAAAGTTATCAGTACGATTATCTACGCGAGTCGCTCTACCATCGTTCAGAAGCCAGAAGTTGGACTGTAGTATTAGGTCGGCTACTTGCTCCCCACGACCATCGATCCTCAAGCGACCCCATTGATAGCGATGGGCGTTAAAGTCACCCAGCACTAACTTCTTCCTAGGCAGATATTCAAATAGTGAATTCAAAGCATCACTATCAATGGAGCCATGTGGCGGACAGTATAGAGTGCAAATAGTACGTGTTATTAAATTTTACTCTGCACATGACAGCTTCCAGAGTAGATTTTAGAATCACTTCCGTTTGTGGGTGTGATTTGTGTGTGTATATGGCAACTCCGTGACCTTTATATCTTCTATACAAGTGGTAGTGTTTGAGCTGAAGAGGATCAGGATGATCCACCAAGCGCGTCTCCTGTAAACAAATAATGCCTGGCCTGTGTAATGAAAGCAAGATTGCTATATTATGTAGTTTATTCCCAAGACCCCTACAATTCCATTGTAATATAGTGAATGTGACGGTTTAAGATTTATGTTGGGGGCCAGTGTGCTTTGTCTTTTTATGCCGCCCGCCAACAGGCGAGCGACTACCGGGAGTCCTATCCCTGTGCTTGCTGATGGAAACCTCCATTTTTCGTCAATAATGAGGCTCCCTGTTTCCACCGAGGAAGAGCTACCCTTTCTCTCCCGCGCTGGACCAGGAGCAAGAAGGACATGAGGACGGGACTGTTTTGTGAGGGTGGTCATGTTACTTTTATCAGACTTGTCGGACTTCTGTTTAGGTCATACTGATGGAAAGGCAGCAGCAGCCTGAGAATATGTCAAAGCTTTAGGGATGTCAGTGAGAGAGTTGGAGAGGACAAGAGGCTGAGATGGAGAGGTACTGTGTGTGGCAGGAGGGAGATGGACAAGGTCAGTTTGCGTCTTGACAGAGCACATCACAGGACAGGACATTACCGCCGAAGCATAGGACCTATTTGGTGTGGGAGTTGTATGCAACTCCTTCACCTTTTTCCTAGCTTTGTAGTAGGAAATACCTTCAGTTGCCTTCACCGTGCAAACCTCCTTCTCCTCCTTCCACTTGGGACAGTTCCTAGAGGAAGTGGAGTGAGTACCCTTGCAGTGAAAGCAGCATACTTTCTCGGATGTGCAACGTTCCGCATCATGACCCTGGCTTGCACACTTGCCGCACACTGGCTGGGAAGCCCGACAAGCCTTGTTACTATGCCCATACAATTGGCATTTCAAACAACGTAGAGGGTTAGGGATATACAGCCGCACATGAACAATTTCATAACCAATTTTTACATGGCTAGGAAGTGACACTTTACCAAGAGTCAAAACGATTTTTGCAGTCTTTGTCCTGACACCTTCCGTAAATCTGGTTATAAATCTAGCATTGATGACATCTTGCTGGGCGAGTTCCTGTATGATCTCGTCCTCACTCATCACCATGAGATCCCTGCAAGTGATAACACCTTTGCAGGAGTTCATGGAAACCGGGATCTTGGTCTCGACATCATAGCAATGAAACTTCCTCAGCTTCAGTAAGTTCTTAACTTGAGATGAGTTACAAGTCTTTACGAGGAGGTCTCCATTCGCAAGTTTTTTTACTTGTTCCACCTCCCCAGCCCAGTCATCAATAACCTTCTTGATCATGAGGAGATTAAGACTGCTCATGAGTGTGGAACCTACAGCACAGAGGGTCACAAACTCAGCATTATGTACAGGGATGTCACGAGGCAAACGAGTCTGGGGCCGTTCGGTCTGGGGGCTGGCAGTCCGTAAATCAGTCGGAGGTCTGTCAGGATCACCTCCCTCCCTGAAGGAGGGCGAGGTGGCAGGGGCGTCCGCCATAGAAGCCATTTCCCCCCCGTTGGAGGAGAAAAACAAGCAAAGGACAAATAGCCGGAGGCAAAAACCTAAGTCTGAGGTTGCCCTCTAAAACCACTCCAGGGAGGCTGTGTTTATTGATGCCCCAGAGCGATCAGTGGGGGGGACCCTCCGTGGGTGAGTAAGCAAAGGTAAGCTCAGTATAACGGTACAGACACCTACTGTACCTAGCTATGAGGGAGGGGAGGAATATGAGGAACTAGCTAACCTAGTCGCCACCAGAAGGGTGAAAAAAAAAAAAAGTAACTAATGCCAGTGAGGGAGCCCTACAAAGCTAGAGAAGAGAGCACACGAGCATGCATTCACTCTCTTCGCGACCAAACATAGAAGTCCTCCCAGAGCAGTTTCGGATCGGCTTGTCCTGCTGCCATGGCGACATCCTAGTGCCTCACTTGACCGATGGCGGCTGAAAGTTCAAAAGGGATTTGGTCAGCAATAATTCTGCTCTCATTTTCAGCAATGCGGTCCCTTTACTGATGGAACCAGACACAGTTGAGCCCTTCATACCAACCTTTGTAACTGGCAGTAGCATTTTATCAAAGTACTATGAGAAAAACAAGTAAATACGGCATTACAGTGTAGGAGCTGACGCTATATATGATTTGGTGTGACGTCACAATCAAGGATCGCCCGGCTCAGTTCATCTCGGGGAGGTGAACTGCTCAGACCGATCAGGGATCAACTTTCACTCCAATCCAGAACCAGGACTGTGCCTCGTCAAAACAGGATCAGCTGTCGGGATTGACTTTCTCTCGATCCAGGATTGATCCGGGATTAAACTTTCTCTCGCCAAAAAGTGTCCTAAGGCTTAGAAGCCACGCCCACTTTTTGTGTCCAAAAACAGCTGATTGGTCCATACAAAATGTTCATGCAGATGCCCATTTATTTATATTAAATGAGTTGACGGTTCATAAACACACCAGATTTTCCCTACATAATGTTATTTATTAGGAGTAAAACAATGCAAATTATTTCAAGGCATTACCAAGTTCGAGAGGATATTACAAATGTAAAATAGGTGCAACAAACTGTCGAAGTCAAGGATGCATGCCCGCTTTTGAATGAGGCTTATTCACTATTTCTTTGATTGTGGCAAACGTAATGTAGGTACAAACAAATAACACCAAACATAAGTTACAATATTCAGTGAACTACAGTTTGTATGACAATATACTGTATATCCCTGAATTAGCAGCCGTGGCAACCGAGGGCATCACAACACCCCAGGAGACAACAATGGAGGGGTATGTAGGGCGCGCACGAAGTCCGTGCAATATGGCCATACGTCCCATATGGCCGCACGCCCCTATTCCACAGAGTGCACCCGGCGTGAACATCTCAGTCCGGGTACACTACTCTCCAACTGATCCAGCCCTCGCCAGGATCAGGATGGAGCTACCAGTCTAGCTCCAGACAGCACCCCAGTGACGATCGGTAGCCCTACAACAAAAGAGATGGCCTGTAGCCGCTCAACAAAAGCAACGGACATAAGCAACGGCCTGTAGCTGTGCAATAGTGATGGCCAGGAGCCACAGATCAAAGCGACGGCTGGTAGCCGCACACATAAAGAGATGGCCTGTAGCTGCTCATACTGCTGCCCAATCCCCCTGCAGAACCCGTGACGGCCGGCAGCCACATGTGGGGAGAGAACAGTAAGCCTTCTGTCCTTCTGCAGTTGCCTCGAGGGGCACAATACCGATGATGACTGGCAGCCGCACCAGTAGACAGGGGATGGCCTGTAGCCGTCCCTTGCCTACACGTCACCCCTCATACAGGACTTCGGCAATGGCCAGTAGTCATGCCCATAGGCAGGTGATGGCCAGTAGCTGCACTTTGTCTGCGGTTCTGTCAGGAAGTTGGGCCTCGGTGACAGTCGGTTGCTGCACTGATGGGAAAAGGATGGCCTGTAGCTGCCCTCCTCCCGTCGCCCAAGGGACCTTAGTGACAGCTAATAGCCATGCCAGGAAGGGACACCATAAAAGTCCCTCGCCCCCTGTGACTTCACAACCCGAGGACAACCCCAGCTCGAACCGCCCCACTGGCGGGAGAGTAGGTCCCACCTCCAACTCCCCGGACCGAGGCTGCCTCCAGAAGGAGAACCTCCCTATAGAGGACTGGTGGAGAGGCCCTGTGTTATCCCTGGGGTTGCACTCCACCCAGATGGCACCAAAGGGAGACCAACACCTGTTGAACTCCTGCCATGGGCAACGCCACAGCCCTATCTTGATGGTGAAGCAGCGGGTGCGAGACCACAGCCGACAGGCTCTAGACGGTGACCCTAATACCCTGGGGCGCTACCTCTCCAGTCACAAGGAGGAGTGATGCCCTTCTCACACTGGGTGCCTACAGGAGCACCTGCAGAGGCTGTTTGGCCTCAGTCCTGAGAGCCAAACCCCTGTGCACAGCCCCACCAGCACGGGACCTTTCACCACACCCGACAACGGGAGATGATGCCCCTACGTGTAGTCCCGTGGCCACTAGACAAGAGGATACCTGAAGGGACTCTGCCGACACGGGTCCGATACTTGTGAGTCTCTGCCCCCTTCCCCAGTCGGCCTGCTCTCTTGCCCCATACACCTACCATGACTGTGACCTATGTGCCTGTGTAGTGAAAGTGTGAGCTGACAGCCAATGTTTAGAAAGCTAGTGACAATGCCTAACCATCCTAACTCCACTGAGTGTGAAATGGGACACGAACGCTAGTAACAGTGCCGAACCATTATAACTCCACCTACTGTAACACGGGACACGAACATAGGAACTACAAAGTATACAGTATGCAGCCCTAGATTAAAGTGTATATCATCTCCACTTAAGTACAGTGTCTGTTTTCCACTCTCGAGACTGCCGGTATCCTGTGTGATACCTGTAATCCATCTGTCAGTCCGAGTCTTCACTTTGCATTGAGTCCTGTGAAATTGTCTGTCCGTTCTATTCTAAGAAATTTGGTAATATGTGTGTAAGGTAGTTGTCCAGAGTTTTTATGCCCTATTCCTCTCATATTATATCCTAGCTCTGGTCTAGAAAGGGAACCCAGCTATACCTTAGGTGTTGTTAGGATGGGAAGCCGACCTAAAAACACCTAGCATAACACTGATGGACAGTGGTGGTTCTTGACCCGGGCAGAATACAGAGAGAAGCAAAACAAGGAAATCACCAAAATGGCAACAAAACTTCATGTACAATTGCCCATAGTCGACCAAGAACATTATGACATACACACGTACCTATCCATAGTCAAGCCACTGTTAGATATTGGTTTCGAGGACGATAGACAGAAAATTGCAGTCACCCTACCACTTTTGGGCCAAGCAGCGGCCGATATCGCACCCAAAGTCGTCCCCAAACTGACATGGGCAGATTTCACTAGAATAGTAGTTCAAGCCATTACACCCTCCCTGAGAAGAGTGGTGGCGCTGTCACAACTGGACAGCTAACTTACGATGGGAACCTGGATGACACCCTTATCCAGGCCAGGCGACTCGTCACCACCACATACCCGGAGGCAGACACAGAAACCCGGGAACAGCATTCCTTCAATTCCCTCCTCGGAGTTCTCCCCAGTATGGTCAAGGAGCACTTCACCATACACGACCCTACGGTAGAGCTGGACAGGGACGTCCAGCTGATACAGCGACTCCTGACCTCCAGCTTCACCCCTTAATAAATCAACGTATTGAGCAAGTTTTCTACAATAAACCAGCCCCATCCAACAAACCTTGGTCACCACCAGCCCTCACCAGCTCTACACTAACACCCAACCTACCTAGGGCACACCCCACAAACAAGTGGCCTAGTCACAAGGAGAACCAGAACCTAATTACAATCAACCCTTGGAAGTGCTCTGTGTGCAGCCACCAGTGTCCACTCCACGACATCTGGGAGCAACTCAAAGCTGCCCAGCACAAACCAAACACCCCACGCCGACGCAAAGTATCATCTCTAGAGAATGAGGGCCCTGAGGATGATACCGCACCAACCGGAGACACTGATCCTGGGGAAACGGAGCCTGAGGAAGATGAGATCCCACAACAGCTGGATTTTTAGGCCCACCCCTGCATCTCCCCATGGTGGCAGGGGACATCTCTTATAAATATTGCCCCCCAGTCTACAATAAGATGAGAATGAACAGGGTAAAAGTGAGGCTTCTGGTCGATACGGGAGCAGCCAGATCGTGCCTCTACAGCCATTTCTACTCCCGGCATAGATCGGCTTTTGGCCCGCTTTTCCCTACATCGACTCATCTCGTAGATGCAGGGGATAGCCCCCTACCCATCCGTGGGGAAACCTGGGTCTTACACACCAACACCCACAGCAAGTCTCCACTCAACATAAATTCATCGTTTTTGACTCAGCTTGTCGTGCCTATGATGAATATCTGGGACTGGACCTCCTAAAGATACTGCGAGCAACCATCAATTGCCACAAGTAGCAACTCCAGTTTCAGGAGCCCCCAGTCCCCTCCCCTGATCCCTCACAAACCCTGTGCACCTGCAAACCATCCCTCACTCCTCCCCAGCACCATACACCTCCCACCCATTCCCCCTCCCTTGACCCCCTCCCCAGCCCCCCCCCCCGCTTGCCCCACCTTCCCCGCCACTACCACCTCCACCATCACAATTCCCCCTCATCATGAAGCATGGCTGCCATTGAACAGGCCTACTGGAACATCTGATCTATTTTCCCCAGATCTGCAGCCTGGAACCCTCTTGGCCTGCCTCCTATCCACCTTCCTCCCCCATCACATCGCAACAGTCAGAATTCCCAACATCGCCACAACCCCCCCTCACGCTACCCAAGGGGCTTATTGTAGAAGAAATGGAAGAAGCAGAGCCATGCACCACCACCAGTCCCTCCTTCCCTGCCCCACTGCCTCCCATACCTGAGCATCTCTTACCCCACCAAGCCGACACTCTCTGCCATCTTCTGGACTTTCAAGACCTATTTGCATCAGGACTTACAGACATCAGCCACGCTACCTACCTGGCGCACAAGATACACACCACTGGACTGCCTATCCGCCAATCATCCTGGTGGAAAACCTCGAAACATCAAACAAAGGAAGACCAGTAGGTCCAGGAAATGCTCGATGCCGGCATTCTTTCACCCTCCACCAGTCCCTGGTCCTCTCCAGTCGTCCTCTTCAAAAAGAAAGACGGTACCATGCGATTCTGCATGGATTACCGCCGCCTCAACGACGTTATCATCAAGGATGCCACCCCACTTCCCAGGGTCGACAACTCCCTCAACTTCCTGCACAGCACCTCCTGGTTTTCTACCCTGGATCTTCAGTCAGGGTATTGGCAGGTTCCTGTACACCTCGAGGATAGAGGGAAGACAACATTTCCCACAAGTAATGGGAAGCATTCTGAATTCAGAGTCCTGCCATTTGGACTCTGCAATGCCCTCACCACCTTCTCCCGATTGATGGAGTCCGTCCTCAGTGGCCTCACCTGGGAAATCTGTCTGGCATACCTGTACATCATCATTTTTAGCAAGACATGGGCTGATCACCTTCAATGCCTCAAGAAAGTTTTTCAATGCATCTGCCAGACGGGCCTCAAGTTTTGGCCTTTGAAATGCGTCCTGGCCGCACGGACTGTTGCTTTCCTGAGACATATCGTCTCGAAAGACGGAATATCACCCGACCCCAACAAGCTGCGTGCCATCGCGGAGTTCCCTCTGCCACGAGACATCCACGAGGACCGAGCCTTCCTGGGACTCACCTCATACTATCAATGCTTTGTAAAAGGGTTTGCCCATATCTCCAAACTCCTCCATGACCTAACCTGGAAGGGAGAGCCCTTTACCTGGACTGACAAGCGAAGGGCTGCTTTTCAAGTCCTTAAGAACAAACTCATAACTGCCCCAGTCATTGCCTTCCCCGACTACACCCTGCCCTTCTGATTATACACTGATGTCTCCCTGATCGTGATTGGCTCCATCCTCGCACACGTCCAGGAAGGATGAAAGCACATCATCACCTGCACCAGTCGCACCCTTAACCAAGCCAAAAAGAACTATGCCGCCACCAAGTGAGAATGCCTGAGCATCGTCTGGGCCTTGGAGCATTTCTGGGCCTACCTATCCGGAACCAATGTCATGATTATCACGGACCACCAGTAGCTCCAATGGCTACGACAGTCCAACACCCATAATGCCCAACTCATTATATGGAGGGAGACATTAGAGGAATTCAGCTACAAGACCTCCTACTGCCCCAGCAAGCTCCATACTAATGCCGACGCACTCCCGCACCTGCCCATCCGAGCGATCCAATGTGAGCTGGAACTCCTCCAACAGTGGTGCGGCAAGGACCGCCCCCCCTGGATTCCACCCCACTTATTCGCCAGACTCCACCAGCAGGGCGACAACTTGTTCACCCCATCAGTGGGATCCACCTAGATATTAAGAAACTCCTCCAGGTGTTCAGCGACACTTACTGGACCCTCAATCCCACCAACCTGGCCAAACAAGGCACCCAGTCTTGCCGGGCCTGTGCATTAGCCAAGGATGCCACCCACACGGCCAGCCCATCAGGAAGTATAACTGCCCACAAGCCTTGGCAGTTACTTTCCATGGATATAGTGGGGCCCCTACCACCCAAATCAGGATACCGTTACATCATCACCTACGTAGATACTTATTCCAAGTTCCTCATCTCATGCTTAGCAAAAGAACATCATGCTGTCGCCGTGGCCGACGCCCTAGTCCGCCACGTTTTTCCCTATTTTGGGATACCTCGGGCCCTACACTCGGACGAAGCCCCTGAGTTCCCCAGAAACATCTGGCGAGAGCTAGCCAACATATTTGGCTACCACATCTATCTCCCACTCCTCTCCATACTGGCCACAGGGGAACGGATTTTGTGAGAGGAGCCACCGCACTCTCATGAACCAAGTGCGCACTAGAATCGAGGAAACTAAAAATGAAGATTGGCCAGCCCACATTAAAATCGTCCAGTGGGGAATCAACTCCTTCCCCCGAGAAGATGGTATATCCCCTCCCGAGCAGTTATTCGGGAAAGCCCCTCTCCTCCTGCCACTACGCTGACACCTACAGCTTCCCACCATGTCCCCCATGTCCGAACCCTTCCACCATCTCAAGAGGTGCCTTCACCACCTGCAAAACTTCCTGGACCTTCAACCCGACACCATCCCCTTGAACCCCTACAAACCAGGTGATTTCATGATGGTTGCAAAACTGCCAATTCCCCATAAACTCTCCCCCCGCCTTAGGGGCCCATACGCCATCACCCACGTCCCTAACCCCTATCAAGTGACCATAGATTACCATAACACTCCACACACATACAGAAATCTCCATGTGCGCCCATTCCGCACCACCGCCTCCCCTCATCCCACCCTGCCTGCTTCCCGCACCGCCTCACCTCCACTCGCCACCTCAGACCCCCCCTCCGGACTCCTACAATTGCTACATCATGCCCTCCTCCTCCCTCCCATCATCCCCCACTCCCTCATCACCAACTCCCTCACCTTCCACTCCTCATGCCACCTCACCTCCTGCCTCACTGCCACCACAAATCCCTTTCCCCAGCCAATCCCCGGCCCCCTTGCCACCATCTCCCTCGACCCCCACACATCACACCACCTCACCTGCCGCCCCACCACCGCCACGCTGCCCGAGCATGCCAAAACCACCCACAATCAGCATGCACTAGCATGCCCACATACCACCCTCTGCCACCCTCACCTCCACATCACTGTCTCCCCGTCATCACCTCACATCCCCCCTCTGCCCCCAAACCCCCACCTCAGATACCACCACCCAATGCCGCCCACCACAGCACACCATGTGCAACCAGAGCACCACAAGGCTACCTCGTCACCCACGCCCACCTTAAAGACCACCATCACTCACTCTGGCCGCTTTTCACGCCCTCCCGCCAGATACACCACCACCCCCTCCCCCACCCCCTGCCTCACCTCCTCCACTAGAATCAATCACCCCCAGCCCCCACACCCCCAAAACCACTCCCATTACCCTCAGACTACACCAAGCCCAACTGAAATATCCATCCACCTCTATCCCTGGGGAAAACACCTGCACTTCTCCCCAGCATAAAACCAACACCCTCGCCTTAGTCGCAAGCATTCAGGTGAGACTATTTGAAGAGCGACCACCTACAGCCATGAGGAGACGGCGCGCCACCTGGGCACCGACGTACGGCAGGAAGCACCACATCTGGGGGCCTCATCACCTCCTCCAGATAAACCGCACAGTCTCCCAAGCCTCCACCCTCTACCTAACCTGCACCCCTCACCACGACAAAAACCTGGCAACCACACACTGGATCACCATCCTCCAACATCTGATTCAAGCCAACAGCACTAGCACCACAAAGACCTACTACCTCCAGCCACTGGAACATGACTTTTCCCACCACGATAGTGGTGAAATAGCAGCCGTGGCAACCGAGGGCATCACAACACCCCCAAGAGGTGACAGTGGACGGGTATGTAGGGCGCGCTTGACGTCTGTGCGATATGGGCATATGTCTCATATGGCCGAGCGCCCCTATTCCATGGAGTGCTCCTGCCATGAACATCTCAGTCCAGGTGCATTACCCTCCAACCAAGCCAGCCCTCACCAGGATCGGGGTGGAGCTACCAACCTACAGTAGCTCCAGGGAGCACCCCAGTGACGGCCGGTATCTGCACAACAAAAGAGATGGCCTGTAGCCACTCGACAAAAGCAACGGTTTGTAGCCGTGCAATAGTGACGGCCGGAAGCTGCACATCAAAGCAATGGCCAATAGACGCGCACATAAAGAGACGGCCTGTAGCCACTCATAGTGCTGCCCACCCCCCCTTGCAGAACCTGTGACGGCCGGCAGCCGCACATGGGGAGAGAATGGTACGCCCTCTCTCCTTCTGCAGTTGCCTCAAGGGGCATGACACCAGACAGCCAGCAACCACACCAGTAGACACGGGACGGCCTGTAGCCACCCCTTGCCTACACATCGCCCCTCATACGGGACTTTGGCAATGGCCTGTAGCCGCGCCCATAGGCAAGTAACAGCCGGTAGCCTCACTTCTGCGGCGGTCCCGTCAGGAAGTCAGACCCCGGTGATGGCCAGTTGCCACACCAACAGGAAAGGGACGGCCTGTAGCCGCCCTCCTCCCATTGCCCAAGAGACCTCGGCAATGGCAGGTAGCCACGCCAAGGAGGGACACCATAAAAGTCCCTCGCCCCCTGTGACTTCACAACCCGAGGATGACCCCAGCTCGAGCCACCCCACCGGCGGCAGAGTAGGTCTCACCTCCAACTCCCCCGACCGAGGCAGCCCCCAGAAGGAGAACCTCCCTATAGAGGACTGGTGGAGAGGCCCTGTGTTATCCCTGGGGTTGCACTCCATCCAGCTGGCACCAAAGGGAGACCAACACCTGTCGGACTCCTGCCACAAGCAACACCGCAGCCCTATTCTGACGGCGAAGCAGCGGGAGTGAGACCACAGCCGACGGGCTCTCAACAGCGCCCCTAGTACCCTGGGGCATGACCTCTCCAGAACCTGAGGAGGAGTGATGCCCTTCCCACATCGGGCGCCTACAGGAGCACCTCCAGAGGCCGTTCGGCCTCAGTCCTGAGGGCCAAACCCCTGTGACCAGCCCCGCCAGCATGGGGCCTTTCACCATGCCTGACCACAGCCCACCTTTGGAGACGACGCCCCTACGTGTAGTCCCGTGGCCCTTAGACGAGAGGACACCTGAAGGGACTCTGCCGACACCGGGCCGTCACCTGTGGGTCTCCGGCCCCCCCCCCCCAGTCGGCCCACTCCCTTGCCCCATACACCTACCGTGACTGTGACCTAAGTGCCTGTGTAGTGAAAGTGAGAGCTGACAGCCAGTGTTTAGAAAGCTAGTGACAGTGCCTAACCATCCTAACTCCACTGAGTGTGAAATGGGACACGAACACTATTAACAGTGCCGAACCATCATAACTCCACCTAGTGTAACACGAGACACGAACATAGGAACTACAAAGTATGTGCAGCCCTAGATTAAAGTGTATATCATCTCCACTTAAGTACAGTGTCTGTTTTCCACTCTCGAGACTGCCGGTATCTTGCGTGATACCCGTTATCCATCTGCCAGTCGAGTCTTGACTTTGCATTGAGTCCTGTGAGATTGTCTGTCCGTTCTGTACTAAGGAATTTGGTAATATACGTGTAAGGTAGTTGTCCAGAGTTTTTATGCCCTGTTCCTCTCATATTGTATCCTAGCTCCGGTCTAGAAAGGGGACCCAGCTATACCTTAAGTGTTGTTAGGATGGGAAGCCGACCTAAAAACACCTAGCATAACAATCCCCAATCACTGTATAACTCATAAAACTCTGAAATATAAGCAGAGTCCACGGGGGGTGGGAGGTTAAAGGAACAGTCACAGTGAGGACGGTTTTCAAATGTAGATTTTTCTGCTTCTCTTATTATAAATATCTTTGTAAGCAATGTATCGTGAAATTAAACAGGCAACTTACCCTCCCTACTCACTACCACTGAGCCCTATGGTATGGAGAGGCTATCTCCGCCGCAGGCGTGTGATTTTGGCCGCCACATTGAAACACCAGCACTCAAATTCACATTCAAACACTTTGTATCCACTAAGCAGTGGTTATTAATAAAGATACACTCGTCGCTTATAATAACATAAATGGATTATGATTTTTTTTTCTTTTGTGCCTGGTTTAACGATTAATATCGGATATATTTAGTGAATGTGTATAAAACAACGCCATAGGTTGCTGCAGTGCAGAACTTACCCCTTATGGCACTAAGGCAGAGCAAGGTAAAGGCAGAAAGGTAAAGGATAGTGTGGTGTTAACGTTGAAATCATAGTGATGCTGAAGCTGATTTACGTCAAAGTAATGGTGTTGAAATGATGTGGGAAGTCCTTAGACTATCCATGCCATGAAACCGAATGTCCAGATTGATAAAGGCCGGAAGAAACATGGAAATATCTACAGGAGAGTGTGAACAGATGAGAAGAGGATATGGAGAGAAAGACTGGAGATAAACGGGCCCGTTTTAGTGGCCTCATTCATGAAGGGATACTGGGGAAGAATCTTCCCGCCCTACCCCAAGGAGCAGTAATGTTGTAGAATTAGCAACAAGATATATTTCTTACTTGTGAAATGTAACGCCATCTCCCTTCGATGAATTCCTGAGCCTATTTTTTGTATCTGTAAGCTGCACAGTGGACCATGGCACTATATTTTCCGGAATCATCAGCTGCTTTCAAAAACCCACTGAGCAGCTCTGTACAAAAACGCGGTCATCAGACGTGATGTTACATGGCTGCTACTACACCAGTGCCGCCCTGGAGGCAGTTATATAAATTACGTGGTGCTACCCATGAGAAAGCCTCTCCATACTATAGAGCTCAGTGCTCACCATCAGGGCTTCCACGAGTAAATTTTTTTTTACCCTATACTTTCTCCCTAAAATACCCTAAAATTGGGCAAATTAACCTAGATTCATCAAACTGACATTAATAGTTGATTTTTTTCTTCACAGTGTTGTTTTTACTGCTTTAGAGTTTTAAAAAAGGTAATCTATCGATAAATTGTTACTGCCAGAATGCCTCAAATACGACTCAAAACAGCACACACACACACACACACACACACACACACACACACACACACACACACACACATATCTATATATATATATATATATATATATATATATATATATATATATATATATATATATATAATTTATTTATTTATTTATTTATTTCGGTTCTATTATTGTTTCAACTCCTAACGGAATTCATTATTTTTCTGTTCTCCAATGAAGAGTTCTCCCAGTGACAAGAATTTTGAGTACCAGTTACTTCAGTTAATACAGCACAGCCTCATATAGCCTAGGTTAGGTTGGACTGGTTTAAGGTACATAAAAAAAAAAAAGTGAAGTTAGGGGCTTAAACAATAATTTTACCTATATTTCCAATGGGCAAAGTATATAAACAAATATGGTGCCTTATCTGAGACAACATAGACTGGAAATCTTAGCATTTCTTCTTGAATATGCACGTAACCGTAACCCTATCATTAGGATATTTTTGTCAGTCTTAAACAACCATAGGGAAATGTATGTATCAATAAAAAAGATATTTGTTATGCAGCGTAATCTGACCCCGACTCCTCGGGCTCAGATACGGTGCGGACCTTGGGTTCTTTGTTCTCGACCAGGCCAGAGTATGCAGACAAGAAGGAAAAGCCCAAACACCAACTGATCAAAGACACACATGTATTAAATGAAGAACAAAATACAAAGATTGCTGACAACGATAAACACAACTGGACGTGACCAATCCTATTCAGCACAAATATATTAACCAATACAGAGCAATACAGTTCACACTTACACTAACTATTTCCACGGTACAATACGCATATGGCACTTACAGTACACTGGATATGTCTCACTAGAACACACACACACGGAGGTGAGGGCACAATAGAATCTCTAACACAGTCTATCTTGGTATGAACACATACACATGAAGAGGACGGAGATATTATCTCACTTCACAATACAGTCGCGTGACATGGACACAGCGTTATATCATCTATAATACACTCGTGTGACATAGACGGGATGTAAGCTGTCTTATACTGCACTCGCGTGACAGGGACATGAGGATATATCACTTGTTATACACTCGCGTGACATGAACGGGAGGTGACACTATTTCACAGTGTTCTCACGTGACATGGATGCACAGAATATTACCCTTAGTACACTCGGGTGACATGGACGGGATGTCACTATGGGGTACGTATTGCACACAACTACATACAGGGCAGGGACATATGTCTGTAGAGTTAACTGTGTACTGCACGGGGAGGAGAAACACATGTGAGACGACCGGGGCTGGTGCCTCTGCACCAATGTTAGTACTCGATATAGACTCTTTACTGGGTTCACACTTTACTATATGTTGGGGCCAGGATATCACTTAGGGGAACGGGGGGGGGGGGAATCACCTTCCACAGAGGCATATACTGTCACACGGGGGGAGGGGGACACTGATATACGGCATAGGCACAGTCTAGAGTACTTCTACTCACAGGTACAGGTGAATGGTGCTGGGGCGTGCCTGGGCCCACTACGCTGGCAGCAGCAGGTGGCAGCCGGAAGTAGGGGCGGGCTGTCAGGAGTGCATTCCTGGTGGGAGTCACTATCAGGGTCACCTGGAGTTTGGGTGGAGCTGAAGGGTGGAGTGGTGGGCAGCCCTTTCCTGGTGGGGATCCTGGGAGAGGAGTGGCCCTCAGGACTAGGGCCGAACAGGGCCAGAAGGCGCACAGCACGGCACCTGCCCTTAGTCATGGTGGGTGTCCTTGAGTCGGCCGCGGGATAATTGGCGCCTCTCCGGAGCTGCGGTCTCACCTAGGGGAGGCGGCCATCAGGGGATGGCTGCAGCCACCTGCACTGGAAAGAGTCTGGCAGCTGCGGTGGGTGGCAGGGGTGGCTCACCGGCGCCAGGGACTGCAGTCTCGCCTAGGGTAGGAGGCAGTCAGGAGTGGTCTGCGGCTGCTCTCTCTGGAGGAGTCTGTCAGTGGCCGTCAGCAATGAGGGTGGTGCCACAGCTACAAGACACCTGGCTTCGGGGTGGTCTCATCCCGTCTGGTTTCTGGTGGGGTACCTGCAGGGGAGCAGTCTCAACTCTCCATACAGGAGGGGAGGGGAGGGGAGAGGGGCACCTCGCTCTGCTGCATGAGGGGTTGGCTGTGCAAGAGGCGTCGCCCTCGAAAGGAACCTCCGGAGTCACAGAGGGGGAGTGACCGTTGGTCTGCTCTCCAACTTGGCGGGCCTGACGGTCCCTGCTGGAGCTCCATGCCGGGGTGTGAGAGGGAGGTCTGGAGGACACCCCTTCAGCCAGGCAGTTCCGGTGGCCACTGCCTAGGCTCCTGCCTGGGGTAGTAGCCGAAGGAGATCTGGTGGTCACTCCTTCAGGCTACCGCCTCTCCCAGGGACGACTGGAGGGGGAGGGCCGTAGGGTCTCTTGGGGATGCCACAGGTCTGATGGACACTGGCCTCCTGCCGTCAAGGGATGGTGCAGCTGGGGGATGACCGGTGGTCTGCCCCCTGGTGGTAAATCCGGTGGATACTACCCCTGGGCCCGCCGCCCTCCTGGAGAGTTCCAGCAAAGGTTGGTCTGGAGGACGTGCTAACGTACTGGCTCCCAGAGGTGAGTGGCAGAAGGAGGAGAACCAGTGGTCACTCCTACAGTAGATCCGGAGGACACTACTGTGCTGCTGCTCCCCTGGGGTAAAGCAGGATGTGAGGCTCTGGTGGAGTCCCCTCCTCTTCTAGAGGCAGATCCGGTGGACACTGTGTCTGAGGGCCTGCTTGGAACTTGGCTGTTGCAAATCACACCCTGATTCTGGTGAGTGCTCGCTCCGTCAGAGTTTACTGCACTCAGTCTGAATACTGCCTGGTGGTCTGGCTGCGTGGAAGAGAGGTGTCAGGTTACGGGGGATGAAATATCAGCGCGGAGGGATGAGTCTGATACCACCACCCCAGGAGGAGAGAGTGAGGGGGTGACACCCACCCCACAAGGAGACAGCGGAGGCTCTGAATTACCTGGGCGGATGTCCAGGCAACAACAGCGCATCTCCTTCGCGACTTGGCGCCCCTTTTCCATGCAGCCAGACCATCTGGCAGTGTACGGAAAAAGTACACTACTCTTCAACAGGGGGAGTGCTCACCAGAATCAGGGTGGGACTTGCAGTGGCAAGTTCCCAAGCACACACTCGGATGCCGAGTCTTCTGGATCGGCTCCACACCTAACTGAGGACTCAGGAGGAGCCTCTAGGGTTACTATTCCCCTGCATAGACTGAAGGAGGGCAAGCTTCACCGGAGCTGTGACGAAAGCCGAGAGAGTACGTCCAACCTCTTCCTCCCAATGTTACAGGCACAAGACCTTCCCACACGTTAGGAGGGTACGCTCTGTCGGAGCTGTGGCAAAAGCCAAGAGAGTATGTCCAATCTCTTCCTCCTGACATTCCTGGGACAGGTAACCCCAACCCGACGAATGGAGGGCACGCTCCGTCGGAGCTGTGGCAAAAAGCAAGAATGTACGTCTGACCTCTTCCTCCCGACATCTCCAGGGCAGGAGTCCCTAGCCCTATGAAAGGGGTGCCCCCGCACCCCTGATCCACGTAGGAGCACAGGAAGTGCCCAATGGGGCTGCCTGATGAAAGGCGTCACCTCTGGCTCGCCACATTGCCCTGGTATTAGAGCAGGTGCCACTCTTTCCAGCTCTCTCCTTGGAAGGCTGGAGTCTCTCCCCCTACAGGCTCCTCACCTGAGTCCGGACCAGATAAGGCGCCCCCGAGGCCCGGAATCCAGTCCCTGCAGCCCAGGCCACCACAGACACTGACAGACCCTGCCAGGACCAGAGGCCGGAGCCCTACCCTGTCGGCCTCCCCCTGCAGCAGAGGCCGCAGTCCCCAGAGGCAGCGGGCCTCCCCAGGTGCTCGCCAAGGCTGAAGGGCCTCCACAGATGCAAGCGGCCGCAGTTCTCCCCTGACAGCCGTCCTGGACCGGGGTACTGGCCGCCCTACATCGGCAGCACCCTGCTCCTGGCCGACCCTCGGGCCATGCCTCCACCAGGCCCTCTCCCGACCCCCAAAGACGACCAAGGGCCAACGGCGTACAGC
The DNA here is from genome assembly GCF_032717465.1 of Coenobita brevimanus. Lineage (NCBI taxonomy): Eukaryota > Metazoa > Arthropoda > Malacostraca > Decapoda > Coenobitidae > Coenobita > Coenobita brevimanus. The sequence goes on along the minus strand of NC_137012.1, from coordinate 20,116,759 downwards.
CCGACTTCTGGCCCTCTTTGGGCCCAGTCCCGAGAGCCCTGCTTCCTGCAGGGCCGATGCAGTGAGAAAGCCGCCCCGGACGCTGCCCCATTACTCCCGGACTAGTGGCAACTCCATGGGCCCCACTGTTCTGCACAGCTCCCCAGACGACCCGCCTCCCACGCCTGGCTGCCACCTGGAGCTCCTTGCATAGGCCCTCTCCCCTGTGGGCCGTGGTCTCCTCTCCATCAGAATTGTGAGTGACAGGTCTCGGATTATATACCTCTCCAGTGTTGTGAACCTCCCCCCCTTTTTCAGCGAACTACCAGTGAACTGTTCTCCTGTGTTCCTCTCCCCTATCCCCATATGTGGCACACACACACCCCCGTCAGTGTTTCCCCCCCCTTTGCTGACGAGTTGAGCCCCTGTGAATCACGTGTGGAGTGTATAACCCCAGCCCCAGGTTGAGATCCCCCCCCCCTTCACACAGGACAGACAAGCCCGGATCACTCACATAACACAGCAATATCTCAGTACTGGATCCTCCCCCACCTCTCCTCCCTGCCCCCGGCCCGGCCCCACAGAAAGTAACACTCCCTATCCTCAGTAAGCCCCTCGTCCCCCCACTTCCCCCCCAGTGTGACCTACAGTATATTCTCGACCTGTGTGACGCGTATATAGAGGCTAAGTCAGCTAGGGACTGCTGTACATGTCACACGAGCACCTAGGCTTAATAGCTGTCCCTGTGGGTATACTGAGTTGTGTTGTATGTAAACCCCTCTGTGTTGATGTATTATCTATATCGGCGAAATATTTCCTGTGATACTGTGAGGAAATAACCCAGATGTGAGACAAAGATGCTGAACTAGGTGGACAGTGATTCACACCAATATAAGTGTAAGGCTTTGTGTAATTTCGACCCTGGTCATAGAATATTGTGTGTGTAATTGTTTCTCTATTAATATATTGGTGTAGTTGTTCACTCGTGGTGTTTGTGTTTCTCTTCCTTGCTAGTGCTGATCCGGTCAGGAATTAACTACCCAGAGTTGCACTGTGACTGGAGCCGAGAAGTCGGGACACAGAACATGCTGCATAACAGGGGATATATGTCGTTTCCACTCGGAGTGTGGAAATGCCTCCCCATCGTCTCCTTGTGGGGTGGGTGTTACCTCCCTATGCCCTCCTCCTCGGGTGCTGGTGTCAGGCTTGCTCTGCTGAGAGGATATTTCACAACTGTCATGGGGGTGGAAGTCATGTCTCCATGACTGGAGTTGGTAAACATCGACGGTGGGGGTGCAGTGCGAGGGCGTGAGGTGGTGAAGGAGGTTTGTCGAGTGGAGTGTTGGCTGGTTTGGCTGCTGATGTGGAGAGTGGACCACTGTGAGAGTGGATGGTAGGGGCATCTGCTGCTGGAGGTGAAGGAACTGCATGGTGCCCTTGAGGTGGTGCTTGCGTCCTCGGACCGGGGTCCAGAAGATGTGTTTGATTTTCATCTCTGGTGGTAGAGACAGAAAGGCACAATGTGTGCTGTCCGGCTGCAGACTGGAGACAGGTGTGGCCGCCTTGCTTTTAAGAGGCCGTGTATGGCTTAGCAGCTTAGTGAGACAGGCAATTGGAATGTTCCATGGGGCATGGTGGAATTCGAGGGTGAGGGGAGCAGTGTTAGGGGGTGGGGTTGAGGGTGGGAAGGATGTGTGGGTGTATCTGGGTGGAGGGCAGGACAGGCGGCCCGACCTGGTGCGGGTGGTGGTGAGTAATGGTGTAGGGGATGAGGAGTGGGCCTTGGGCGTGCGTGAAGGCGGTGTGGTGGTAGATCGTGATGGGGGCGGGTGTGAAGGAGCGGTGGTGGACAGGCAGGCGTTAGCATCAGCTGCAGGGGTTGTTGTTGCCGGGGTTGGCGTATGGTCGGAGTGGGTGGTCGGTAGGAGGCTTGAAGAAGCTGTGGGCGAGGGAGGAGGTGAGGAGGGGAGGTGGGGGTGGGGGGGTTCAGGGTAGCTGGTGGGGATGGTGGATGGAGTGGGACGGGGCGTGGGAGGGGTGGGTGGTCATGGGGGCATTGGGCGGCCACGTGGTGCGGGACTCAAGGGTTGTAGTGTGGTGGGGGTAGAGTGAGGTGAAGCTATTAGCGGCAAGTCAGGAGTGAGAGAGGGTGGGATGTGTCCAGGGCGGGGGTTGTGGCGGTGGTGGGGGTGCTAGGTGAGGATAGGGAAGGGGAGAGGTAGCAGGAGTATGAGTTGTCAGAGTCTGGTGGGGAGGTGGGGAGCACTGTAGGCAGGTGATGGTGGTGGTGGGGCAGTGTGGGAGGTGCGTGAAAGCGGCGCACGTGGCAATTTCTGTAGGTACGGGTGGTGTTGTGGTACTGGATGGTGACTTGGTACGAGTTTGGGACTTTTACAATCGTGTTGAGGCCTGTGTAGTGGGGGGCTAACTTAGGTGGTGTTGGAAGTGTGGCCACCAAGATGGAGTCACCTGGTTTGTAGGGGTTGGTAACCAAGGCGTCTGGTGCTAGATCCTGTGTGGTTTGTGGGTGGTGGAGTTTGCATTTAACATGGTGAAGAGGGTTGGAGGAGATGGGGTTGGTGAGTGCTTGCATGTGGTGGTGGAGAGGCAGGAGAAGAGGTGCCTTACCGAACACTCACTCGTGGGGTGTGATCCCAGCCTCACGGGGGCAGGAGTTCATGCCCCGCTGTACTATTTTGACATGTGCTGGCCAATCATCACTTTGTGTTGCTTGAATTCTGGTCCGCACTTGGTTAAGCAAGGTGCAGTGGCTCCACTCACAAATGCCGTTTCCTTGCGGCCAGTATGGTGAGGAGCGGGAGATGTCAGCCAAAAATGGTGGACGGTTCAGCCCAGACTTCTCCTGTGAACTCTGGGGCATTGTTGGAGTAGAGGGCCTGAGGGATGCCGAAAAATGGGAACACATGAAGAATCAGGGCATCTGCGATGGCAAAGGCGTGATGTTCTTTCGCCAGGCAGGCAATTAGGACCTTGGAACACGTGTCCATGAGTGTGATTATGTACCTGTAGCCCAACTTAGGTGGGAGAGGGCCGATGACATTCACTGATAGTAGCTGCCAAGGTTTGCTGGCTAGGATGTGGCCGGACGGGCCCGGTGTTCTAGTGGTGTCTTTCCCCAGGGCACAGGCTTGGCTGGATTGTATGACTTGTTGTGCGAGTTTGGAGGGATCCGGGGTCCAGAAGGTATAACTGAAAATTTGGAGGAGCTTTTTAGAGCCAAGGTGGATTCCGCTATCAGAGTGAAGGCACATGAGGGTGTCAAGGGAGGTGTCGGGGTCCAGGGCGATGTGACCTGAGTGGGTGTACAGGTGGTCACTGTGTTGTTGTGGCTTAGAGAAAATGTGGTTGGGCATCCAATTGGGCTGGTCTTTGGCTTGCCATTGCTGCATGAGGGCTGGGGCGGTCTGGACAGAGTTGATAGGGAGGCTGGAGAGGGTGTCGGCATTGGTGTGGAGCTTGCTGGGTCAGTAGGTGATGTCAAAATTGAATTCCTCAAGAGTCTCTCTCCAGCGGATGATTTGAGCGTCGTTGGTGTCTGACTGGTGCAGCCATTGTAGGGACTGGTGGTCTGTGATGATGGTAACGTGGGTGCCTGCTAGATAGGCCCAGAAATATTCGAGGGCCCAGATAATGACCAAGCATTCCCACTTGGTGGTGGCGTTTTCTTTCCGCCTGGTTTAGGGTGTGATTGGGACAGGCAATTATATGTTCTCTGCCATCCTGTACATAGGCTAGGATGGCGCCAATCGCCACTAGTGACACATCTGTGTACAAGGAGAAAGGGAGGGTATAGTCGGGAAACGCTGCTGTGGGGTTTGAGTTTGAGTTTGTCTCTGAGAGTGCGGAAAGACTGCAGGCGGTCCTCAGTCCATGTGAAAAGTTCCCCCTTTTGAGTTAGGTCGTGTAATGGTTTAGCTATGTTCACGAATCCTTTCACAAAACGTCGGTAATATGATGCGAGGCCTATGAATGCACATTCCTCATGCACCTTCTGGGGCAGGGGAAGCTCGGCTATATCCCTAAAGGGGCTATCACACGGGAGACTCCTGGACGTCCAAACTGGCTGTGGACGTCCAAATTTGCCCCCGCAGGAGGGTCGTGGACGTCCATGGGTGGAAAGCTGCCTGACTCATTCATGAACGTCCACGTTGACCGTGGACGTCCACGACTTGGTAGTCTCCTTCTTCTCTATGGAGTTTACACGTAGCGTGTGTCGTCTGAAATCTTGAACTCTGTAGTCAGTTGAGGTGGTATTTTATATTATGATTAATTCAAAACCGTCAGTAAACTTTGTACTTTTAATATTTTTTTTGTCATAGAAACTTTTCATATACAGTATACCAAAATGTGGTAAATATGATGGAATGTGGATTGATTGTTTACAAGAGAGGCCCGCATACATTGGAAAGGCATACTCGGGAAGAAAGCACTACTGTGCAGATTTCTATACTGGATGCTTTCGTCTCTCCGTGGCAGCCATTTTCTCATCCACAATGCCCTCCTTCTCCCCCTCCTTTGTCTTCTTGCAGAGGCTTCTTCCTCTTCCTGCAGGGTTAGGACTGCAGCACCCATTGCAAATGTCACAATCTAGGTTCACGTCCATTGTTGTTGTTGATAAACACGTCATCTGTTAGGGAGTTGGAAGTGACCTCCCAGTCGCGTGGGATGAACTCGATAAAGAAGAAGGTGGCCGTCGACGTCCACCGTGTGATAGGGTATGGATGTCCAAACTCAATTTGGACGTCCATTTTGTGCTTCACAAAACGTTGACGGGTCCCCGTGTGATACCCGCTTAAGTTTCTCCAGGCCGGGGGCTATGCCTTCTTTGGATATGACATGCCCTGGGAAAGAGACAGAGCGCTGGGTCAGCACGTACTTAGATGAACGGAGTTTAAGCCCAGCTTGTTGTATCCTGAGAAAAACCTGTCATAGGCAGTGGAGATGGTCAGCCCAGGTTTTGCTAAAAATTATCACGTCATCCAAGTAGGCAAGGCATATCTCCCAGGTGAGGTTGCTTTAATACTGACTCCATTAATCTGGAGAATGTGGCGGGGGCATTGCAGAAGCCAAAGGGGAGCACGTTGAATTTGTAGTTCTTCCCGTTGCTGGTGGAGAGTGCAGTTTTTCCTCGGTCGTTGGGGAGGTTGGGGACCTGCCAGTATCCTGATTGTAGATCGAGAGTGGAGAACCAGGATGCTCCATAAAGGGATCAAGGGAGTCATCAATTCTGGGCAGGGGGGTGGCATCCTTTGTTGTTACGTCATTGAGGTGTCGGTAATCTACACAGAAGCACAGAGTTCCGTCCTTTTTCACTAAGATGACAGGGAAGGACCATGGGCTGGTGGATGGTGATATTATGCCGACATCTAGCATGTCCTGGACCTACCGGTCTTCTTCAGCCCGTTACACCAGGTTTTTCCTATGTGAGAGTTGGCGGATGGGTGGTCCCGTCATGTGGATCTTGTGGGATAGGTAGGTGGTGTGGTCAATGTTTGTGGGTCCTGACGAGAAGATGTCTTGGAAGTCCAGGAGGAAGCGTCGAAGGTTGTCTGTTTGGTGGGGCAAGAAGTGGTCAGGGATGGGGGGTAAGGATGGGTGGTTCGGGACAGGGGGGAAGGCGCAGCGCTCAGCTTCTTCCATCTCTCCTACAACCAGTCCTTTAGGGAAGGTGAGGGGAGTAGTGGAAAGGTTGGCGATCCACACTGATGTGACTTGTGGGGGGGGAGGAAGGTGGGGGATAGAAGGCATGAGGTGGTGTTGTCCGCTGGGGGATTTGGGGAGAACACTACAGAGTTTCCAGCAGGTCGATGCAAAGGGAGGTGGTGCTTCTTCCATCTCTCCTACAACCAGTCCTTTAGGGAGGGTGAGGGGAGTGGTGGAAAGGTTGGCGATCCACACTGATGTGACTTGGGGGGGGGGAGGAAGGTGGGGGATAGAAGGCATGAGGTGGTGTTGTCCGCTGGGGGATTTGGGGAGAACACTACAGAGTTACCAGCAGGTCGATGCAAAGGGAGCCAGGCCTCGTGGTGGGGGGGGGGGACATTGACGGTGGAGGCGATGGTATCAGGGAAGGTGGGGGATGAGGGGAGAGGGGGGGTCACTGGGGGGAGGGGACGGCCGTGGGGGTAGGAGGTTGATGTGGGAAACTGGGGTGAGCTGTGGTGTCATGATGCTGCATGTGCAGAGAGGCTGAGGGGGTGGATCTGGCGGCTTATTGAAGTGTAGCCACTGCTTGTGGCAGTCGATGTTGGCGCAAAGTTTTTCCAATAGATCCAACCCAATGTAACCATCGTAGGTACGGCAGGTGGAGTCGAATATGATGAATTGGTGTTGGGTGGTCGCTTGTTGGCGAGTTTCAATGTAGAGGGCCTGTGTCTCCCTACAGATAGGCAGGGGGCCGTACCCCACGTCTATGAGGTGGGCAGAGGTGGGGAAAAGAGGGCTGAAGGCTGTGGAATGACGGGAGTAAAAATGGTGATAAAGGCACAATCTGGCTGCTCCCGTGTCAACCAGAAGTCAAGCTTTCGCCCTATTCAGCCTTACTTTATCATAGACTAGGGGGCGGTATTTCTGCGAGGTGGTCCCCGTTACCGTGGGGAGGTGTAGGGGTGGTCCTAAAAATCCAGCTGGGGCGAGGGGTCCTCCCCCTTGCTGCCGAGCTGTCTCCTCAGCTTCAGGGTAGTCAGTGGGAGGTGCAATGCCCTCAGCTTGATCGTCCCTGATGGCTGACAATGCAGCGCCCCTGATTGGCCACTTTGCATTGGGCAGCCTTCAGCTGCTCCCGGATGTCATGTATGGGGCAGTGGTGGTTGCAGGCAGAGAACTCCCACGGGCTGATGGAAATAAGGTTGGTAGTCTCTCTGGGTTAGGGTGCTTCTTGGTGGAGACGGCTCTTGGTATGATGGGAGGCTCTGGGGGCGCCATGTTTCTGGGGGGCATCCGGGGCTTGGCAGGGGGAGGCTTTCAGGTGGGGACTCAGCTCACTACCCCGATTTACTGGGTAGCGGTATGGGCGGCAAATAGGCGCCTCACCAACTGGATTTCCTTGTCGAGGTCCCCAGTCAGGTCATAGATTGTGAAATGCTCTCTGGCGACAGTGAGGAGGATCCTCAGGAGAGTGTTGAACACAAGCTGGTCCCGGGTGTTGGTATCCACCTCCGGGTAGGCAATGGCGACAAGATGTCAGGTCTGTATGAGGGCATCATCTAGGTTACCGCTATACATAACAGCATCTAACTGGGAGAAGGCGACGACCTTTCCGAGTGAGGATGTGATGGCCTGCATCACAATTTGCTGAAACTGATCCTATTTCAACTCTGGGACAATTTCGCTGCATTCCTGAGGTGTGCGATTGTGACTGCTATTTTCTCGCGATCATTTTCAAAACTCATGTCTAATATAAGTTTGATCATGGACATAGACATGTGTATATCGTACAGTTCAGGGTCGAACTTAGGGAGTTGGACGTGTGGTTTGGCAGCCAGGTTTGCGGATTTCTTTCTTACTTGTTGCTCTTACTGCTGGATCAAGATCCACCACTAGCCACCACTGTTATGCAGTGTAATATGACCCCGACTCCTCGGGCTCAGATACGGTGCAGGCCTTGGGTTCTTTGTTCTCGACCGGGCCAGAATATGCAGACAAGGAGGGAAAGCCCAAACACCAACTGATCAAAGACACACATGTATTAAATGAAGAACAAAATACAAAGATTGCTGACAACAATATACACAATGGTACATGACCAATCCCATTCAGTACAAATTTATTGACCAATAGAGTAATACAGTTCACACTTACAGTAACTATTTCCACGGTACAATACGCATATGGCACTTACAGTACACTGGATATATCTCACTAGAACACACACACACGGAAGTGAGGGCACAATAGAATCTCTAACACAGTCTATCTTGGTATGAACACATACACATGACGAGGACGGAGATATTATCTCACTTCACAATACACTTGCGTGACATGGACACAGCGTTATATCATCTATAATACACTCGTGTGACATAGACGGGATGTAAGCTGTCTTATACTGCACTCGCGTGACAGGGACATGAGGATATATCACTTGTTATACACTCGCGTGACATGGACGGGAGGTGACACTATTTCACAGTGTTCTCACGTGACATGGATGCACAGAATATTACCCTTAGTACACTCGGGTGACATAGACGGGATGTCACTATGGGGTACGTATTGCACACAACTACATACAGGGCAGGGACACAACACTTATATGTCTGTAGAGTTAACTGTGTACTACACGGGGAGGAGAAACACATGTGAGACAATCGGGGCTGGTGCCTCTGCACCAACGTTAATACTCGATATAGACTCTTTACTGGGTTCGCACTTTACTGTACAGTATGTTGGGGCCAGGATATCACTTACGGGAAACGAGGGGGGGGAAATCACCTTCCACAGAGGTATATACTGTCACACGGGGGGGGGGACACTGACATAGGGCATAGACACGGTCTAGAGTACTTCTACTCACAGGTACAGGTGAATGGTGCTGGGGTGCGCCTGGGCCCACTACGCTGGCAGCCGCAGGTGGTGGCTGGGAGTAGGGGGTGGGTTGTCAGGAGTGCACTTCCCGTGGGAGTCACCACTGAGGTCACCTGGAATCTGGGTGGAGCTGAAGGTGGAGCGGTGGGCAGTCCTTTCCTGGTGGGGGCCCTGGGAGAGGAGTGGCCCTTGGGACTAGGGCCAAACAGGGCCAGGAGGCACACAGCACGGTGCCTGCCCTTAGTTGTAGTGGGCGTCCTAGAGATGGACCTGACCAGAGCCAGGCCAAGGGTTGGCCACAGGACTATCAGTACCTCTCCGGAGCTGCAGTCTCTCCTAGGGGAGGTGGATGTCAGAGAATGGGTGTGGCCGCCTCCACTGGGGGAAGTCCGGCAGCTGTGGTGGGTGGCAGGGGTGGCTCACCGGCGCCGGGGACTGCAGTCTCACCGAGGGGAGGAGGCCGTCAGGGAAGGTCTGCGGCTGCTCTCTCTGGAGGAGTCTGTCAGTGGCCGTCAGCGATGAGGGTGGTGCCGCAGCGACAGGACACCTGGCCTCGGGGTGGTCTCACCCTGTCTGGACTCTGGTTGGGTACCTGTGGGGGAGCAGTCTCCACTCTCCATACAGGAGGGGAGGGGAGAGGGGCACCTCACTCTGCCGCAAGAGGGGTTGGCTGTGCAAGAGGCGTCGCCCTCTAAAGGAACCTCCGGCATCATGGAGGGGGAGCAACTGGAGGTCTGCTGCCCAACTTGGCAGGCCTGATGGTCCCTGCTGGAGCTCCGTGCCAGGGCATGAGAGGGAGATCCAGAGGACACCCCTTCAGCCAGGCAGATCTAGTGGACACTGCCTAGGCTCCTGCCCAGGGTAGCAGCCGAAGGAGATCTGGTGGACACTCCTTCAGGCAACCGCTCGTCCTGGAGACAACTGGAGGGGGAGGCTCGTAGGGTCTCCTGGGGGTGCCGCAGGTCCGGTGGACATTGCCCTCCTGCCATCGAGGAATGGTGCAGCTGGGGGACGACCGGTGGTCTGCCATCCGGTGGTAGATCCGGTGGACACTACTCGTGGGCCCGCCGCCCTCCTGGGGAGTTCCAGAGAAGGTCTGGAGGACTTGCTGACGTGCTGGCTCCCGGAAGTGGGTGGCAGGAGGAGGAGAACCGGTGGTCACTCCTCCTACAGTAGATCCGGAGGACACTACTGTGCCACTGCTCCCCTGGGGTAAAGTAGGACGTGAGGCTCCAGTGGAGTCCACTCCTCTTCTAGAGGCAGATCCAGCGAACGCTGCATCCGAGGGTCTGCTTGGAACTTGGCTGTTGCAAGTCTCACCCCGATTCTGGCGTGTGCTCACTCCGTTGGAGTGTAGTGCACTCAATCTGAATACTACCTGGTGGTCCGGCTGCGTGGAAGAGGGGCTTCAGGCCACGGGAGATATATGTCGTTTCCGCTCAGAGCGCGGAGATGCCTCCCCATCGTCTCCTTGTGGGGTCGGGTTACCTCCTTAAGCCCTCCTCCTGGGGTGGTGGTGTCGGGCTTGCTCCGCCGAGCAGATATTTCAACTATATACCACATTATTTAACATTACCTGTATTTCTTTGTGTGTGTGTGTGTGTGTGTGTGTGTGTGTGTGTGTGTGTGTGTAGGGTAAATACTGTACATTTAGAATGCCATAGCTTAACGAAGATTTTGTGCATTTGGCCCCTGGTTTATTTACCATTTGAACATACTTATTAAATAATTGGTACCGTACTCGTAATGTCAGATGCAGATTAAAGCAAAAATACTGGTATAAAGTTATTAATATATTGTTTATTATATCACAGGAGTTATCATAAAGAAATGAATAATGAAATTGTATTGTTGACAGAGTATTGGACACCAGAAAAGATCAAATATTTACCTGAGAGGCAAGCAGTATTAATCAACAATATCAAGAGGCTGAGCGGGTCTGGTGCTCCGTGCTTAGCTGATCAAAGGAAAACAAAGACCAGAAGAGAAAACGCATATTTGAGCGAATATAATGGGAAACTAGTTTGATTTTACAGATGACAACATTTCCACAACAAATTACAGATTATTTTAACAATTTATTCCACGTTGAAGAGAGAAGACGAGGAGGTGCATGGAACAGCATGGTGGAAATAGAGGTGAGACAGGCTGTGGCAGAAAAGAAGAAAGCATATAATAAATGAATGAGAAATAGGGGTGTGGAAGAAGCTGACAGAAGGAAGAGAGCGTTATACGTAAAAAGGAAGAGAGAGGTGAAAAGATTAGTAAGAGAGAGTAGGAAGAGTGCAAGATTATTCTTATATACAAGTCGTGATCCTCACTCAGGGCACCAAAAAACATGTCAGAAATTATTTATACACTCCCTTGTTTGACGAGTGTTAGTCTAACACGACCTTAAGTAAATTCACGTAAGTTTCATAGGAGGATTAGGTATAACTGATACTCCAGCTCACCTAGTTATTATTCTCATATATCTAATAGCGAAGTCCCCATTGAATTGGCCAATTCGTCAAGATTACTTAGCTAGAAAGAGCCGGACAACAGAATACGACAACGAGCCTGATGTTTAGGACGGTTGCCTGGGCTGCCAAGCGTCCTTGCGGTGCGTATATACAACGTGCTACAGGTCTAGGAGCAGAGTCACTAACATGGCGAGCTTCTTCTCCCTCATAGGATTGGAAGAGATGCCAACTAATTATTAATTACAATGCTAAATACAATTAGATTACATCATGATATATACAAGGTGAATCTAACTAATTAATCTTAGTTTTAATGAAACTAAAGCCAAACCAAATATTCCCGATATCTATGTAAATATGTTCAACCCACATCTACTTCTAATGTGAGGGCTTTTCATCCTCAAGACACGTCATCTACCACGCAGACGCAGTTTAGGTCAATGGAAATTTCCAAGTAATTACATGTATTTACAATACAGTTGTCCACAAGGGTTTAACTCAGTAGCATTTAATTTATTAATAATAAGAATTAATAAAGAGAACGTAATCTCTGGGTTATAAAAACCGCTTGAATAGTTATTAACGCTCTCCAGGTTTTCCTGTGCTTCTAACCAGGGACGACTATTTTAAAAGTAAAGAGCACAACCGGTCTAGGGGAAAATATTTCCCTCAGTTTTGGGGCCGGGCGAAAAATGATACGCTGTATCATGATATATGACCCCTAGCCAAGAGTTCTCTCCACAGGTCTCGAGAACCCTGTGTTGTGGCCCTTCTAGGTCGCGCATCTTGACCCATTTGGTTTCCACCATCCACTGTCTCCGGGGTAGCCACTAACTCAAGGGGTTCCAGTTTATCAATGGTTTTTATGTTGGTATGTCTCCTACATTCTATTTTGATGAGTCTCAGCATCCCTTCTGAATCTGGGTGCGTGGAGATCTTGGTTGTTCTGTTTTTACTATGACCACATATCCTATGTTTATAATAGACTTGTTGCTGGGAGCCTGGGCCCCATGAAATCTTTCTCGTTGACTCAAAAGATATTTTTCGCTCCAATGTCTATTCCAAGTATCCAATACCTTTTTCAGACGTTGATATCCCTCCAGCAGATGTTGTCCTAATTCATTATTTTCTATGGTGGGATCATCTACTTCCTCCTGGATATCCACACAAGGCACCGGATGGAGCTTTCTGCCATATAACATATGAGCCGGTGTCAGTGCCTCAATCGAAACGCTAGTGTCATCTAGATAGGTTAGGGGTCTATCATTAATCCTAGCTTCAATTTCAGCTATCACATCACTGTTCTTAACCATTCTCTTGTGATCTTAGTTCTGTGTAAGGTTTTCCTTATGCAGTTCCTCACAATACCAATCATTCGTTCGGTAAATCCATTTTGCCATGGTGCTCTTGGAACCATGAACTGCCAGGTACAATTTCGGATTCCCAGCGCCGACTTAACCTTTGGGTCATTCATTATATTTATAAGTAGATGTGCTGCTCCAACGAAATTGGTTCCGTTGTCGCTTATTAATTTGTTAGGAAAAGACCTTCTAGCGGCAAATCTTCGAAGTCCGTTCACGAATGTCTCTGAACTCAAATCCTCTGCCACTCTAAATGGACTGCTCTTTTGTAGGTGCAAGTAAACAGACATATGTACACCTCAGGGGAGTTTCCTCAACCGTAACAGTTATAGCCCCTGTGTAATCAATTCCAGCTACTTTGAAGGGCCGACTTACATTTACCTCATCCTTTGGTAAGGTAGGTGGTGCTGGATAGTCATATGGTCGTTGTTCATATCTCCAACATATAGTGCAACCTTTGAGATATTTCTTTATGACCTGTCTACCCTTGGAGATCCAATGCCTTTCCCGGATTCGGGCCAAAGTCTGCGGCACAACTCTGTGAAGAGTCAAATCATGGGCTTCCTTTACAATTAACTGTACAAAATATCCCTTCTTAGATAATAATATGGGATGTCCAGTTTGGAGAGGCAAATCAGCCTTTATTATTCGGCCCCGGCATCTAATTAAACCCTTTTCGTCTAAGAAAGAGCCTATATCTCTTATCAGCTCGTTCTTATTCCCAGTGCCTTGGCCTAAAAGGTCATATATCTTTCCGTAATAATTCCTTTGTATCCTTTTCAGCCAATATTCCATGGGATCTAACTTCTGAAACCTCACTTTCTTATTCAAAAATTCAACAACTAATTTAGTAGTGTTGATAACTCGTCTTATTGATGAGAATCTGCTAATGTCAATTACTTCTGGCTCAGGTACTACAGGATCCAAGTGTACTACACCAACCTCAGCAATACTATACTGTTTCTGCTCAGGCCAATCTTTAGTGAGTAACCTTTTAGGATCTTTAAACCACAAGTTATCTTTGATCAGTCTCTTTACAGTCGAACCTCTCGAGAGCAGATCAGCTGGATTTTGTTTGGAGGATACATGCAGAAATTTAAATTTGGAAGACAGCTCTTTAATAGTCTTCACCCTGTTGCGGAAGAAAGGAATGTTACTGTCTTCCTTCCCTATCCAGTAAAGGCAAATCTCACTGTTAGTCCATATATAGATATCCTCAAACTGAGTATCAAGAGTAGTGGTCAAATACCCGTCCAATTTAGTTCCTGCTTCAATGAAAGCCAATTCTATTTGAGGTAGGGTTCTTCCTTTAATTGGCGCAACTCTGGCTTTGGACATAATAATCTTACTATCCTCTCCTGTTGCGCAATAAGCTACTGCTCCATAAGCCCTTTGAGAAGCATCACATAATATGTGTAAGTGTGGCTTCTCATTGCTGTTTATTAAATTATTTTCCTGGGAATACATATATTTGAAGTGGTTTCAAACTCCTTTCTAATCTGTTCCAATTGTTCAACATATGTCTCACCTAATTCAGAGTCCCAGTCTACCTTTCCTCGCCAAGTCTCCTGCACTAAACATTTGCCCCTACTAACTATAGGACTGACCAACCCTAATGGGGCCAATAACATGGAGACCTGACTTAACAACTTAACAAGGACCTCTTGGTGAGAGTGACAGCAGAGAACTTAATTGGTTTCAAACTTATTTCATCAGCTGTTATATCCCAGTTAAGACCCAACACATTTTGAGTTTCGGGAATGTCATTATTTGGATAGTCCTCTTGTACTTTATTCCTCAAAAGCGGTGAATTTGTATTCCAGCTCTGTAACGGCAAATTTGCCTTCCCACATTCGGAACTGGTTACTTCATAAGCCTTCAATGCTTCCGACTCTGTATCAGCAACATCTTGCAAATTATCCATGTAAAAAGCTTGCCCTATTTCTGGGCATTTGGCATTTTCAAAATGATGCTTTAAAATGTTGCAAAGTAGGAAAGGACTAGCACAAGAGCCAAAGAGCATCGATCGGAAACAGTAAGTCTTCAATGGACTATTCTCATTTTGAGGATCATGAGGCCAGAGGAATTTTATAAATTTCCTATACTCCTCTCTCAGTCCTATTCTGAGAAAAGCCTTACTAGTGTCTGCTGTGTAAGCATAAGGTTTCTTTCTAAATCTTAGTAACACATTTCCTAACTTCTCTGTTAGTGTAGGTCCAGAGTATAGGCAATCGTTCAAGCTTGCTGATCCCTTGGACGCTTTACTACTACAGTTGAAAACTATCCTAATGGTAGTAGTTACTGAATCCTTGCTTACAGCATGATGTGGTAAATAATGTCCTTCCTTGTGGTTGACAGGGAATTCCACCTCTTCTATAAATTTATTTTTCAGTTGATCTTTTATAATATCATATGTGGTTAGATGTTCTGGTTTATCTCTCATCTTTCTTAGAAGAGAATTTAACTGAGCCTTAGCTGCTTGGTAATTTTTTGGTAACTCCGAATGTTTAGTTTCCATGGTAATCCTACCCAATACTGTCCATCCTTTAATTCCAGAGATCGGTTATACAAATCCAAAGTTATTTTATTTTCAGAGGTTGGTTCCTCAGAGTGTATTCCTACACTGTCTAGGTCCCACAATTTGTGTACAGGTTCAATACTTTCATCCAGCAAGTCATTTATCTGAGTAGGTTCTAGTTTTGCACCTATTCTATCCACCATCAATGACTGTGTGGGGGTAACAGAGACTGAGTCTACTAGTTTAGCCTCTCCTTTAACTTGTTTTGGAAAAGGCAACTGACCCATAATAAGGTTACCTCCTGGACTCTTGAAGAACTGTACCGTACCTTATTCTTCTTGAAAGTCCTGTGTAGGAATCTTCCACAGTAATCTGAACTAATTATCATTTTTATGGGACCCACAGTATCCGATTCCACATTCCGTGAGCTTTGTAGATGATCAGAGGTTTCCTTCAGTCCTTACATATATATATATATATATATATATATATATATATATATATATATATATATATATATATATATATATATATATATATATATATATATATATATATATATATATATATATATATATATTATCCAGCACAGCTGCTGTTATACGGCATTTATATCTGCCTAGTTGTATTACAGGTCTAACTAAATCAAAGGACCGAGCTTCCTTAGTAGTTAAGAATCCTGTAATGGTTAGATTTACCCTGCCACTAGTAGGTAACTTTAATTTCTTCACAATGTCTGCAGAAATGAAGGTTTTCTGAGCACCCGTAACAAAAAGAGTACATGCTAATAGGTTTCTATTCTCAATCACTACCTTCACATCTGCTATTGGAACTGCAGCTGGCATTACTACTGGAGTATTCCCGTTAGCAATTGTCATATTGACACTTGAAGGTTTAGGAACCTCATTTTTCATCCTTGGGCATAGAGCACTATGATGATGATCCCTTTTACATTTGAAACAAAGATTTAATTTTGTCTTGCGGTCCGCGGAAGTGTGTTCGAAATTCATACAGATTATACAACATCCCAGTTCCTGATGCTTTCCTGCTCTAGAGGCATAATCAGGATAATGTTGACAAGATGCACTGGAATGTTGCTCACCACAAAATGCACAAACTTTCCTGCCCTTTACCATGGAAGGTTTTACTTCCTTAATTTCATCAGTTTGTCTGTTCCTTGTCTTTAATATTTTATCCTCAGCTTTTAAAGAGCCACGGAAAGTACCTATCTCTCTTTAGGCACATACTTAACCTTCTCTGACTTAGGTTTTCCCTACCGGTTGGTTAGTGTTTTTTTATTTTTATTTCAGTCTTTTGTTTAATCTCAGCAGGCTTTACTGTTCCTTGCAAATACTTACAGAGTTGCATTAAGCCTTCCTCAATCTCCTCACAGGAGAAATAATCCTTTTGGTACCTAACGTACAAGGCATCATTGGTTTTTGATGAAAGCTTTAAGGACACAGTTCTAGAAAGCACCCAGTCTGCTGCCTTAATATTTTCCTAAGTACCCAAAGCCTTTAAATTACAACTCACTGCAATTCTAAAATTTTGCAAGGAATCAAAATCATGTTTAGGTATAGGTAATTCAATTAGAACCTTCAGTAATTGGGTGATAACCTGTTCCCTGTCTTCGTAATTCTGTTTAAGGATAGTCAAGGCCACCTCATAATTGTTTTCTTCCACTGGAAATTCTTTTATCAGCTTGTAAGGCATTCCCCTGACCTGTCCTAACAGATATGTGAGTTTGCTCACATTAAGGAGATCTGTTCTATCATGAACTAATTATTTGAATTGATCCCAAAAGGATTTCCAATTTTGCTCCCCATCAGACTCCGTAAGTGTAATATGTGGTAGTAGTACAGCTTTACTCCGCTGTTCCACAACTTGTATTTCCGCGGCAATCTCAGCCAATTTTGACTCTAGTAACTTTACTACGGTTAAATATTCTTCTACTTTACCTTCAAATTTAGTAGTCTCCGACTCTAGGAGATCTGTATCATCAGCTTTTACCATGGCCGCTTCTAAATTTGCATAACCTTCTTCATACTTAATCCATTTGTCTTTCAGTATATTTAGGAGACTATTTGATTTCTCCCTAGACAGAGGTGTTTCATCTAACGATTGTTTGCAATCATTTATGGCTCTCGTTACCCATCCTGCCATACTACTAGAAGATCTCTGTAACAAGGAGATGAACATGTTGACTGATTTCTAGTTTAATAAATTAACAATTCATTTGAACCACAAATTTACCCCGGCTCAGTAATTATCTAATTAATTTAAATTCTGAAGAGTGTAGGGATTGGGTTTATGGTATCAACCCTATCTCCCTGAGTTGTTAAACCTCTAGAGTTGTATCTTATCCCTACAATCAGTTTCCAAATAACCCATATTTCCCTGGCTCAGCTAATTATCATTTTAAATTTTGAGGAGTGTAGGGATTAGGTCCTCAATATCAAACCTATCCCCCTGGGTTGTTAAACATCTGGGGTTATATCTTATCCCCACACTCAGTTTCCAAATAACCCATATTCCCTGAGCTCAGAAATATTTATCTCCTAGTATACCATAGGCCCACCCACAGCTTGTATAGCATAGAACTGTCCTTTCTTCAATTCTGTGTAATTTATAAATTTCTGCAGAACCGCTTCTCTGCCATGATGATTTCAATGTATACCATCGGCTTTTAGTGTTGCTTGGAAAGGCTTTGCATTAAAGTGGATAAAATCCTTCCCCTTCCTAATTCTTTGCAACTTCCTGTTCACGGCTCTGCTAATTAATTTATATGTAGCATAGCAAACTGGACAACCATATGGTAGGTTTGTAGGCTCAAGAAGGGTATGGTTACCGAGGATTTACATGAACCTTCTATGGCTCCTACCACGGCTAGAATGTTTTCCACAATTCCATTAACTTCCACATCTTCATGAATATCATTTCCTCCCAGGAAAAGGATAGTGTGGTCAAGCTCCCAACCTAATATGGCGTTTAGTCTTTCATCATTGGAAAAGGAACTTGCCCTTCTACCCAGAGCTCGGTATATACGTATTTCCACAACATCCACTTGTACCAAACGTAGTAGTAGGCTGTGCCCAACGAACGCAACCTTAAAAACATTCAATGCTTCAGCACACATCGGTTTCCTCACTCGGGGCACCAAAATACATGTAAGAAATTCTTATTTACAGGTCATGACTCCTCACTTGGGGCACCAAAAATATGTCAAATTATTTAAACACTCCCTTGTCTGACGAGTGTTAGTGTAACACGACCTTAAGTATATTCACATAAGTGTCTTGGGAGGAGTGGGTATAACTGATACTCCAACTCACCTGGTTATTATTCTCATATCTCTTAGTTACGTCCCCATTGAATTAGCCAATTCATTAAGGTTACTTAGCTAGAAAGAGTCGGACAACAGATGACAACGAGCCTGATGTTTAGGTCGGTTGCCTGGGCTGTCAAGCGTCCTTGAGTTGCGTATATACAACGTGCTACTTGAACCAGGTCTAGGAGCAGAATGACTTTTTTTTTTTTTTTTTTCCTGGCCTATCGACCATTGGGGCCAAAGCCCCTGGTCATTAAGGCCGTTTATATATATATATATATATATATATATATATATATATATATATATATATATATATACTAACACACACACACACTTCCATGCATATATACAGACACACTTTCATGTTTTTTATATTATTTATTTTTTTGTATTTTTTTTTCTTGGTTTTATATTTTTTATACCTTATAGTAAAAAGAAAAACCTAATCTAAAGACCCTAAAGCTGATCAGCTAACAGACAAATCGCTAACCTATACTAAATCCTACAGAGACAAATAGCTAGACCTACACTACTGGTAAAAATACCTCGACTAACAGAACACCATCAACTGCAGATATGTAATGCCTTTCTACATTACATACCTGCACTCATCACCTGGCGACTGTCAGTCGAGGCACTCATCACCTGGCGACTGTCAGTCGAGGCACTCATCACCTGGCGACTGTTAGTCGAGGCACAACCTAATATAGGGGACATCAATATATGAAAGAGAACCAGGCGAGACAGGAACATTTTCATATACGTCAGTTGTCGGCCCTAATTAGTACATTTTGAACAATATGGTATAATCTATTTACATATTTTGTACAAAAAAAGTGAAGTACCTCGCCCAACAGACAACCATCGACTGCAAGTGCCCAATACCTTTCTATATTGCACACTTGCATTCATCAGCTGATGACTGTCAGTTGAGGAACGGGACTTAATGTAGAGGACATCTATATTAGACATAGATCAGTGGGAGGAGGAACTATTTCAAATATGTTAACTGTCAATCCTAATTAATAGTACAATATATACATATTTACAGTCCATAAAAACCGTAACCATATAGTAAAAAAGTCACATCACTCTGATTAGTCTGGGCTTTCTCAAGAAAGCCATCAATTTATCAGTCATAACAATGTCCCCATCACCCAGGATGGTGGAAAGGGTGAAGGGGACGTCTGCTGCGCCGCAGTAATTTATAAGTGAAGCCCTTTCACGAATAAATCGCCGACAGCGCAGGATGATATGACTGATAGATAACACTGCATCACAGATGTCACATTGCGGTGGGAATCGTTTTTCCATATAAGGTTTCATGTGTGTTAGGATGGTGGCATTGAGCCGCAAACGAGCCAACACTTTTTCTTCCAGGCGACTGGGACGGTTGGCAGAGTCCCAGTCGCCCAGGTACGGCTTACATGTTCGAATATTTAGTCTGGTCCACTGACCTTGCCACAGAAGATTTATTGATTTCTTTCCGAGAGAGAAACTCGACCGTAGATCACGAGGTAACGTCCCAAGTCTCCTCGAGTTCTACAGCCGACTTTGCAAGTAAGTCAGCCTGCTCATTGCCATAGATGCGACAATGACCAGGCACCCAGATCAGCGTGAATGATTTGTTGCATGAATGCAACTTATTAACGATGCGGCCCTGGATCTCGTGTGAGTCCGTTGTGCAAGATGCAATTGCCTGAAGGGCTGATTTCGAGTCTGAAAATATAACAAATGAGTCATGCTGAGAATTTAGAGCATAGTCTATGGCTTTGTCAATAGCAAAAAGTTCGGAGGTAAACACAGATGTATGAGTCGGCAACCGATACCTTCGATGTACAATTGGTGGGACTCCAAGTGACAAATGATGATGTTACAAAACAAGTGGTGGACCTCTGCCTCCGGCGCCTTGGTCTTTGGTGCTGGGAGCCATGATACATCATCAGTAAAGCCTGGTGGCTCCCAAGGCACTATATTTTTTAACACCAAGTTGTCACAGTCACTGGGGTCACACCAAGCTCCTGAGTCAGTAAGTGGAGGTGAATGGCAAGTGGCCGACTCACCCCCCGCAGAAGATGGTGATATTGACGGAAGGGGGTACAGGCCACATTGCCGATATTACTTTTCCTCGATGTTCTGAGGCCATAGGACCAAGCCAGGTGGTCACAGTGAATACAGAGGGGAGGCACATTCGCCTCCACTTCCATACAAACTACACGGGTACACCGAATGGCTCCAAGACACATTTGCAAACATTTATTCTGCACCACATCCAATCCTTTCAGCGTGGCATAGGATGCCGAGCCATACACCTGCGCACCATAGTCTAGCTTCGATCGAGTAAGGGACTTATACACCATTAATAAGGATTTTCTGTCGGCCCCCCATGTAGTACCCACTAGGTACTTGAGGACATTTACTAATTTATCACAACGAGCAAGCAAATTATTAACATGAATTTTGAGGTTCAAACAACGATCAAAATGTATTCCCAAAAACTTTACAGAAGTTTAAAAAGGTACCGCCTGATTATCCAGAGTTAAGCACAAATTAGGTATGTTACAATCAGTGAAGACTACAGTGGCACACTGAGGGACGGAAAACTTAAATCCCCACTGCAAGGCCCATTGGTGGACGGAGTTAAGGGCTGCTTGAATCCGCCCAGCCGAAAATTGTGCATTATGGGAAGAGTGCCATATTGCACAATGGTAAGCGTAGAGCGAGTATTTAAGATTCCTTGGGATGGGAGCTGATGACAGAATATAATTGATCATAATACTAAATAACGTGGGACTAAGCACACTTCCCTGCGGCACTCCGTTTTCCTGGATAAATATATCTGATGTTACATTAAGGGGGCAATTTGACAGAGAAAGTCCTGTCACTTAAGAAATTTGAAATAAAAATAGGCAAATTTCCTCTTAAACCATAAGCATAGAGCTTCATTAGTATATCGTGTCGCCATGTCATGTCACAGGCTTTATAGATGTCCAAGAACACCCCTATCGTGAATTCCTTATTGGCAAATGCTTCTGAAATACAATGCTTCAAATTCATTAAATGATCTAGTGAACTTCTATATTTACGGAAGCCACATGGTTGATCATTTAACAAATTCATCGACTCTAAAACTAAAAGAAGCCTATTGTTTACCATACGTTCCATGACCTTACATAGACAAGAAGTCAACACAATAGGACGAAATGAAGTGCGATTCATAAGACAACCAGCCTCTTTGGGTATCGGGTTGACGTGCGCAAAGTGCCATGAGTTTGGGAACGTTCGAGATGCCCAGATCTCATTGTACAATGCTAACATCTTAATCAGGTTGTCCTGATTAAAATGCTGGATCATACTGTACGTGATGGTTTCTGGTCCAGGGCTGGTGTCTTTGTAGGATTTAAGGGCAAGGAGCAGTTCATCTAGCGTAAACTCTTGGTTGTACGGGGAGTCTACGTCTTCTGTGGCAAAGTCTAGTAACTGTAGCTCAACCGTGCATTTATGATGTTGGAAATGCTGGTCATAATTGGCTGAGATACTTACATGGGAAAATCTTCTTGCGAGGATGTTAGCAACGTCCACGGGCTCGTCATAGATGTTGTTATTCACCTGCAGGGTGGTGACAGGGAAGTATGGGCCTTTATTATTTAATATTCTTATGGTGGACCAGACTTTACTTAATGGTGTTGTACGAGTCACCGTGGACACAAAGGACCGCCAGGAGTCACGTTTGGCCCTTATTAGTCTCCTTGCCTCCGCCCGTGCCTGTTTGTATGCAATAAAATTTTCCTCAGTGGGCTGACTATCAAAAATCCTGTATCTCCTATTGTGTTTCCTTAATGCTTGTCGGCAATCCGGCATCCACCAATGTGCTCTATGCTTTGCATGAACTGTAGAAGTCTTGGGAATAGCAGCCTTAGCTGCTTGTAATATGGAAGTAGTTACATTTTCGACCTTAACATCTATGGTCTCCCTAGATATATCTAAATTGGCGATCCTTGAGAAGGATCCCCAATCTGCTTTCTTATAGTTAAATTTTGGAAGTGGAGGGTCCGAAATGATGTCGCGTATATAAGAAAGACAGATGAGTAAATGATCACTTCCCAAGGAGTCGTCATAAGGGTCCCACGAGAAATCTTGATGTATACCAGGGGAGGCCAAAGATAAGTCATTGGCCGAAAAGTTACCAGTACAATCATCGATAAGTCATTGGCCGAAAAGTTACCAGTACAATCATCTACACGAGTCGCTCTACCATCGTTCAGAAGACAGAGGTTGGACTGTAGTATTAGGTCGGCAATTTGCTCCCCACGACCATCAATCCTCAAGCTACCCCATTGATAGTGATGGCCGTTAAAGCCGCCCAACACTATCTTATTTCCAAGATGTTCGAATAGTGAATAAAAAGCATCACTATCAATGAGCCCATGTGGAGGACAGTACAGAGAGCAAATAGACAGATATGTGTTATTAAATTTTACTCTGCACGCGACCGCTTCCAGGGTAGAATTTAGAATCACTTCCATTTGTGGGTGTGATTTGTGTGTGTATAAGGCAACTCTGTGACCTTCATATCTTCTATACGGGTGGTAGTGTTTGAACTGTGGAAAGGATCAAGATGATCCTCCAGGCGCATCTCCTGTAAACAAACAACGTCTGGCCTGTGTATGGAAAGCAAGATTGCTATATCTTGTAATTTATTCCCAATACCTCTACAATTCCACTGTAATATAGTGAATGCGGCAGTTTAAGATTTACGGGGGTGGCCAGTGCTCTTAGTGAGTGAGTGAGTGCGTGATGAAGGATTGGGACAAAGGCCAGGCACTAGGACCGATGTGGTCATTCAGCGCCTAACCAGTGCTCTTAGTTCTTTTATGCCGCCCGCCTACAGGCGAGCGACTACCGGGGGACCTATCCCGGTGCTTGGTGATGGAAACCTCCATGTTTTCATCAATAACTAGAGTCCCAGATTCCACAGAGGAAGAGCTACATTTTCTCTCACTCGCTGGGCCAGGAGCAGAAAGAACATGAGGTCGTGACTTTTTAAGGGTGGTCATGTTACTCTTACTAGAGTTGTCAGGCTTCTGTTTAGGCTTGACTGACTGAGAGGCAGCAGCAGCCTGAGAGTAGGAAGGTGCAACAGGTGTGTCAGTTTGAGAGGTGGATTGGATAGGAGGCTCAGATGGAGAGGTAGACTGTGAGGCAAGAGGAACAGGTTCAGGGTCAGTCTGTGTTTCAATAGAGCACATCACGGGACGGGACATTACCGCCGAAGCATAGGACCTATTCGGCATGGGAGTTGCATGCAACTCCTTCACCTCTTTCCTAGCTTCGTAGTAGGAAATGCCCTCAGTTGCTTTCACTACGCAGACCTCCTTCTCCTCCTTCCACTTGGGACAATCCCTAGAGGATGTGGAGTGTGCGCCCTTGCAGTGAAAACAACGTACCGTCTCCGATGTGCAGTGTTCAGCATCATGTCCCTGTGTTCCACATTTGCCACACACTGACTGGGAAGCCCGACAAGTCTTGTCACCGTGCCCATATAATTGACACCGTAAGCAACGAAGTGGATTGGGGATATAAGGCCTTACGTTAACAATTTCGTAGCCAATTTTGACATGGTCCGGGAGTGAAACTTTGCCAAAAGTCAAGACAATAGTGGCAATCTTAGTCCTCACGCCTTCGGAATATGTAGTAATAAACCGGGCACCGATTACGTCCTGCTGAGCAAGTTCCCGTATGATCTCATCCTCTTCCATAACCATTGGATCCCTGCAGGTGATAACACCTTTGCAGGAATTCGTGGCGTGCGGGATCTTCGGCTCGACATCATATTCATGGAATTTATGCAGTTTCATTAAGTCTTTTACCTGGGATGAAGTTACTGTTTTGATGAGAAGGTCTCCATTACCAAGTTTTTAACTTGTTCCACCTCCCCAGCACAGTAATCAATCACTTTCTTGATGAGGAAAGGATTGAGACTGCTCAAGGAAGTAGAACCTAGAGCATGTAGGGTGACATACTGAGCATTATTTACAGGTATGTCCAAGAGATGTGTCTGGGGCCATTCATTCTGCGGGCGGTCAGTCCGTAAATCCGTCAGGGTTTCGTCAGGGCGTCCGCCATAGGGACCACTTCCCTCTAATGGGGGAAGTGGGAAGAAGGAGAAAAGACAAGCAAGGGACAAACAACCGGGGACCACACACCTAAGGCTGAAATTACCCTCTCAAACCACTCCAGGGAGGCCCGACCGTGTTAATTCACGCCCCAGAGCGATCAGTGGGGGAGACCCTCCGTGGGCAATAAGCAAAGGTAATCTCAGTGTACAGGAACAGACACCTACTGTTCCTAGCTAATAGGGAGGGGAGGAAAGTGAGAAACTAGCTAATCCTAGATGTCACCAGAAAGGTGAAAAAAAAAAAAAAAAAGCTAATGCCGGTGAGGCAGCCCTACAAAGCTAGAGAAGAACGTAACGAGAAACACGTCAGCACCCTCCACGACCATGCATCAAAGTCCCGAAGTCCCAGAATGACTAACATAGCGAGCTTCTTCTCCCTCATAGGATTGGAAGAGGTGCCAACTATTTATTAATTACAATGATAATACAATTAGATTACATCATGATATATACAAGGTGAATCTAACTAATTAATCTTAGTTATAATTAAACTAGAACCAAACCAAATATTCCCATTATCTATGTAAATATGTTCAACCCACATCTACTTTTAATGTGAGGGCTTTTCATCCTCAAGACACGTCATCTACCACGCAGACGCAGTTTAGGTCAGTGGAACTTTCCAAGTAATTACATGTATTTAACCACAAGGGTTAAACTCAGTAGCATTTAATTTATTAATAATAAGAATTATTAAAGAAAAAGTAATTTCTGGGTTATAAAAACTGTTTAAATAGTTATTAATGCTCTCCAGGTTTTCCTCTGCTTCTAACCAGGGACGACTATTTTAAAAGTAAAGAGCACAACCGCTCTAGGGGAAAATATTTCCCACAAAAAGAGTGGACGAGGAATTTGGAAGGAAATTGAGTGTAAAGTGGAGGGACTGTAAGAAAATGTTCTAGAAAGAGGTAAAGAGAGTTAGACAGGGTGGCAATGAAGTTAGTAGGGGAGTGAAAGACAAAAATGGTAGATTACTAGTTGAGAAGGGAGAAAAAGTGAGCAGATGGAGAGAACACTTTAAGGAATTGATGAACACAGAGAATGAAAGTTATGCAAGTATAAGTGGCTGGGGAATGGCTGGGAGAAGGAGGGAGGTGAGAAGACAGGAAGAAATCAGTAGGATGGAAGTTGTGGAAGCAATGAAGAAAGTCAAAATGGGGAAAGACCCAGGAATTGATGAAGTGTGTGGTGAAATGCTGAAGCATGGGGGAGAGATAGTAGCAGAATGGATGTGGAAGATGTGCAGATTGGCCTGGGAAGAAGGTAGAGTCCCGGAGGATTGAAAGTCAGGTATAATTACTCCCTTGTACAAAGGGAAAGGTGAAAAAGAAATGTGTGGTAATCATAGGGGCATTTGTCTTCCTAGTGTAATAGGAAAAGTATATGGTAGGATACTTATTGACCGAGTTAGGGAAATTCCAGAGGAATTAGTTGGAGAAGAACAGGGAGGTTTTAGGAAGGGAAGAGGTTGTGTAGATCAGATATTCATTCTTTGATCTTTAGTGGAAAAGTTTCTAGAGAAGGGGAAGAAACTGTATGCGGCCTAATTCATGGATTTGGAGAAAGCATATGACAGGGTGGATAGACAAGGATTGTGGAAAGTATTAAGAATCTATGGAGTAGATGGGAAGTTGTTGAATGCTGTGAAGAGTATGTATGGGGGTGCTAAGACTGCAGTGCGTGTGGATAGTGAACTGAGTGAATTTTTCTATTTGAAGATTGGGTTGAAACAGGGATGTGTCATGTCTCCATGGTTGTTCAATCTGTACATGGATGGGGTTATAAAAGATACAAGGTAGGGCAGTGGATGTCGGAGTGGCCCTAATGAGAGAGGGCAGTGTTTGGAAACTCCCTATACGATTGCTTGCAGATGATACTGTGTTGTTAAGTGAAGACGAAGGGGAGCTACAAGGCTTGGTGGATGAGTTTGGGATAGTGTGTAAAAAACGGAATCTAAAGGTGAACTAAAGGAAGAGTAAAGTTATGGTTTTCAAGAGAAGTGAAGTCAGTGAATGTACAGCTGCCAGCACTCTCGCGTGTTACAGGGGCATGAGGGTTTGAAGAGATTTATCACCACTGTCATTATTTACTTCGAAACAGTCCACGTGAGTGAAGCGGAGTAACCTCGATATAGTTTCGTTAAGGAAAGATGTTTGTTGTATGTAAGCTCCATTTCACAAGGTTGACATTTCAACCCGAATTATTGGTATAACGTACATTGTTCTACCTAAGGATAATAATCGCTCTTATATGACGTATTATGACTGTCCACAGTTTTGAGGTGAACTGACGTGTAAAGGAGGGTGGGAGGGAAGGGAGGGTGTTCCCCAACCCCACCTGGAGTGAGAGGGAGGATCATCCATATGAAGTCAGAGAAAGGGAGGAGGGGGGGGGGTGCTGTAAGCTTCGCACATAACATGGTGAGACGAGACCACATCTGCTTCATTACCCTCAATACGGTAACTCAGCAATACTGAACAATCGTAAAAAATGAGTAACTTTATGGACTATGTGTAATGCTATGTGTAATGCTATTTTTCTTAGGTGAAATAGGCTCGACTTCTCGGTCCTAGAACACCTAACGTGTAGCGGGGTCCTCTTTCG
Source organism: Coenobita brevimanus (assembly GCF_032717465.1). Taxonomy (NCBI): domain Eukaryota; kingdom Metazoa; phylum Arthropoda; class Malacostraca; order Decapoda; family Coenobitidae; genus Coenobita; species Coenobita brevimanus. The sequence goes on along the minus strand of NC_137012.1, from coordinate 20,089,776 downwards.
AGACCGGGGCTTAGTGCAATAAAGAGAGGCAGGACACAAAAACTTCAGGCAATAACCTTTACACGTATATTACCACAGTCAGACACAGGACAAATGTCAGCAGATATTACAACACAATATGTAGCAAAGAAATAAAACCTTAACTAGGATATTAGTATCTCGCAGGATACTGGCTTAACTGATACTGATGCCAACACAAGTAAGTCTAGTGTATTAAGTGTACAGTGAATATGGGCGAGCGTGTGGCGCGGGGAGTGTCTCTCACAGAGGGGGGAGGGGGGGGCGAGGGGAGTGACTTGCGGCAGGGCAGAGCCGAGTTATGGTAATACTGGGGCTGGATGAGTATTAATAATTCAAATTAAATATTTTCCAATAGCAAAGGGGCTTTGGCAATTGATTCTATTTCTTGTTCGCGCTCACACTAAATATTGGGAAGGGGAAGTGACATAGAGAATTTACGGGTAACATGAGTGGGGGAATATTACTAACACTTTCTCTTATTATTTCCTTAGGGCCTACGGTAGTAGGAGGGTCTTATTACAGAGGTTTTTTCAGGAGGCACAGTCTTACTAGTTTTATACGAAGGGCGTCACTCGTGAGTCTGATTCATCAGATCTCGGTTTATACACTCGTCCTTTACTCCTTCACTGTGATCTTACTTGCCCCGATATTCACTATATTAAGTCACTGTATTTTGTTACACTAGGTTCGGCAGAATCACACTTAACCTAAATCATTTTCACTATTTCTGGGCTTCACCGCACTTATCATGAGTCACTCATCGTGGGGGGCAGGGGAGAAACATGCCGACGTCAATTCTGCCGGAGTAGGGGCACCACCAAGGGGAGGCGTGCCAAGAGGGCACGGGACAACTCGTAGGGGCGTCCTCTCGCGTCCAGGGCTACAGGTGGCGAAGGGGCCCGCAGTCTCCGGGCTGGGCTCAGGGGTGTGGCCTTCAGGACTGGGGCCGAACAGCTCCAGAAACCTCTGGTGTAAGTCTCGGCCGGAGGTGGGAGTCTTACGCCGTCTTGGGAGCTTAGGGAGATCAAGCCCAGGCGTTCTGGGGAGGGTCTGGAGAGGCTGAGGACTGCGGTCCCCAGAGTCTAGGGGCGCCGACAGGGAAGGACTGAGGCACTGGCTTACACTGGGGTCCGTCAGGTGAGTCTGCTCCAGAGCCAGGCATAGGGAGCGGAGGCCAGGGGAGGCTGTGAGGCCTGGCTGGGATGCTCTGGTACGGGTGGTCCGGGCTCTTGTCTCCTGCCAGGGCAATGACTCACTCAATATCTCCTTTCGTCCGTAGGGCCCGGCAATTGGCTGTGGCTGCCCAGGGGCACAACTATCAGGTGCCAGGGCCCGGCAATTGGCCGTGGCCTGAGTGGGGGAGTCAGTGCACCTCTGTACACCTTCGGAGCAGCAGTAGGCCATTTGACGAAGGCGGGAGCGGCAGTAGGCCATCTCCTGCTTCAGGAGGGAGGAGCGGCAATTGGCCGTCTCAGGGGTAGCACCTTCGGAGCGGCAGTGGGCTGTCTGGTGAAGGCGGGAGCGGCAGTAGGCCATCTCTTTCTCCAGGAGGGAGGAGCGGCAGTAGGCTGTCTCAGGGGCAACGTCTTTGGAGTGGCAATTGATCGTCTGACGAAGGTGGGAGCGGCAGTAGGCCGTCTCCTTCTGCCAGAGGGAGGAGCGGCAGTAGGCCCTCTCGAGGGCACCACCTTCGGAGCGGCAATTGGCCATCTGACGAAGGCGGGAGCAGCAGTAGGCCATCTCCTTCAGCCGGAGAGGGGAGCGGCAGTAGGCTGTCTCCAGGGCAGCACCTTCGGAGTGGCAGTAGGCTGTCTAGCGAAGGCGGGAGCGGCAGTAGGCTGTCTCCTTCTGCAGGAGGGAGAAGCGGCAGTAGGCCGTCTCCTGAGGGGCACCTTCAGAGCGGCAATTGGCCCTCTGGCAAAGGCAGGAGTGGCTGTAGGCCGTCTCCTGAGGGGCGCTGTCTGGAGTTATGAGAGCAACTCCACCCCTAGCTGATTCAGCAATCCCACTCCCTGAAGGTAGTGTCTTTCTCCTACGATGGTGATGGCACGACGGCTTGGTGACATAGGGGCGCACGGCCCGGGCTGACATATGTCGTTGTTGCTGTGTATCCCTTTGACTGGTGGTGGCTACTCCGTGGGGTCCAGGTGGGGGTGTCGGTACGTTCCCGGGCACACTGGGCTGTATACCACTCTCCTCGTTGTCGGGGCACTATGGTATTCCTCCCCTACTTCCATCTTGGGGGCACTACGTTGTAAGCCACGCATTTTACCACCCTCCCTCTGTGAAAAGTCACGTTCCCGTGGCTGGAGGTGGTATGCTTGTGTGTCGTGGGTGGCGTACGCAGGCTGGAGGTGTTGCAACATGGCCTGCCAGGCGGTGGTGTAGGGGTTTTCCTCCTGTTCCACGTTGTACCCCCTCCACAATTTGTCTACCCCCGATGTATATATGTCCCCCCCCAATGCATACATGCCCCGACTAAATTTGCTAGGTCAGCATGCTTTCCCACGCCTGAAGACGGCTTTATTTCATGAGTTGATATCAGGCAGCCTGGTCGGGTAGACTGTTTTACTGTGAGCTTGTAATAAACTCCTTATCTAGCTGTTTGTACACGGAGTTTCTATCACCAAAGTATTGCAAGTTACATTTGGTAGCAGCGGTGTTTCGAACCATCACATTCTGACCGCCTCCTTGGATTTTTAGTGATACAACAAGATACACGACGCCTCGCATCTGCCAGCCTCACCCCTCCTCTGTGCCTCTATACCTTGGCTGTGCTTTTCGAGTGTACCATTTTTCTCACCAGTGCTCACCTCTCAAACCACCGCACCCATACGCCTTGTTCCTGACCGCATGTGTCGCCGTCGCCGACCTACGCACCTGTTGCACCTGTTCCCAGCACCTGTTCCGGACTCATCATAGCTCCTGCCCCCACGGTGCCACTTATCACTGTCTGCCCGCTGCCTGCCCACCACCATTCTCTGCATTTGCAACTCACCAGCTCTACACCTGCCTTGCACCGACATCTGCCTCACCACCCACCACCGGCCTCCACCGTCGCCCGCATCTGGTCTGCATTACGGAGCCTCCTAAGACCGCCACTCCCTGCCGGTGATTCATCGCGGCGTCTCTTCTCCTCTCCGCCCAGCTGTCTCTCCACCGCCGCGCCGCCCCGCCCCGCCCCGCCCCAGCCCAGCTACGCCCAGCCACCCTGCACGTCATACATCTCGACACTCCCGTTTCTACTGTGTAACTATAGTATATCTCTCCTTTCTCTAGAGATTATCCTCGATTTTCTCTACAGATTGGTTATTGTAAATATTCCATCTCATTTCCATTACCCCGTTTTCATCTTCACCTACGTTAATTATTATCCATCTCATCCTTCGCATTTTATTTAAACCATTCATCCCCGCACCTTCATTCATATTTTCACACCTAGTGTATTCCATTCTCTCATTGTTATTTATACATTTCCACCTACGTATCCATCTTCATCCTTTCATCTTCCATTGCCGCATTAAATGTCATACTTTCCACGTCAACCGCTTACCACCAGCCCTCTCGACCCGGAAACATCACCTGCTCATACCCCGTCTGCCGACTCTAACACAATCACTCATTTACGAAGTGGCAAAGAGTACCACCGCCCTGTTCCTGAGACTCCCGTTTCACTTCCCGCAGAATCACTTCCTACCCGTCCTACCCTCGTAAATCCAGATACTTCCTCCTCTACTCCTGCCTCTACTCTCCCTTCTTCCTCCTCTACTCCTTCCACTGTCGTTCCCTCTCCTGCCTCCCTTCATACCCCGTCTTGCTCGCCCTTAACTGCCACTACCTTCTCTCTCTCCCACACCTCTCCTGCCGCCACTTCTACACTTCCAGCCATGGCCAACCCTCCACAGTCTATCTATCTCGACGATGCCAATCGTCCCAAATTTACCGGCCAGGACCCAGCTTGGTCTGTCTATGATTTCCTCAGAGAAGTCGAAACTGAAATAAATAATAGACAAATTACCGAGGAATCGCTCAAAGTAGCTTACCTCCTCGGTCGCTTGCATCACGGTAAATCAGACATCGGATCCGCGATCCGTGCAGGACATTTCGATAGCATTCGTACCTTTGCTGATTTTCGTATGGAACTCATCAGCCTTTGTTGCCAGCATTCAAATACCGCGTCTCTCATGGGATTCATTAATCTCCTAAACCAACTAGATGAGGACTTGCGCGTCCCAGCGCAATATGCCAAGCTCCGCAAAGCTGCCGCCGCCATGAAAGCAACTAGTAGCGAGATGCTCCAATTACTGGTAGGCACGAAATGGTTAGAAGACAAGAATGGCGTTCCCATGCTTTCACTCACCAACTTTGCTGACTTAATGGGTTACCTCAGATTCCTTCACTGGCTTACTCCTAAACAGCGAGAGCTAGCCTTGGAAATCGGTTTCAATCCAGGAGATAAAATTATTCAGGTCACTAAAGCCATTCATGAAAGAACAGGTTCGAACTACACGCGTCAGGGCACCACCCAACCCTTGGCCTCCTCAGTCTGTCACACCTCCACTACCCCAAACCAATCTCGCTCCCGTCCCACCACACGCGGCAGACCTGCCACACATCGCTCTCCTACCGCAGGCCGTGATCAATCTAGCGCCCGACGGAACAGACAATCTTCGATTCTTTGCTGGTACTGTGGTCATCCTGGACATCGAGCATCCAGTTGCGATGTACATACAGACGTCCTCACTCCCAAACCAGACAACGCACGCCTTCCTGCTCACGTCGTCCACACTGCAAATACCACTAATCAAGCACGACTCACACCACTGAGGAATGTCGTTACCTCAACCGCCCACAGTCGGGGGAAGCGCCGCGCCCGTATCGGACCAATATCACGTAGAACCAGAAACCCATCTCTCCATCCGCCATGTAGGTCCCATAACATCCTCGGGTTTAGTCATTCTCGGAAGCAGTCATGACATACCAACGTCATTCTTCTTGGACACAGGATCTATAGTAAATCTCATCTCCGAAAATTCCTTACAAATTATTCATCGCCATCACAGCCACGTCAGTTTCCTAGAACCACCAGACATTCGCCTATGTGGTGTTAACGGCTCAGAGTTTAAGGTTAAGGGAAGAGTCACCCTTGAAGTCAAACTCCACAGAGCTTTGCCCCCTATCCTCATTGAATTTCATGTCACTAATGACTTGCAGCATCCCGCAGATGCCCTTATTGGTTTCTCCACCATGGCACAACATTCCATTGCATTATTACCTGCTTGTGGTAGTATAGACATTTCTGGATTCCCGGTTTACACTATGGAATGTCCCCGTCCTGTTCTTACGATCAAATCAGTCTTTCCTTTACCTCTGTCCCTATCACTACCAAAAAGTCCAACCCAGCCCAAACCACCACTATCTTCATCTGAGAATACAGAGATCATTCCTTTACTGACTGCGAGCAAGGACATAAATTCCTCAATGTCTCCTGATACATCATCTCAGCTCTCGAACATGGCTCTTACATCCTCTCCCGACAACACTATCGCCGACTCAGACATGTCTCAGTTACCTACCTCACACAGTCTGAATGATCTTCTCAAACACGCAGAGACGAAACGTGCAGTAACGAATACGTGCACAATTTTGTTACCGCATGAGTTCACCAAAGTCTCTGTTTGTGTTGCCGGTGCGAAAGAAGGAGTGGATGTACTAACCCTACCTGACACGTGTTGTGTGAATGGCTTGACTTATGAGTCAGCGTGGTGTACAGTCATAGAGGACAGTTTATGCTACCTGTACTTGCTTAATGTCACAAATGCTCCACTAAAACTTAAAAGTGGTGTAAAGATTGGAGACTTCCTAGTATACCCAGCGGCCGTAAAGGTGTGCCAGGATTCCTCAATTCCTACTATTCAGACTGATGATACGCCAATCGGTGTATGTACTATTAACTCTACGGGATCTGCGCTGACGCATTCACCCGATATGCTCTCACATCTCACTTGCACAGATTTCCCAGAACATACGCCTCAACTCCTCGACCTTCTGACCTCGTACAGAAACGTGGTTGCCTTACCCGGTGAAGCGATGGGTAGAACAGACCTTGTCAAACATACGACTGAACTACTCCCAGGAACTCAGCCGATTTACATACCAGCGTATCGATTGCCTCACAGCCAGAGAAAGCAAACAGATCAAATGGTACAGAACATGTTAGACCAGGACATTATTGAACCCTCCGTCAGTCCATGGAATAGCCCACTTTTCTTAGTACCAAAGAAGGACGGCAACCTTAGACCAGTAGTCGACTATCGTAAGGTCAATTCTGTCACCGTTCCAGACCATTTCCCGTTACCTGTCCTCACTGATTTGCTAGAATCCCTTGGTGACAATAACGTAGTCTTTTCATCTTTAGACCTCCTCAGCGGGTACTGGCAGGTCGAAATGGAAGAGTCCTCTCACCCAGTCACAGCCTCTAGCACCCCTTCCGGACATTTTCAGTTTAAGAGACTCCCTTTTGGTCTGAGAAATGCTCCTTCCGTGTTCATGCGGCTTATCCATTCAGTCTTCAGCGGTATGATGGGACACTCTCTTTTTGCTTACCTAGATGATATCATTGTTGTGAGTAAATCCATCCCTGATCATTTTACCAAACTCCAGCAAGTCTTTGAACGCCTCCAGCTCGCAGGCCTGAAAATCAATCTCAGTAAATGTGACTTCCTGCGAAAGAAAATCAAATTCCTAGGCCATGTCGTAGATGCACAAGGCATTCATACTAATGAGGATAAAACTAAGGCGATCATTAACTTCCCAGAACCTACCACTACCGACGCTGTACGAAGTTTCCTGGGCCTCAGTGGCTATTATCGTCGCTTTATCCGGGATTACGGGAAGATCGCCGCTCCTCTGACCCACTTACTCAAGCAGAATGTGCCCTTTGTTTGGACTAACGACCAGATACAGGCTTTCCAAAAGCTAAAGACAGCTCTTGTAAATGCTCCTATTCTAGCGTTCCCTGATTATACCACACCCTTCCTTCTCTGCACAGACGCCTCAGGCACTGGACTTGGTGCCGTTTTGATGCAACTCGATGAAGCATCAAGGAAGTGCGTAATAGCGTATGCTAGTCGCACCCTTACAACCGCTGAACGTAACTACAGTGTCACAGATCTCGAAGCGCTAGCGGTAATCTGGTCCTTGAAACATTTCAGAGATATAGTCTATGGTTATCCAGTGCATATCCAAACAGACCACCTTCCACTATGTGATTTGTTCAAGAATCGCAACCTAACAGGTAGACTAGCTAGATGGTCTATCATCATCCAGGACTTTAATCCCACTTTTCAATATGTACCAGGCAAGTTGAATGTAGTTGCAGACGCACTCTCACGTCACGTAGCAGCAGCTATAACATCACTGCAGCCTGAAGTAACTGAAAACACTACACTAACGTCAGAAGTTGTTCGAAACTTTCAGCGCCAAGACCCCATGGGGTCCAGAGTCATTTATTTCCTAGAATCTGGCGATGCCTCGACCTTACCTACTCTGCCAGTATCACTAGATGAGTTCATGCTAGATGATGATCTCTTGTACAGGAAAATCCTGCTAACAGGCAAAGATATGCCCAATCGCGAAGTACGCCAACTTGTTGTCCCCACTGCCCTGATACCAAAGGTTCTTCATATTGTTCATAATACTCCTCAAGCTTCCCATCCAGGTAAAGACCGATGCTTGCGCCAAGCACGTCTCAAATACTATTGGCCAACCATGCGCCGCGATATCAATGCCCACTGTGACTCTTGCCTCTCCTGCCACCGCCACAAATGATCAACCGGCTTACCAGCACCTCTCTTACAATACCCAATCCCATCACGACCATGGGAAACTGTCTCAATCGATCTCTTAAAACTCCCTCTCACAGAATCTGGCGCTGAGTACTTGTTCGTAGCGGTCGATCACTTCTCCCGCTACTGTGTCCTCGTACCCCTCTCCGACAAGACCGCGAAGAGCGTTGCACGTGCCCTTGTAGATCACGTAATTTGCCCATTCAGTACCCCTCATACCATTCTTACTGACAACGGTACAGAGTTCAACAATAGCCTTCTCGATGAGATCTGTCGCCACTTTCATATCAGTAAGTGCAATGTCATGCCTAACCATCCGGCTTCCAATGGCCTTGTAGAACGCCACAACCGAAAAATCTTAGAGTGCCTCAGACATCTAGGCTCCCATAGTTCGTCCTGGGATGACTGGATTCCCCAGGTGGCATCTTCCATCAATAGCTCCATCAATGCATCCATTGCTGAATCTCCCTTCTTCGTCCTCTTTGGTTTTGACAAGGACCTCCCATACTCTCTCTTATCCTCAAAGCCAGAACCCATCTACAACATGGATGATTATGTTAAACTAACATTGGCCAACTTCCAGACAATCCACCAGTATGTCCAATCCACTTTGGCTTCCTCTCAGGAGGACATGCTGCAGTGCCAATATAAGTCCGCCTCTCCTATCACTATCAATGTAGGCGATCTTGTCTTTGCTCATTCCCATACGCGTTCCTCTAAGTTGGATGACAAATTTACAGGGCCCTACCGCGTCCTCACTCAACAAGGCAACAAATTTCACCTCCAGGACCTGTCTACTAGGGACACCAGATGGGTCCACGTCGATGACTTAAAGCGAGCACCCCGTGGCCTTGTGTTGGAAGAGTCACTTACACAACCTCCTGCCCCCTCTTCCCCTCCTCCCGTCCCTCAGTCTACCTTGTCTCCACCTATCCCTCCGTCTCCTTCATCTCCATCTCCACCTGCTCATTCATCAACCAATCAATATCGGTCCAAACTGCGCTCTGCCCATCAACCTCTTCACAACCTCCCCCATTAACTCTACCCTGATTTTCTAGGTACGATGTTAGCGATCTCCCTGCTGGCAGTGCTGACCCTCCTGGGGTCTGGGTCAGGTCAGGACGATGGTGGAGTACGTCCCGGGGCCTTGGTCGGCTCAGGAGGCGAGGTAATGCTTATCGACGACATCGCCTCTTTGCGCTACGATCTTGCGCCCCTGGCCGACGTAGCCATTGCCCTACCTGCCTCCGCGCACCAGCTCCACGGAATCAGGAACCATCTCACGGCCCTCATGGGGACACACAACCCGAATGAGTATCTCTATACCCTTTTCCTCCCACTCTCCTGGCAATTGCAATACATAAGTAACAGATTCACTGAGCTCAATGACACATTTTCCATTCAGACACCCGTGGGTCGTTCTCGTGTGAAAAGAGGTCTCTTCGACTTCGGCGGTGAGATTCTGAGTGGCTTGTTTGGCGTTGCTACAGCCCGTGACATTTCTGGCTTCAAATCTGATCTCACTCATTTAGCTTCAGCCCTAGAATCACAACGCCGAGTCCTTAAAATCCAACACACTATGTTACAGAAGCTCACGACCCAACTCAATGAAGTCACGTCCACTCTAAACAATTTCACCGATATCTTACAACGCCACCTTTCAGATCTCAACGTTATCTCTCAGTTCTTCTACCTCAAACTCAACATGGATAAACTCCAACTGGCCGTTGACTCTCTCCTGTCTCAAGTCTCTACCTTGGTTGGTATCCTGGTCGATGCTATCAATGGACGTGTCACTGCCGACTTAGTACCTGTCTCAGCTCTCCGTTCTGTCCTGGAATGGGCTCACTCCACCTTCGGTCTCTCAACAGTTCTCCCTTACTCTTCCCTTGAATATTATTATCCTGTTCTCGAAGCCACTCTTCTCACTACATACGTCGTCGTCCATATTCCTCTCCGTTCTGCCATAACCTTTAACCTTTTCCACATCATTCCCTTCCCTTTCCGCCTCAACAACTCCTTGTTACAGGTATCTGTTCCTTCAGAATATTTCCTCCTCTCCCATGATCATCTTTCCGTTGCCTTCCTTTCTTCCACAGACCTCCAGCAATGTTCCTCCCTTACTCCGACCTCTCGTCTCTGTGCTGCCCACTTTTTCGCTATCTTCCCTAGCAGTGCCACACCCTGTGCGTCTGCTTTAGTTCGCAACCATTCCATCTACTCGGCCTGTTCTTTTGTCCCAGCTCCTGACCTCCCAGTCCACCATGCTCACCTCAACCATGTCCAGTATTTCTTCTTTGCTGTTCCCATCTCTGTCACAATCATGTGTCTTGGTTCTTCCATTTCCTCCGTCCCCGCTAGTGGTCTCTACAAAGCACCTGACTATTGTACAGACAAATCAGAGTCCGTCATCACTTACGCCACTCGCTATCACCAAGCTGTTCGTAAACACTCCTATGACATCTTTCAACCAATCGACATGCCTTCAACCCTACCTTCTGCCAACATTACCATCACCTCCCCTCACTTGCGCATGCTCACCTTCCTTAATGACAGTGATTTCATTATGGATCAATTTTCTCTGGCCTTCAGCCGTTCATGGGTTCATCCAACAGTTGTGTTTCCCCCTGTGGTTATCGCTTTCATAGGTTTTCTACTCATCATCTGTGCAGTGCATTGTTGTGTCAGAAAAATGGAACGTCGACTACAGGAAATCAGAGTCGCTACAGGCATAGTACGCCCTACACACGATGTAGAAACTCCCCGTACTTAGTGCCCTCGCATTCCGTGACTACCATTGCCATCTAACAATTAACCACACTGTGAACAGCACTCTGCCTACTAGAAAATGATGGTATTTCTTTCATGCATTGCTGAGTGACAGTGTATCCTACAGAAAATACAAAAAAAAAAAAAAATGAAGGAAGAACAACACTAGAACTCTCATATCTACTCCTTGTTTATCATGTATCAAACTATTATTGTGTAATTCCCATTATGTTTATATATACCTTCGACCCTTACTGGATTTTTACCTATTATTCCTTGTATATCTTATATGTATATATCCTTCTAATTCCCTCCCCTCAACATGGCCATGTCTCCCCTACTGCCCCTGTATCATACTTATCCCTTGTACAAACCTCCCTGGTCCTGCCTTACTACTATAATCAAACACCTTTTAACTCCCGGTGTCAGGAGACACCGTCTCAGCTACCCGGGGTAGTAGTGTACCCCCTTCACAATATGTCTACCCCCGATGTATATATGTCCCCCCCCCAATGCATATATGCCCCCACTAAATTTGCTAGGTCAGCATGCTTTCCCACGCCTGAAGACGGCGTTATTGCATGAGTTGATATCAGGCAGCCTGGTCGGGTAGACTGTTTTACTGTGAGCTTGTAAGAAACTCCTTATCTAGCTGTTTGTACACGGAGTTTCTATCACCAAAGTATTGCAAGTTACGACGTCGCAGGTGAGGAAGAGTGTGGAGGTGGTGGTGGTGGATTGCAGGAGGGTTAGCAGGTGGTGTGGTCCGTGGAGTCTTTGGTTCCTGCCAAGGGTAGGTGTCCATACGGCCCGTCTTACTCTCATCTTGTTTGGTGTGGCTGTCGGTGTGGTCGGAAGCTGAATGCTGGACACCGAGGGTAGGGGCCAGATTTTGTGCCGTGGTAATGCTGCGTAGAGTCCCGGGGGAGTACAGGTGGAGGGGATTGGGGCCTGATGTATCTTGATGGTGTGAAGTCGTGGGGAGGAGGGTGGGCGTGAGAGACGGCCTGAGCGGGTAGTGATGGTCTTGAGGGTAGGGGTAAGGGGAAAGTGGGCGTGCAGGGTGGGCGGGGTTGTGTAGGGCTGGTTGTTGTGCGTGTTGGGGGCGCGGTGGGGGGTGAGGTTGGCGGAGTGGGTGTACGCAAGGATGGTGGGTGAGGGGCGGTGGTAGTGGGTTGTGGTGAGGGTGTGGCAGCATGGGCAGAAGACGTGGGAGTGGGCAGTGAGGGGGGGGCAGCTGAGGGAAGGGGTGAGGGCAGGTGAGAGGAGGTTGGTGTGACAGGGGAGGCGTCAGGTGAGGTGGGGGGGGTAGTGGCAGCCGGGGGGCTGAGGTAGTAGGGGGAGGTAGAGAGGGAGTGAGGAGGACACATAGCACTCATATGTGACCGTAGAGGGTGGTACGGGGGTTGGAGGGGGCTGGGGGTGTGGGGCTGGGGTGGGTGAGGTGGGCGTGCGGAAAGGGCGCACGTGGTGGTTGTGGAGGGTATGGGGAGTGCCATTATAGTCTATGACCACCTGGTAAGGGTTGGTGACGGGGGTGATTGTGTGGGGCCCCGTGAAGCAGGGGGCGAGTTTGTGGGGAGTGGGGAGTTGGGGAACGACGACCGTGTCGCCCAGGTTCAAGGGGTTGGGGGCTGTGTCGGGGCCAAGGTCCAGATTCTTTTGTAGGTGGTGTAGTCGGCCTTTTAGAAGGTGTAACGGGTCTGTAGTGGGGGCGGAGGTTGGCGGCTGGAGGTGGTGGCGTAGTGGTAGTAGGAGGGGAGTTTCTCCAAATATTCTCTCGTGGGGGGAAACCCCGTCCTCTCGGGGGCACGAATTCATGCCCCACTGGACTATTTTCACATGAGCCGGCCAGTCATCGTTTTTCGTAGCCTCGATCGGATGCGTAACTGATTCATAAGGGTACGATGGCTACGTTCACATACGGCATTCCCTTGTGGCCAGTATGGTGAGGAGTGGGAGATCCTATACCCGAAGATTCTGGCGAGCTCCTCTCAGATCTTCCCGGAGAACTCGGGCATTATCGGAATGGATGGCTTGTGGGATGCCAAAATAAGGGAACACGTGTCGGAGAAGGGCATCAGCGACGGCGATGGCATGATGTTCTTTAGCCGGGCAGGCTACTACGAATTTCGAATACATGTCCACAAAGGTGATCACATATTTATATACAGATTTGGGGGAAAGGGGGCCTACTACGTCTATCGCCAGGAGTTGCCAGGGCTTGTGGACGGTGATATGGCCCGACGGTCCAGCAGTCCGGGTGACATCTTTTCCAAGTGTACAGGCATGGCAAGTCTGAATGATTTTCTTGGCGAGGGTGGAGGGGTTTGGAGCCCAGTAAGTTGTGTTAAACACCTGTAATAATTTCTTGGTGCCCAGGTGGATGCCGTTATTGGCATGGAGGTGGCGCAGGGTGTCACCTGCCGCATGGGGGGTCAGGAGGATATGTCCGGACGGGGTTAGGTCTGGTCACCCTGTTGGCATAACTTGGTGAATAGGTTGGCGGGGATCCAGGGGGGCCGTTCCTTGTGGTGCCACAGTTGTAGGAGATCCGGATCTGGCTGTACCGCATGGATGGGGAGGTGGGAGAGGGCATCTGCATTGGTGTGGAGCTTCCTGGGCCTATAGGAAATTTCATACTGAAACTCCTCCAGGATGTCGCGCCACCTGACGAATTGGGCGTTGTGGGAGTCTGACTGGCATAACCACTGGAGTGATTGGTGGTCAGTGATGATTGTAACCTGGGTCCTGGAAAGATAAGCCCTAAAATGTTGGACAGCCCAGATTATGCCGAGGCATTCTTCCTTGGTCACGGCATAATTCTTTTCAGCTGGATTCAGAGTGCGACTGGCACAAGGAATGATGTGCTCTCTGCCGGTTTCTACCCGGGCTAGGACGGCACCTATTGCGGTGAGGGACACGTCGTAGTAGAGGCGAAAGGGGAGGGCATAATTGGGAAAGGCTACGATGGGGGCTTACCTGTACGACGTCATTGTTTATAGCCAAACCTGGGCCGACCACTTGCAGCACCTCCGCCGAGTTTTCACTAGAATTCGCCAGGCAGGCCTCAAGCTACACCCTTCTAAATGTGTCCTAGCCGCCAGAACTGTCTCGTTCCTGGGGCATACTATTTCCCAAGCAGGAATCTCCCCAGATCCCAACAAGCTCCATGCCACAGCGGACATACTGCCGCCGCAGGACGTCCACGGCGTCCGCGCCTACCTGGGACTCACGTCCTACTATCGAGGCTTCGTGAAGGGGTTCGCACAAATTGCAAAGCCTCTTCACGATTTGACGCGAAAAGGGGAACCATTTATCTGGACCGAAGACAGGCGAGCTGCTTTTCAACAGCTACAGGACAAGCTCGTCTCTGCCCCCATCGTAGCCTTTCCCAATTATGCCCTCCCCTTTCGCCTTTACACCGACGTGTCCCTCACCGCAATAGGTGCCGTCCTAGCCCAGGTACAAACCGGCAGAGAGCACATCATTGCTTGTGCCAGTCGCACTCTGAATCCAGCTGAAAAGAATTATGCCGTGACCAAGCAAGAATGCCTCGGCATAATCTGGGCTGTCCAACATTTTAGGGCTTATCTTTCCAGGACCCAGGTTACAATCATCACTGACCACCAATCACTCCAGTAGTTACGCCAGTCAGACTCCCACAACGCCCAACTCGTCAGGTGGCGCGACACCCTGGAGGAGACCTAACCCCGTCCGGACATATCCTCCTGACCCCCCATGCGGCAGGTGACACCCTGCACCACCTCCATGCCAATAACGGCATCCACCTGGGCACCAGGAAATTATTACAGGTGTTTAACACAACTTACTGGGCTCCAAACCCCTCCACCCTCGCCAAGGAAATCATTCAGACTTGCCGTGCCTGTGCACTTGGAAAAGATGTCACCCGGACTGCTGGACCGTCGGGCCATATCACCGTCCACAAGCCCTGGCAACTCCTGGCGATAGACGTAGTAGGCCCCCTTCCCCCCAAATCTGTATATAAATATGTGATCACCTTTGTGGACATGTATTCGAAATTCGTAGTAGCCTGCCCGGCTAAAGAACATCATGCCATCGCCGTCGCTGATGCCCTTCTCCGACACATGTTCCCTTATTTTGGCATCCCACAAGCCATCCATTCCGATAATGCCCGAGTTCTCCGGGAAGATCTGAGAGGAGCTCGTCAGAATCTTCGGGTATAGGATCTCCCACTCCTCAACATACTGGCCACAAGGGAATGCCATATGTGAACGTAGCCATCATACCCTTATGAATCAGTTACGCACCCGATCGAGGCTACGAAAAACGACGACTGGCCGGCTCATGTGAAAATAGTCCAGTGGGGCATGAATTCGTGCCCCTGAGAGGACGGGGTTTCCCCCCACGAGAGAATATTTGGAGAAACTCCCCTCCTACTACCACTACGCCACCACCTCCAGCCGCCAACCTCCGCCCCCACTACAGACCCGTTACACCTTCTAAAAGGCCGACTACACCACCTACAAAGGAATCTGGACCTTGGCCCCGACACAGCCCCCAACCCCTTGAACCTGGGCGACACGGTCGTCGTTCCCCAACTCCCCACTCCCCACAAACTCGCCCCCTGCTTCACGGGGCCCCACACAATGACCCCCGTCACCAACCCTTACCAGGTGGTCATAGACTATCATGGCACTCCCCATACCCTCCACAACCACCACGTGCGCCCTTTCCGCACGCCCACCTCACCCACCCCAGCCCCACACCCCCAGCCCCCTCCAACCCCCGTACCACCCTCTACGGTCACATATGAGTGCTATGTGTCCTCCTCACTCCCTCTCTACCTCCCCCTACTACCTTAGCCCCCCGGCTGCCACTACCCCCCCCACCTCACCTGACGCCTCCCCTGTCACACCAACCTCCTCTCACCTGCCCTCACCCCTTCCCTCAGCTGCCCCCCCCTCACTGCCCACTCCCACGTCTTCTGCCCATGCTGCCACACCCTCACCACAACCCACTACCAACGCCCCTCACCCACCATCCTTGCGTACACCCACTCCGCCAACCTCACCCCCCACCGCGCCCCCAACACGCACATCAACCAGCCCTACACAACCCCGCCCACCCTGCACACCCACTTCCCCCCTTCCCCTACCCTCAAGACCATCACTACCCACTCAGACCGTCTCTCACGCCCACCCTCCTCCCCACGACTTCACACCATCAAGATACATCAGGCCCAAATCCCCTCCACCTGTACTCCCCCGGGACTCTACGCAGCATTACCACGGCACAAAACCTGGCCCCTACCCTCGGTGTCCAGCATTCAGCTTCCGACCACACCGACAGCCACACCAAACAAGATGAGAGTAAGACGGGCCGTATGGACACCTACCCTTGGCAGGAACCAAAGACTCCATGGACCACACCACCTGCTAACCCTCCTCCAATCCACCACCACCACCTCCACACTCTTCCTCACCTGCGAAGTGGAGCAGGAGGAAAACCCCTATACCACCGCCTGGCAGGCCATATTGCAACACCTCCAGCCTGCGTACGCCACCCACGACACGCAAGCATAGCACCTCCAGCCACGGGGACGTGACTTTTCACAGGGGGAGGGTGGTAAAATGCGTGGCTTACAACGTAGTGCCCCCAAGATGGAAGTAGGGGAGGAATACCATAGTGCCCCCGACAACGAGGAGAGTGGTATACAGCCCAGTGTGCCCGGGAACGTACCGACACCCCCACCCGGACCCCACGGAGTAGCCGCCACCAGTCGAAGGGATACACAGCAACAACGACATATGTCAGCCAGGGCCGTGCGCCCCTATGTCACCCAGCCATCGTGCCATCACCATCGCAGGAGAAAGACACTACCTTCGAGGAGTGGGATTGCTGAATCAGCTAGGGATGGAGTTGCTCTCATAACTCAAGACAGCTCCCCTCAGGAGACGGCCTACAGCCACTCCTGCCCTTACCAGAGGGCCAATTGCCGCTCTGAAGGTGCCCCTCAGGAGACGGCCTACTGCCGTTCCCACCTTCGTCAGACGACTAATTGCCGCTCCAAAGACGTTGCCCCTGAGATGGCCTACTGCTGCTCCTCCCTCCTGCAGAAGGAGACAGCCTACTGCCGCTCCCGCCTTCGCCAGACAGCCTACTGCCGCTCCCGCCTTCGCCAGACAGCCTACTGCTGCTCCCGCCTTCGCCAGACAGCCTACTGCCACTCCGAAGGTGCTACCCTGGAGACAGCTTACTGCCGCTCCCCTCTCCGGCCGAAGGAGATGGCCTACTGCTGCTCCCACCTTCGTCAGATGGCCAATTGCCGCTCCGAAGGTGGTGCCCTCGAGATGGCCTACTGCCGCTCCTCCCTCTGGCAGAAGGAGACGGCCTACTGCCACTCCCACCTTCGTCAGACGACTAATTGCCGCTCCAAAGACGTTGCCCCTGAGACGGCCTACTGCTGCTCCTCCCTCCTGCAGAAGGAGACAGCCTACTGCCGCTCCCGCCTTCGCCAGACAGCCTACTGCCACTCCAAAGGTGCTACCCTGGAGACAGCCTACTGCCGCTCCCCTCTCCGGCCGAAGGAGATGGCCTACTGCTGCTCCCACCTTCGTCAGATGGCCAATTGCCGCTCCGAAGGTGGTGCCCTCAAGATGGCCTACTGCCGCTCCTCCCTCTGGCAGAAGGAGACGGCCTACTGCCACTCCCATCTTCGTCTGACGACCAATTGCCGCTCCAAAGACGTTGCCCCTGAGACGGCCTACTGCCGCTCCTCCCTCCTGGAGAAGGAGATGGCCTACTGCCGCTCCTGCCTTCACCAGACAGCCCACTGCCGCTCCAAAGGTGCTACCCCTGAGACGGCCAATTGCCGCTCCTCCCTCCTGAAGCAGGAGATGGCCTACTGCCGCTCCCGCCTTCGTCAGATGGCCTACTGCCGCTCCCGCCTTCGTCAGATGGCCTACTGCCGCTCCAAAGGTGTACAGAGGTGCACTGACTCCCCCACTCAGGCCACGGCCAATTGCCGGGCCCTGGCACCTGATAGTTGTGCCCCTGGGCAGTCATGGCCAATTGCTGGGCCCTACGGACGAAAGGAGATATTGAGTGAGTCATTGCCCTGGCAGGAGACAAGAGCCCGGACCACCCGTACCAGAGCATCCCAGCCAGGCTTCACAGCCTCCCCTGGCCTCCGCTCCCTATGCCTGCTCTGGAGCAGACTCACCTGACGGACCCCAGTGTAAGCCAGTGCCTCAGTCCTTCCCTGTCGGTGCCCCTAGACTCTGGGGACCGCAGTCCTCAGCCTCTCCAGACCCTCCCCAGGACACCCGGGCGTGATCTCCCTACGCTCCCAAGATGGCATAAGATTCCCACCTCCGGCCGAGACTTACACCAGAGGTTTCTGGAGCTGTTCGGCCCCAGTTCTGAGGGCCACACCCCTGAGCCCAGCCCGGAGACTGCGGGCCCCTTCGCTACCTGTAGCCCTGGACGCGAGAGGACGCCCCTACGAGTTGTCCCGTGCCCTCTCGGCACGCCTCCCCTTGGTGGTGCCCCTACTCCGGCAGAATTGACGCCGGCATGTTTCGCCCCTGCCCCCCACGATGAGTGACTCATGATAAGTGTGGTGAAGCCCAGAAATAGTGAAAATGATTTAGGTTAAGTGTGATTTTGGCGAACCTAGTGTAACAAAATCTATCTATCTATCTATCTTTAGCCCGACGCCCTAATCCCGCAAAGGGTGGCCGCAGACAAAACGCCTCCAAGTCACTCTGTCACCCACCATTTGACTCCCCTCCCCCCAACTCACCCCCCCCTCCCTCATATACCTCTCAACTCCATCCCTCCACCTCATCCTCGGTCTACCCCTCCCTCTCCCTCCCTCCACCTCACCTACATACACCCTCTTAGTCAGTCTTTCATTCTCCATCCTCTCCACATGTCCAAACCACCTCAGTGTATTTCTCCTAATCTTTTCAACCACATCCACATCTACCCCACAACGTTCTTTCACTTCTTCATTCGTCAACCTGTTACTCCATGTCACTCCACATGCCCCTCTCAAGTAACTCATTTCCACTGCTCTCACTCTTGACTTGTTCCCCTCTTGCAAGGTCCACGCCTCGCTTCCATACGTCAGGGTAGGGATCACAATACCATCATGCAGTGACTTGTTAACTTCCATACTCACCTCCTTATTTCTCATCACTGCTTTCAGTGTGCCAACAACCTTCCTTCCCTGCTGTACCCTTTCACGTACTTCATCCCCCAAAGTTCCATCCTTACTCATCACACTACAAAATACAGTGACTTAATATAGTGAATATCGAGGCAGGTAAGATCACAGTGAAGGAGTAAAGGACGAGTGTATAAACCGAGATCTGATGAATCAGACTCACGAGTGACGCCCTTCATATAAAACTAGTAAGACTGTGCCTCCTGAAAAACCCTCTGTAATAAGACCCTCCTACTACTGTAGGCCCTAAGGAAATAATAAGAGAAAGTGTTAGTAATATTCCCCCACTCATGTTACCCATAAATTCTCTATGTCACTTCCCCTTCCCAATATTTAGTGTGAGCGCGAACAAGAAATAGAATCAATTGCCAAAGCCCCTTTGCTATTGGAAAATATTTAATTCAAATTATTAATTCTCACCCATCCCCAGTATTACCATAACTCTGTTCTTCCCCGCCGCAAGTCACTCCCCTCACGCCCCCTCCCCCCTCTGTGAGACTCATTCCCCGCGCCACACGCTCGCCCATATTCACTGTACACTTAATACACTAGACTTGTGTTGGCATCAGTATCAGTTGAGCCAGTATCCTGCGAGATACTAATATCCTAGTTAAGGTTTTATTTCTTTACTACATATTGTGTTGTAATATCTGCTGACATTTGTCTTGTGTCTGACTGTGGTAATATACGTGTAAAGGTTATTGCCTGAAGTTTTTGTGTCCTGCCTCTCTTTATTGCACTAAGCCCCGGTCTCGAAAGAGGACCCCACTACACGTTAGGTGTTCTAGGACCGAGAAGTCGAGCCTATTTCACTTAGCATTACACTGGTGGCCAGCGGTGGTTCTTGACCCGGGCGTAAAAGAGAGGTAGTGAGAAATATTTGGCAACATGGCAACTAAACCGCACATTCAGTTACCCAAGTTTGACCCTGACCAGTACGATATACACACGTATCTGGGAATAATTAAACCCTTACTGGATATTGGCTTTGAAGATGACCAACAGAAAATTGCAGTCACACTACCACTATTGGGCAATGGGGCGGCGAACATAGCACCGAAAATCGTCCCGGAGCTCACCAGGCAGAACTTTACAAAGTTCACTGTACAAGCCATCACTCCATTAGGGAAAGTGGTGGCTCTATCCCAATTGGATAGTTGTTCATTTGACAGGGATTTGGATAATACCCTGATACAGGCAAGACGCCTAGTTACTGCTGCCTACCCGGAGGCAGATGAAGAAACCTGGGATCAGCATACATTTAACACTCTGCTCAGAGTGCTTCCAAGTGTTCTCAAACAACACTTCACTATCCATGACCCAACAGGAGACATGGATAGAGATATCCAGCTGATACGGCGCCTCCTGACCGCCTGCCCTTCTCCACAGCAAATCAATGTGGTTAAGAAATTTCCCACCCAACCCCCGGCTCCTCCAACCATACCATGACCACCTCTGCCTCACACCAGCCCGACCCCGGCGCCTAGCCCGCCCAGGGCACACCCCTCCCGTCAGCGTCCCACCCCGCGGGAAAACCCGAACCTGATTCTTGTCAGTCCGTGGGAATTCACACCTTGCAACTCCCGCTGCCCCCTTCATGACATTCGGGACCAGCTTAAAGCTGCTCGCCGCAGAATCACAGCCCTGGGTTCACAGAAGGTGTCCTCCTTAGAAGGCAAGGCCCCAGGAGATGAACTGACGCCCATGGACGAGCCCCATCCAGGAGAACCGGAGCAGGAACAGGAGAATGAAAGCCCTAGACAGCTGGATTTTTAGGCCCGCCCCCACACCAACCCACGGTGGCGGGGGCCATTACTCCTAAGTATCGCCCCCCAGTATACCACAAGATGAAAATAAATGGCGTGAAGGCCAGGCTGCTAGTCTATACGGGAGCGGCCAGGTCCTGCCTTTACAGCCACTATTTCTCCTGCCACAGATCGCTGTTTGGCCCACTCTGCCCTACTACCACTCACCTTGTGGACACAAGGGATGGCCCCCTCCCCATCCGTGGGGAGACTCGGGCCCTACTTGTCGACACCCACCAGCCGGTGTCAGCCCAACATCAATTCATCATTTTTTATTCCTCCTGCCGGAGTTATGACAGGTATTTAGGACTGGACTTGCTCCAAAAACTTGGAGCTACGATCGACTGCCGCCACCGACAGCTCCAGTTCCACTCCCCACCCCGCTCCACCCCAGCCGTTTGCACATGTACACCACGGCCCTGGCCAGAGGATTCGCCTCCTTCCTTCCTCCAGTGCCCCCCTTCCCATCCCCTCCCTCCACCCCCCTCTCCTCCCCCTCCAGTGCCCTCTCACACTACCCCTGCTCCTTCTTTCCCCACCACCGTCTCCACCACTGTTACCATTCCCTCCCACCACGAGGCTTGGGTGCCCTTTAACAGGCCCTCAGGTCCCTCCATTTTATTCTCCCCCCTCCTCCCATCAGGAGCCCTTTCTGCCTGCCTTGTATCTCCCACCTTCCTCCCTCCCCACCACGCCACCATCCGCATAGTCAACCTCGCCCCATCCCCTCTCATCCTCCCCAAAGGGCTCATTATCGGAGAGATGGAGGAAGCCGAGCCCTGTGCCCCATCCTCCTCCCACTTCCCTGCCCCTCTACCTCCGATCCCCGACCATCTCTCCGACCAGCAGTCAGACACCCTACGCCGCCTCTTCCTGGATTTCCAGGATTTGTTTGTGACAGGACCAGCAGATATAGGGCACACCATGTACCTGTCTCATGAAATTCACACGACAGGCCCACCTATAAGACAGCCTTCCCGACATAAGAACCCCCGACAGAGAGAAGAAGAGGACCGCCATGTGCGCGAAATGATAGAGGCCGGTGTCGTTTCCCCCTCCACCAGCCAGTGGTCCTCTCCCATAGTTCTAGTAAAAAAGAAAGACAGCACAATGTGATTTTGTATCGACTACCGCCGCGTGAACGACGTCACCATTAAAGATGCCACCCCCCTCCCCCGCATTGACGATTCCCTAGATTCCCTCTACGGGTCGTCCTGGTTTTCTACCCTCGACCTCCAGTCTGGATACTGGCAGGTCGCCGTCCATCCAGACCACCGAGGCAAAACGGCCTTTTCCACCAGTAATGGCAAATTTTACGAATTTAATGTTCTGCCATTCGGCCTCTCCAACGCCCCTGCCACGTTCTCCAGGCTAATGGAATCTATCTTGAGCGGCCTCACTTGGGAAATATGTTTGGCTTACCTGGACAACGTCATTGTTTATAGCCAAACCTGGGCCGACCACTTGCAGCACCTCCGCCGAGTTTCCACTAGAATTCGCCAGGCAGGCCTCAAGCTACACCCTTCTACATGTGTCCTAGCCGCCAGAACCGTCTCGTTCATGGGGCATACTATTTCCCAAGCAGGAATCTCCCCAGATCCCAACAAGCTCCATGCCACAGTGGACATACTGCCGCCGCAGGACGTCCACGGCGTCCGCGCCTTCCTGGGACTCACGTCCTACTATCGTCGCTTCGTGAAGGGGTTCGAACAAATTGCAAAGCCTCTTCAAGATTTGACGCGAAAAGGGGAACCATTTATCTGGACCGAAGACAGGCGAGCTGCTTTTCAACAGCTACAGGACAAGCTCGTCTCTGCCCCCATCGTAGCCTTTCCCAATTATGCCCTCCCCTTTCGCCTTTACACCGATGTGTCCCTCACCACAATAGGTGCCGTCCTAGCCCAGGTACAAACCGGCAGAGAGCACATCATTCCTTGTGCCAGTCGCACTCTGAATCCAGCTGAAAAGAATTATGCCGTGACCAAGGAAGAATGCCTCGGCATAATCTGGGCTGTCCAACATTTTAGGGCTTATCTTTCCAGGACCCAGGTTACAATCACCACTGACCACCAATCACTCCAGTGGTTACGCCAGTCAGACTCCCACAACGCCCAACTCGTCAGGTGGCGCGACACCCTGGAGGAGTTTCAGTATGAAATTTCCTATAGGCCCAGGAAGCTCCACACCAATGCAGATGCCCTCTCCCACCTCCCCATCCATGCGGTACAGCCAGATCCGGATCTCCTACAACTCTGGCACCACAAGGAACGGCCCCCCTGGATCCCCGCCAACCTATTCACCAAGTTATGCCAACAGGGTGACAGACCTAACCCCATCCGGACATATCCTCCTGACCCCCCATGTGGCAGGTGACACCCTGCACCACCTCCATGCCCATAACGGCATCCACCTGGGCACCAAGAAATTATTACAGGTGTTTAACACAACTTACTGGGCTCCAAACCCCTCCACCCTCGCCAAGGAAATCATTCAGACTTGCCGTGCCTGTGCACTTGGAAAAGATGTCACCCGGACTGCTGGACCGTCGGGCCATATCACCGTCCACAAGCCCTGGCAACTCCTGGCGATAGACGTAGTAGGCCCCCTTCCACCCAGATATGTATATAAATATGTGATCACCTTTGTGGACATGTATTCGAAATTCGTAGTAGCCTGCCCGGCTTAAGAACATCATGCCATCGCCGTTGCCGATGCCCTTCTCCGACACGTGTTCCCTTATTTTGGCATCCCACAAGCCATCCATTCCGATAATGCCCGAGTTCTCCGGGAAGATCTGAGAGGAGCTCGCCAGAATCTTCGGGTATAGGATCTCGCACTCCTCACCATACTGGCCACAAGGGAATGCCGCATGTGAACGTAGCCATCGTACCCTTATGAATCAGTTACGCACCCGATCGAGGCTACGAAAAACGACGACTGGCCGGCTCATGTGAAAATAGTCCAGTGGGGCATGAATTCGTGCCCCTGAGAGGACGGGGTTTCCCCCCACGAGAGAATACTTGGAGAAACTCCCTCCTACTACCACTACGCCACCACCTCCAGCCGCCAACCTCCGCCCCCACTACAGATCGGTTACACCTTCTAAAAGGCCGACTACACCACCTACAAAAGAATCTGGACCTTGACCCCGACACAGCCCCCAACCCCTTGAACCTGGGCGACATGGTCATCGTCGCCCAACTCCCCACTCCCCACAAACTCACCCCCTGCTTCACGGGGCCCCACACAATCACCCCCGTCCCCAACCCTTACCAGGTGGTCATAGACTATCACGGCACTCCCCATACCCTCCACAACCACCACGTGCGCCCTTTCCGCACGCCCACCTCACCCACCCCAGCCCCACACCCCCAGCCCCCTGCAACCCCCGTACCACCCTCTACGGTCACATATGAGTGCTACGTGTCCTCCTCATTCCCTCTCTACCCCCCCCTACTACCTCAGCCCCCCCGGCTGCCACTACCCCCCCCACCTCACCTGACGCCTCCCCTGCCACACCAACCTCCTCTCACCCGCCCTCACCCCTTCCCTCAGCTGCCCCCCCCTCACCGCCCACTCCCACATCTTCTGCCCATGCTGCCACACCCTCACCACAACCCACTACCAACGCCCCTCACCCACCATCCTTGCGTACACCCACTCCGCCAACCTCACCCCCCACCGCGCCCCCAACACGCACAACAACCAGCCCTACACAACTCCGCCCACCCTGCACACCCACTTCCCCCCTACCCCTACCCTCAAGACCATCACTACCCGCTCAGGCCGTCTCTCATGCCCACCCTCCTCCCCACGACTTCACACCATCAAGATACATCAGGCCCAAATCCCCTCCACTTGTACTCCCCCGGGACTCTACGCAGCATTACCACGGCACAAAACCTGGCCCCTACCCTCGGTGTCCAGCATTCAGCTTCCGACCACACCGACAGCCACACCAAACAAGATGAGAGTAACACGGGCCGTATGGACACCTACCCTTGGCAGGAACCAAAGACTCCACGGACCACACCACCTGCTAACCCTCCTCCAATCCACCACCACCATCTCCACACTCTTCCTCACCTGCGACATGGAGCAGGAGGAAAACCCCTACACCACCGCCTGGCAGGCCATGTTGCAACACCTCCAGCCTGCGTACGCCACCCACGACACACAAGCATACCACCTCCAGCCATGGGAACGTGACTTTTCACAGGGGGAGGGTGGTAAAATGCTTGGCTTACAACGTAGTGCCCCAAGATGGAAGTAGGGGAGGAATACCATAGTGCCCCCGACAACGAGGAGAGTGGTATACAGCCCAGTGTGCCCGGGAACGTACCGACACCCCCACCTAGACCCCACGGAGTAGCCGCCACCAGTCGATGGGATACACAGCAACAACGACATATGTCAGCCCGGGCCGTGCGCCCTTATGTCACCAAGCCGTCGTGCCATCACCATCGTAGGAGAAAGACACTACCTTCAGGGGGTGGGATTGCTGAATCAGCTAGGGGTGGAGTTGCTCTCATAACTCCAGACAGCGCCCCTCAGGAGACGGCCTACAGCCACTCCTGCCCTTGCCAGAGGGCCAATTGCCGCTCTGAAGGTGCCCCTCAGGAGACGGCCTACTGCTGCTTCTCCCTCCTGCAGAAGGAGACAGCCTACTGCCGCTCCCGCCTTCGCCAGACAGCCTAATGCCACTCCGAAGGTGCTGCCCTGGAGACAGCCTACTGCCGCTCCCCTCTCCAGCCGAAGGAGATGGCCTACTGCCACTCCCGCCTTCATCAGATGGCCAATTGCCGCTCCGAAGGTGGTGCCCTCGAGATGGCCTACTGCCGCTCCTCCCTCTGGCAGAAGGAGACGGCCTACTGCCGCTCCCACCTTCGTCAGACGACCAATTGTCACTCCAAAGACGTTGCCCCTGAGACGGCCTACTGCCGCTCCTCCCTCCTGCAGAAGGAGACAGCCTACTGCCGCTCCTGCCTTCGCCAGACAGCCTACTGCTGCTCCCCTCTCCGGCTGAAGGAGATGGCCTACTGCTGCTCCCGCCTTCATCAGATGGCCAATTGCCGCTCCGAAGGTGGTGCCCTCGAGATGGCCTACTGCCGCTCCTCCCTCTGGCAGAAGAAGACGGCCTACTGCCGCTCCCACCTTCGTCAGACGACCAATTGCCGCTCCAAAGACGTTGCCCCTGAGACGGCCTGCTGCCGCTCCTCCCTCCTGGAGAAGGAGACGGCCTACTGCCGCTCCCGCCTTCATCAGACAGCCCACTGCCGCTCCGAAGGTGCTACCCCTGAGACGACCAATTGCCGCTCCTCCCTCCTGTTGCAGGAGATGGCCTACTGCCACTCCCGCCTTCGTCAGATGGCCTACTACTGCTCCGAAGGTGTACAGAGGTGCACTGACTCTCCCACTCAGGCCACGGCCAATTGCCGGGCCCTGGCACCTGATAGTTGTGCCCCTGGGCAGCCACGGCCAATTGCCGGGCCCTACGGACGAAAGGAGATATTGAGTGAGTCATTGCCCTGGCAGGAGACAAGAGCCCGGACCACCCATACCAGAGCATCCCAGCCAGGCCTCACAGCCTCCCCTGGCCTCTGCTCCCTATGCCTGGCTCTGGAGCAGACTCACCTGACGGACCCCAGTGTAAGCCAGTGCCTCAGTCCTTCCCTGTCGGCGCCCCTAGACTCTGGGGACCGCAGTCCTCAGCCTCTCCAGACCCTCCCCAGAACGCCTGGGCGTGATCTCCCTACGCTCCCAAGACGGCGTAAGACTCCCACCTCCTGCCGAGACTTACGCCAGAGGCTTCTGGAGCTGTTCGGCCCCAGTCCTGAAGGCCACACCCCTGAGCCCAGCCCGGAGACTGCGGGCCCCTTCGCCACCTGTAGCCCTGGACGCGAGAGGACGCCCCTACGAGTTGTCCCGTGCCCTCTCGGCACGCCTCCCCTTGGTGGTGCCCCTACTCCGGCAGAATTGACGTCGGCATGTTTCTCCCCTGCCCCCCACGATGAGTGACTCATGATAAGTGCGGTGAAGCCCAGAAATAGTGAAAATGATTTAGGTTAAGTGTGATTTTGCCGAACTTAGTGTAACAAAATACAGTGACTTAATATAGTGAATATCGGGGCAAGTAAGATCACAGTGAAGGAGTAAAGGACGAGTGTATAAACCGAGATCTGATGAATCAGACTCACGAGTGACGCCCTTCGTATAAAACTAGTAAGACTGTGCCTCCTGAAAAACCCTCTGTAATAAGACCCTCCTACTACCGTAGGCCCTAAGGAAATAATAAGAGAAAGTGTTAGTAATATTCCCCCACTCATGTTACCCGTAAATTCTCAATGTCACTTCCCCTTCCCAATATTTAGTGTGAGCGCGAACAAGAAATAGAATCAATTGCCAAAGCCCCTTTGCTATTGGAAAATATTTAATTTGAATTATTAATACTCATCCAGCCCCAGTATTACCATAACTCGGCTCTGCCCTGCCGCAAGTCACTCCCCTCGCCCCCCCCCTCCCCCCTCTGTGAGAGACACTCCCCGCGCCACACGCTCGCCCATATTCACTGTACACTTAATACACTAGACTTACTTGTGTTGGCATCAGTATCAGTTAAGCCAGTATCCTGCGAGATACTAATATCCTAGTTAAGGTTTTATTTCTTTGCTACATATTGTGTTGTAATATCTGCTGACATTTGTCCTGTGTCTGACTGTGGTAATATACGTGTAAAGGTTATTGCCTGAAGTTTTTGTGTCCTGCCTCTCTTTATTGCACTAAGCCCCGGTCTCGAAAGAGGACCCCGCTACACGTTAGGTGTTCTAGGACCAAGAAGTCGAGCCTATTTCACCTAAGAAAAATAGCATTACACATAGCATTACACATAGTCCATAAAGTTACTCATTGTTTACGATTGTTCAGTATTGCTGAGTTACCGTATTGAGGGTAATGAAGCAGATGTGGTCTCGTCTCACCATGTTATGTGCGAAGCTTACAGCACCCCCCCCCCTCCTCCCTCTCTCTGACTTCATATGGATGATCCTCCCTCTCATTCCAGGTGGGGTTGGGGAACACCCTCCCTTCCCTCCCACCCTCCTTTACACGTCAGTTCACCTCAAAACTGTGGACAGTCATAATACGTCATATAAGAGCGATTATTATCCTTAGGTAGAACAGTGTACGTTATACCAATAATTCGGGTTGAAATGTCAACCTTGTGAAATGGAGCTTACATACAACAAACATCTCTCCTTAACGAAACTATATCGTGGACTGTTTCGAAGTAAATAATCACAGCGGTGCCACATCTCCTCAAACCCTCGTGTCCCTGTAACACGTGAGAGTGCTGGCAGCTGTACAGTGAGGTTGGATGATGAGGAAATGGAAAATGTGAGTACGTTTAAGTACTTGGGTAGTGTGATGAGTAAGGATGGAAGTTTGGAGAGCGAAGTGCTTGAAAGGGCACAATAGGGAAGAAAGGTTGCTGGTTCCATGAAAGCAGTGATAAGAAGTAGGGAAGTGAGCATGGAAGTGAAAAAGTTACTACATGACAGTATTGTGATACCAACTCTAACGTATGGAAGTGAAGCTTGGACGTTGTTGGAGGGACGCGAGTCAAGAGTGAGAGCTGTGAAAATGAGTTATATATTTAAGAGGAGCATGTGGTAGGTGGTGGCGACCATCATCCACTCACTTGATGTAGTGCTGCCTACTTCTTCCTTAGCCTTTATCATTCTTTTTTTGTGCCTGTCCTCCTCTCTTCCTATTTCTCCCATCTTTCCTGTCACTTCTTATTGTTTTTCTTTCCTTTACAGGTGGCTTTACATTAAGTGACAAGCCAAATGGTTTCCTGTAAGCCAAGAAATCATTTACAACGCAGGGTGGTAACCATATAACCAAACCATACGTGCTCCCTACGTGTCAACAAGTGGGTTGGTGGAGGGTTAGTGCCCCTCCGCGTAAAACAAATAACTCAAAGTCAAATGGCCACCCCTTACTGGATTATGGCGTCTGGCAGTAGATAGATAGAGATGGATGTGGAGTCACATGGAGAGACAGACTGACAAATGAGGATGTGCAGGAGCGTTATGGTGTGGATGTGGATGTGATATAGGAAGCGTTAGGAGAAACACACTGAGGTGGTTTGGCCATATGGAGAAGATGGAGAGTGAGAGACTGACGAGGAGACTGTATGTGAGTGAGGTGGAGGAGGAGAGGGGGAGGGGGAGGCCATGGATGAGATGGAGGGACGGATTTTTTTTTTTTTTTTTGTGAGGAAGAAGGAACCGAAAGCAACGAGCCCGCAAAACTGTTCCTTCCAAGAGAAAAACAAAATACAAGAGAGAGCCAATTTCAAGACCCGATCTTTCGAGATGCCTGGACACACAGCGTTTTAAAGACTTGAGATCATAGGAAGCAGGAAATACAGACAGAGGAAAACAGTTCCAGAGTTGACCTGTTGCATAAGTGAAGGACTGGGAGTAACGGATAACTCTTGCATTAGAGAGTTGGACAGAAAAGGGATGAGAGTTTGCTGCTAGACGGGTGCTACGCGCCCATCGTAGAGGTGGAGGAATGCATGCAGACAGTTCAGAGAAGCAGTGATCATTGAAGTAGCGATAGAAAGGAGATAAAGATGCAACAGTGCGGCAAAGAGACAGAGGTTGAAGGGAGTCAGTAAGAGGAGGAGAGTTAATGAGACGAAAAGCCTTTGACTCCACCCTATTGAGAAGAGCTGTTTGTGGAGAGCCTCCCCACACATGAGAGTTGTACTCCACGCAGGGGTGGATAAAACCCCTGTATAGATTCCACAGTTGTGCAGGGGTAAAGAATGAACGGAGTCGGCTTAGCACACCCAATTTCTTGGAAGCAGATTTTACAAGAGATGTAATCTAATCTTTCCAAGATAAGTCCCGAGTAAATGAAACCCCAAGCATGTTCAAGGATGATGCAGGATTAAGCTGAATATTATTAAACATTAGTGGGTATACATGTTGAAGATTTTGTCGGGTTGATAGTTGCCAAAACTGAGTCTTTGATGCAGTAAAAACAACCATATTATTTTTACCCCAGTCAGAGATACGAGCCAAGTCAGACATTAGGTGTGCCATAGCCTCATCCCTTGTTTGTTGAAGTACCTGCTGAGATGGACATTGCGGGAATCGAATGGAAAGGTGAAGGGTGGAGTCATCAGCATATGAAGGATAGGGTTAGACGTACAGCTTACAAAGTCATTGATGAATAAAAAGAAGACAGTTGGTGATAGGACAGAACCCTGAGGAACACCACTGTTAAAAGATCTAGGCGAAGAACGATGGCCGTCTACAACAGCGGCTATAGAACGACCAGAAAGGAAGCTAGAGATGAAGGCACAGATAGAAGGATAGAAACCATAAGAGGGCAGTTTGGAAATTAAAGATTTATGCCAGACTTGATCGAAAGCCTTTGAGATGTCAAGTGCAATGGCAAAGCTTTCGCTAAAGTCCCGAAAGGAGGATGACCAGGAGTCTGGAAGGTAGGTGAGAAGATCGCTTGTGGAGCGTCCCTGACAGAACCCATACTGACGATCAGAAAGAAAGTTGTGATAGGAAAGATGCTTTAAAATTTTTCTCTGAAAAACAGACTCGAAAACTTTTGAGATACAGGATGTTAAAGCAATTGGACGATAGTTAGAGGATTGGGAATGGTCACCCTTCTTTGGGACTGGCTGAAGGAGAGCAAACTTCCAGCAAGAAGGAAAGGTACAATTGATAGACAAAGGCGAAAGAGTTTGCCTAGGCAGGATGTAAGCACAGAAGCACAGTTCTTGAGAACAACAGGAGGAAGTCCATCAGGCCCAAATGCATTATTAGTATTGAGGCCTATGATGGCAGAAAGTACATCAACTGAAGACATTTTAATGTCAGCCATGAGGAAGTCAGAGGGGGGAAGTGATGGAGGAACAGCACCGGAATCGTCTAAGGTGGAAATGAAGGAGAAAGTCTGAGCGAAGACATCTGCTTTATCAGTAGAAGAAATAGCTACAGAGCCATCAGAGTAGAAAAGAGGAGGGAAGGATGATGAGGTAAAGTTGTTAGGAAGGTTTTTGGCAAGGTGCCAGAAGGAGCAGGAAGAATTCGAGTTGGAGAGTTGAGGGCATTTGGTATGGATGAAATTATTTTTAGCAGAGCAAAGAACAGACTTAGCTCGATTCCGGGCAGAAACATATAAAAGATGTGATTCAGGGGTGGGTTGGCTCCGGTACCTTTTTTAGGCCCTCTCCTTGTTGTGGACAGCATTAGAACAAGCGTGATTAAACCAAGGTTTTCGTGCATTAGTCAAAGGATATGAGAAAAGAATGTATGCTTCCATGCCCGAGAGAATAACCTCCATAATGAGCATGGCACACCTAGATGGCTCACGGCCATGGAAGCAATAATCATTCCAGGGAAAATCATAGAAGTACTGCCTGAGGGCCTCCCAATCCGCAGCTACAAAGTGACACAGACAACGTTTCTTTGGAGGGTCTGCAGGCCGTACCGGAGGGATAAGACAGGTTAAGATGATAAGATTGTGATTGGAAGAGCCCAGTGGAGAGAAAAGATTAACAGTGTAAGCAGAAAGATTAGTTATAAGGAAGAGGTCAAGTATGTTGGAGCTCTCTCCAAAGTGGTCAGGGATATGGGTAGGGTGTTGTAC
The DNA here is from genome assembly GCF_032717465.1 of Coenobita brevimanus. Classification (NCBI taxonomy): domain Eukaryota; kingdom Metazoa; phylum Arthropoda; class Malacostraca; order Decapoda; family Coenobitidae; genus Coenobita; species Coenobita brevimanus. The sequence continues at coordinate 20,058,439 of NC_137012.1, read as the reverse complement.
AAGCTGCTCTAGGTCATTAACCCGCCCCGTCCCAGAGATGTGAATTCACGTCCTCACATGATGTGCACTCATATCCCGGAGACGTAAATTAACACGGCAACATTGCAAGGTCCCTAATTTGCACAATTTTCAATTTTCACGAGTGATTTCACGAGTGATTTTTGGCACGTATACACAGGACACCTTCCTCTATTCCTCTACAAGATGCCAAGCAGGGACAATGCCTTACACCGCATAACCTCTCCCTCCCCCCCTGCACGCCACTGTCTTGGCAATTCACCTGTTACCAGTGACCTAGCCAATAAAGACATTCAGGGCCAGAGTGATTCCCCAATCGATGACAATGTGGAGGACAAAGTTTACATAGCATTAGAGGAAGAAACAGTCAGAAATGATGATCAGATAATGTGGGAAAAAAAGGTCATGAATGGTGATGAGTTAGTGAGTGAAACAATGCTTATAATGCCTATATTACTGTTTGAAAACCAATATACTCTTGTACTACATATAAATTCGTACCAAGTAAATAAATAAATACTGTTTATGAGTGGATAAAATAGTTACCCTCCAATAGAACTCGTTTTCTTTGGTGCCAGCCTGTTAGAAATCCCAGTCAGGTAAGGAGGTACTCGTACCTGGATCGAGTATTTTAAACCTCAGGTGAGCGATTTCTCTATGAATTTTCGATTTTTCTCACCAAAAGCGAATGTTTGAGCCTAAAAAAAAAAGTCCAAAAATGTTGGGACTGGGGTGTACCACTGCCCAGAAAACGTCAGGATGGGGCGGGTTAAGGATAGAAAAGGTGTAAGCTTGTTCACCAGATGGATCAGTGAAAGGAGAGGAGAGCCAAAGGTGGTGGTGAACATTGAAATCTCCTAGAATGGAGATTTCAGAGAAAAGAGAATTGGATAGAATGGGTTCCATCGTAAAAGTAAGATAATCAAAGAATTATTGATAGTCAGTAGAATTAGGAGATAAGTAAACAGCACAGATATATTTAGTCAGAGAATGACAGGAAAGCCAAAGCCAGAGTGTAGAGAGTTAAGAAGAATCGAGTTAGGAACACGAGAGCAAGATAAGTTGTTCCGTATATACAGTGTATACACAACAGCCACCTTTGGCTTTGAAATGAGTGTAGAGAAAGTAGGAGGATACAGAAATGGGTCTGCTGTCAGTTGCCTCAGACAGCTGAGTCTCAGAAAAAGAAGGTGAGGTTTAGAGAAGGAGAGGAGTTGCTCAACAGAGCAAAAGCTAGAGGAAAGGCCACGAATGTTGCAGAAATGAAGAAGAGAGTCAGACAGCGGTTCCAGGCATATTGAGTCGTCACCGGGAGAGGGGTAGAAATGGGGGCTTTTATGGTCCCCTCCTCTTGGGGACTCCGAGGCTACGTTATTCAACGCCATTTTATTTTTTTAATGCGAGGAAGAAGAAACCAAAGGACATGAGCCCGCAATAACAGTTCCCTCCAAAAGAAAAACAAAATACAATAGAGAGCCAAATTCAAGATCCGATCATTTCGGGATGCCTGGACACACTGCGTTTGAAAGACTGGAGATCATAGGCAGCAGGAAATACAGACTGAGGGAGACAGTTCCAGAGGTGACCTGTTCCATAAATGAAGGACTGGGAGTAACGATTAACTCTTGCATTAGAGAGCTGGACAGAAAAGGGATGAGAGTTTGCTGCTAGATGGGTGCTACGCGCCCATCGTAGAGGTGAAGGGATGCATGCAGACAGTTCAGAGGAGTAGTGACCATTAAATTAGCGATAGAAAGGAGATAAAGATGCAACAGTGCAACGAAAAGACAGAGGTTGAAGGGAGTCAGTAAGAGGAGGAGAGTTAATGAGACGAAAAGCCTTTGACTCCACCCTATTGAGAAGAGCTGTTTGTGGAGAGCCTCCCCACACATGAGAGTTGTACTCCACACAGGGGCGGATAAAATCCCTGTATAGAGTCAACAATTATGCAGGGGTAAAGAAGGAATGGAGTCGGCTTAGCACACCCAATCTCTTGGAAGCAGAATTTACAAGAGATGTAATCTAATCTTTCCAAGATAAGTCCCGAGTAAATGAAACCCCAAGCATGTTCAAGGATGATGCAGGATTAAGCTGAATATTATTAAACATTAGTGGGTATACCTGTGGAAGATTTTGTCGGGCTGATAGGTGTAATAACTGAATCTTAGATCCATTAAAAATGACCATATTATTTTTACCCCAGTCAGAGATACGAGCCAAGTCAGACATTAGGTGTGCCATAGCCTCATCCCTTGTCTGTTGAAGTAACTGCTGAGATGGGCGTTGCAGGAACCGAATGGAAAGGTGAAGGGTGGAGTCATCAGCGTATGAGTGGATAGGGTTAGATGTACAGCTTAGAAGGTCATTGATGAATAAAAGGAAGAGAGTTGGTGATAGGACAGAACCCTGAGGAACACCACTGTTGATAGATCTAGGAGATGAAAGATGGCCGTCTACAACAACGACTATAGAAGACCAGAAAGGAAGCTAGCGATGAAGGCACAGATAGAAGGATAGAAACCATAAGAGGGCAGTTTGGAAATTAAGGATTTATGCCAGACTCGATTGAAAGCCTTTGAGATGTCAATTGCAATGGCAAAGCTTTCGCCAAAGTCCCGAAAGGAGGATGACCAGGAGTCTGAAAGGTAGGTGAGAAGATCGCCAGTGGAACGTCCCTGACGGAACCCGTACTGACGATCAGAAAGAAGGTTGTGGTAGGAAAGATGCCTTAAAATTTTTCTATTGAGAATTGACTCGAAAACTTTTGAAATACAGGACGTTAAAGCAATTGGACGATAGTTGGAGGGTTGGGAGTGGTCACCTTTCTTTGGGACTGGCTGAATGAGAGCAAACTTTCAGCAAGAAGGAAAGGTACAAGTTGACAGACAAAGGAAAAATAGTCTGCCTAGGCAGGCTGTAAGCACAGAAGCACAGTTCTTGAGAACAACAGGAGGGACTCCATCTGGCCCGTATGCCTTGTTAGTATTGAGGCCAGTGATGGCAGAAAATACATCAGCTAAGAAATTTTAATATCAGCCATGAGGAAGTCAGAGGGGGGAAGTGATGGAGGAACAGCACCGGAATCATCTAATGTGGAATTGGAGGAGAAAGTCTGTGCGAAGAGATCTGCTTTATCAGTAGAAGAAATAGCTACAGAACCATCAGAGTAGAAAAGAGGAGGGAAGGATGATGAGGTAAAGTTGTTAGAAAGGTTTTTGGCAAGGTGCCAGAAGGAGCGGGAAGAATTCGAGTTGGAGAGTTGAGAGCATTTAGTACGGATGAAATTATTTTTAGGAGAGCGAAGAACAGACTTAGCACAATTCCGGGCAGAAACGTAAGGATGTGATTCAGGGGTGGGTTGGCTCTGGTACCTTTTGTAGGCCCTCTCCTTGTTGCAGACAGCATTAGAACAAGCGTGATTAAACCAAGGCTTTCTTGCGTTAATCAAAGCATATGAGAAAGGAATGTATGCTTCCATGCCCGAGAGAATAACCTCTGTAATGCGCAAGGCACACTCAGATGGCTCAGGGCCATGGAAGCAATAATCATTCCAGGGAAAATCAAAGAAGTACTGCCTGAGGGCCTCCCAATCCGCGGCTCCAAAATGCCACAGACGACGTTTTCTTGGAGGGTCCACAGGCCGTATCAGAGTGATAGGACAGGTTAAGGTGATAAGGTTGTGATCGGAGGAGCCCAATGGAGAGAAAAGATTAACAGGAAGGATTAGTTGTAAAGAAGAGGTCAAGTATGTTGGAGCTCTCTCCAAGGCGGTCTGGGATATGGGTAGGGTGCTGTACAAGCTACTCTAGGTCATTAAGGATAGAAAAGATGTAGGCTTGTTCACCAGGTGGATCAGTGAAAAGAGAGGAGAGCCAAAGGTGGTGGTGAACATTGAAATTTCCTAGAATGGAGATTTCAGAGAAAGGAGAAATGGACAGAATGTGCTACATCGTAGAAGTAAGATGGTTGAGGAATTTTTGATAGTCAGTAGAATTAGGGGATAAGTAAACAGCACAGATATATTTAGGCACAGAATGACAGGAAAGCTGAAGCCAGAGTGTAGCGAATTAAGAAGAATCGAGTTTAGGAACACAAGAGCAAGATAAGTTGTTCCGTATATACAGTGTATACACAACAGCCACCTTTGGCTTTGAAATGAGTATAGAGAAAGTAGGAGGATACAGAAAAGGGTTTGCTGTCGGTTGCCTGAGACAGCTGAGTCTCAGTTAGAAAAAGAAGGTGAGGTTTAGAGGAGGAGAGGTGGTACTCAACAGAGCGAAAGTTAGAGGAAAGGCCGCGAATGTTGCAGAAATGAAGAAGAGAGTCAGACAGTGGTTCCAGGCACCTTGAGTCATCACCGGGAGAGGGGCGGAAGGTGGGGGCATTTATGGTCCCCCCCCCGGAGACTCCGCGGCTGTGTGATGAGACGCCATGATTTTTTTGAATTTTGGAAAAGGAAGTGTAGTGTGTACTGTGCATGTAGTTTGATGTAAATAGTTAGAGAAATTCGTGTTGGAGAGCATGCCTGCCTACTCTCTGTGTAACTGAGACACTGAAATAGTTCAGCAAAGGGGGATGGTCAGGAACTAGTCCTGAGGGCTGATGAAACGGGAGCTCCAGCACTCCCTGTCATCAGCTTTCCATCTACCTCGGAAGTACTGCCCTGCTCGACTGGTGCTACAGTCTACTCCTCACATGAGAGAGAGGGGTGTGAGTTGGGAGCAGGGCAGTGAAATGGTGAGGGACATGGTGACATGGAGGCGATTCGATTGTGGCCACCTCGTATAGGATGAAGGCGTCTGGCAATAGATGGATTGATAGATAATTAGATAACTCTCAGAACCACAAACATGTTAGTGTGAGGGTGCGGCCACACTTGCTCGAAACATGTGACCGACGAGAAGAAACGAATCACGGAGTTAGAGTTGTTTCATTGCCCGCGTCTGAACGTCGGACGGACCCCGTCGATCACATGTTTGGAGCAAGTGTGGCCGGAGCCTTAGTAAATGGAAATTTTACAGTTATCCTAAAATATGAGTGAAATACCCCAAGAAATGCTTGATTACCTGCATATTTTAATCTTACCCTAAACGTTACCCTAAAGATGGTCAGAATACCTTAAAACGGGGTATTTTACGATAAAGTGGAAGCACTGCTCACCACCCTGCTGCTGTCCCAAGTCTCTCTCTCTCTCTCTCTCTCTCTCTCTCCATGATGAGCAGGGGTGTATGTATCACTGCAGCCCGGTACCGTACATACACTCTCACTGTCGTTACTTCAACACGCTATCATTTACATAACCATTAATTATATGGCCTTCATAATTATAAGCTACCATGAATTTTGAAGGCTGCAGTGCGTGTGGATGGTGAACTAAGTGAATTTTTCTCTTTGAAAGTTGGTTTGAAACAAGGATGTGTCATGTTTCCATGGTTGTTCAATCTGTACATGGATGGGGTAATAAAAGAGGTACAAGGTAGGGTAGTGGATGTTGGAGTGGCCCTGGTGAGAGAGGATAGTGTTTGGAAACTCCCTGTACTGTTGTTTGCAGATGATACTGTGTTGTTGAGTGAAGACGAAGAGGAGCTGCAAGGCTTGGTGGATGAGTTTGAGAGAGTGTGTAAGAAACGGAACCTAAAGGTGAATGTAGGGAAGAGTAAAGTGATGGTCTTTGAGAGAGGTGAAGTTAGTGAATGTACAGCGAGGTTAGATTGTGAGGAATTGGAAAATGTGAGTATGTTTAAGTATTTGGGTAGTGTGATGAGTAAGGATGGAGGTTTGGAGGGTGAAGTGCTTGAAAGGGTACAGCAGGGAAGAAAGGTTGCTGGTTCCTTGAAAGCAGTGATAAGAAACAGGGAAGTGAGCATGGAAGTGAAAAAGTTACTACATGACAGTATTGTGATACCAACTCTAACGTACGGAAGTGAAGCTTGGACATTGTTGGAAGGACACAAGTCAAGAGTGAGAGCAGTGGAAATGAGTTATTTAAGAGGAGCCTGTGGAGTCACGTGGAGAGACAGGCTGACGAATGAGGATATAAAGGAGCGTTGTGGTGTGGATGTGGATGTGATAGGAAGCGTTATGAGGAACACACTGAGGTGGTTTGGCCATGTGGAGAGGATGGAGGGCGAAAGACTGACGAAGAGAGTGTATGTGAGTGAGGTGGAGGGGGGAAGAGGGATGGGGAGGCCGAGGATGAGATGGAGGGATGGGGTGGAGAGGTATATGAGAGAGGGGGGTGTGAGTTGGGAGCAGGGCAGTGAAATGGCGGGGGACAGGGCGACTTGGAGGCGATTTGTTTGTGGCCACCCCAAACGGGATTGAGGCGTCTGGCAATAGATAGATAGAATTTTAAAGTACAATGTAGACTTACTGGAACTGTAATATACAGTATGTAACTGGGTAATAAAAGAAATTAAGGAAATTTATCAGGTTTTGACTCTTCACAGCTGCGAAATGATATCAGCTGGCTGGTGGTACGTTTAATTTCCCGCTGAGTGACTGGTTGTTCCTCTGAGCATTTTACCTCCCCAAGGACGACAATAATAATATTGACTTTCATCAGTTATATAATGATTTGGGGTATAACTATACTATACACACTGTACTTCACAGACTATTGTACTCTAGGTTTGGTGTCATTTGTTCGTAGTAAATTTATGCTTGATACAAAAAGAAATAGTGAATAGGCTTCATTCGAAAACGTTTTGTATCCTTGACTTCGACAGTTTATGATACATATTTAACATTTTTAGCATCCCGTGTAAAAGCTAATTCCTTCTTATTATATTTATGTTTATTTCTTTATTATTAACATTACTGAAGAGAACTACAGGCCTGATTACAAACTGAGAACACATTTAGTATGATTAGACGGGTAGCCACTCGAACATCCGATATGAACAAATCACCAGCTTCCACAGAAAGTGGGCGTGGCGTAAAATTGGTATACAGTAATGCCTCGCCCTCTTCCAGCTCTACTCGTTGCTGATTGGCTGAGGTAATTATTCTTCTTATTGATAAAATAATGAGCCTTGCCACGAAACAGTATCGTATTATTTACTTTTACTTTGAATTCATTTCTGTTTGACAAAGGAAGCACTAAAATTTGCTAACTGAATCAAAATCAGTTTGAAAAGAACCAACCCGCCTCCTCCCGCGACTGCAGCCGTGTTTTGGCGCCAAGAAAGTTCGGAACTTGGCAATAACACATCGCAGCTGTGCTACTATTACTATTAAATATGTGTCCCTCATCAACTGACTAGACACAAGAGAGGTCCATGGTGATGCTCTGGGTGTCATTGGTGGTCCAGGCGTGATGCTCCGCCTCACACTGGGTGTCATTGGTGGTCTAGGTGTGATGCCCCGCCCCACAGTGGGTGTCATTGGTGGTCCAGGCGTGATGCTTCGCCTCACACTGGGTGTCATTGGTGGTCTAGGTGTGATGCTCCGCCCCACACTGGGTGTCATTGGTGGTTCAGGTGTGATGCCCTGCCTCATGGGTCAGTCGTGGGGGGGTTGCGGGGGTGTCCTGGGGGGGTCGGGGTGCATTCCCCTAACGCATCACGAAGTCGTCTTGCGTTCGTGGGCGGTCGTGTTACGGTCGTGGCTGACAAAAATTCATTAAATTTCAAATTTGAAGACTCATAGGTCCGTTGCCTCATGGTCGCCTCATGATCTTGTCACGTTCTTGAGGACGTCACGACCGGTCGTGAGGCAGTTCTGACGCGGTCGTTAGGCAGTCATGAGCAGAGCAGATTCGGGGTCAGTCGGGAGGCGTGGGAGCCACCTAGGACACGACCATGAGTCGCGCCGCGGTTGGCCCTTGGGTCGCGTACGTGTGACGGGCTTAAGTCATCTATCTGTCATGTCTGGTAAGTTACCACAGTATCATAACCATATTGTAATTTTCCTTATTTATTTCCTTCATTAGTTTCCTTAAATCAGAGGGATCAAATATAGAAGTAGGAAAATAAATGCCACTGGCTTCGCCTACTCAATACAGTTGCTTACATAAATTGTATTCCACCTGTCGCATCGTAATACTGTCCTTAGGCTATAGCAAAACGATTGCAGTATATTTATTTGTATTTTCCTATAATGGACACATGGGCGTCATCCAAAGGGGGAAGGAAGGAAATGTCCCTCCCACTTTTCAATCAGGGGGGGACAACATATTGATTGTGCCCCCCACTTTTGTTTACCGAGTTTTGTATACTATATAGGTTCGGGAATAAAGTAACTGATATTTATAATATTAGACAAAAAGGGTGGCCAGACTTGCTTAACTGTGGATTAATTATAAAGTGACTATGCTACAGTCATTACATATTTATTTGTTGCACTGATACATATTTTTATAAACCCACAGTTCTCATTAAAACAAGGAAAGCAATTTTTTAATGATTTTTTTTATTTGCTAAGTCGTTAATGTACTGTGCCATGGCCTGTAGTGTCTGGTAAATACTGATTAATGAGGCAATAATATATAGCTACTCTTTTAATATACTCCAGATAGTTAATGATTTAAGATGTAATGCTTTATTTACTTGAAGAAAATAAACACCGATGTGGTCACAGCCTTGCCTATAGACTGGACTATATGAACTCCCACCAAAATTACCAACCCCTGTGTCTTAATGTCCCCTCCACTTTTAGAGAGCAGATGACGCCCATGAATGGACATAAAATTTGTAATGCTCAAAACTGTTTACTTTTGGCGTGTTTATCCCGGGCCATATTTTTGGCAGATCAGTGATTTCCCTTTAACAATGAACATTGTTATAGGTTATGATTTGCTGCTTCAATGGTCAGAGTTACTTACTGTAGCCTAAGCTATATTATTGTACTTCTGTAATCAACAAATAAACGGACTGAGTGTTAATTCCGCTATGAATCCCTCTCCAAACACTCTCGAAAATGCTGGATTCAGCCTTTTGAAAACTGATAGTCACCTTTCATGTGGATATTTTTTGTATGCAATGTTTCCCCTCAGATTTTGAACATATGATAAAAAAAACTATTCTACCCTTAAATTTGACGCCCGCGCGCATACGTGTGTGTGTGTGTGTGTGTGTGTGTGTGTGTGTGTGTGTGTGTGTCTCTCTCTCTCTCTCTGTGTGTGAGACGGTTGGGTGGGAGGGTGAGTGATACGACTGGTGCGTTTTGCCGCGTGGTCAGATGAGATTTGATTTTTTTTTTTTTTTTTTTTTTTTTTTAAGTTAGGGAGACACAACCCGCAGATAATGCCTTTCATTTACATGATGAGGAATTTGGAAGTATAAAAATCTGGGACTCTACACTGATGTTGGAAGGAGGAATACAGAACTATATTTCAACTTATAGAACTTTATACTTCAACAGTATAATGAAGGTATAACTATGTACAGCCTAATGGTACCGCACTTACTTGTACAGAGTATTATTATGTGTTTGTTAGGAATTTCTTTGAGAGATAAGAAGATATCAACTTGGGTGGGATAGCAGACTAAGGTAGGGACATTACAGAGAACAGAAATGGAGGTGGACCAGACAGGAGAAACTAGAGAAGTCTGCAGGCAAAAACTGGCAGAGACTATAGGCTAACGCCTCACTCCAACCTGTCAAAGAAAGGATCGGGCTAATATAGGGCCCGGGCCTTTTAATAGGAGGGATATATCTTAAGACAACAACTGTCAAAGATTTCCGTCCTTTTACAGTTTATTTCACGTAGCTCAGTGGCAGAATGATACAAGACTGTAGCTCTACATTCTCCCCAGCAGGTTTATGACAAGTTGAAGTGCACTTACTGTAGCTCGGCTAAGGAATTCATGGAGAAGGTTGGGGGAGACCTTTCTTCAAGAGTGGACTCTAAATGTATGATGATGATGATGATGATGATGATGATGATGATGATGATGATGTGCATGTAGCCTATTCCTTCATTGTTCTTCTGAAATCAGGGGCGACAGCGAGGAACAATAAGGATCACTCCGATGCCACATTCAAGACCAGAGGACGGTTGACAAATAAATCCGGAATAATAATATCTAACATCTACAACTACTTCCGAGGGCAAAACGAGCTAGAGTGTGAAATGGACGTCCTGGATAAGACGGCTGTTGCTACGGGAGTATGCACTAAAACAGTGCTCAGGATAAGGCAACAAGTTGCACAAGACCCGACTGAATCACCATCTCCAAGGCCATCTTTTTTTAGAGTTTTAGGAAGTCTTGATAGCTTCGATGAAGAGTGCATCCGGAAAGAGCTTTTATCTTTGCAAGAAAGAGGAGAAATACCAACAAGTGAATCTCGTTTGTTGATATAAGAACCACCAGTCAACTTTATAGGGAGACATACGTCCCTCAGAACAGTGCTTAAGAAACTTGGCTTTATGTACAAGAAAGTGCAAAGTGAACGACGTCTAGTGATGGAAAGAAATGATATAGTAGCTGCAAGACAAAAATACCTGAGGCTAATAGATGAACACAGAAAATGTTTAAATCCTAGACCAGAAATATATCTTGATGAGACTTGGCTGAACCAAAATGAAAGTGTGAGTAACTGTTGGACAGTGAAAGATGGCTCTGTGGGACCAAAGCTGAAGACTGGCAAAGGAGCAAGATTCATCATTTTGCATGCTGGAGAAGAGGAAGGATTTGTACCTTGTGCCCTTTTGATGTTGACATCCAAAAACAGGAGATAACCATGATTCAATGAACAGAGAGTGTTTTCTTTCATCGTTCTGTAATCAGTTGCTCCCTAATATACTCCCACATTCACTCATTGTTAGGGACAACGCCTCTTACCACTCCAACTTTTTAAACAAAGTCCCAGCAGTATACTCGAGGAAAAATGACATATTTGCCTAGCTCACACAAAACAACATCGAATTCGATCCACACCATACCAAAGCAGAACTTCTTCAAGTGGTTGCAAAATACAAGGAGAAGTTTATGAAATCGACACCATCGCACGTGAAAATGGCCATAAAGTGTTGAGATTGGCCCCATATCACTGCCAATTTAATACCATTGAATTAATTTGGGTACAAGTAAACTCATAGGTCAAAAAGAGTACTCGAACATCAATCAGAGTTTGAAGAGAGTGGAAGAATTAGCCAAGGAATTCAATGGATAGAGTGAGTATAAGGAAGATTGGAGAAAGTGCATGATGCACACCAGGAAGGTGGAGGAAGAATACAGAAGAAAAGACAGAGCAGCTGAACACTTGGTAGAACAATTTGTCATCAGCTTAAGTGACACAGAATCCAAAGAGGATCAAGTCTGAATGAACAATAGTAATAGGAAATAAGTCATGATAATGATAGAAATTAAATATAGCTCACTTGATTTACAGCTAAGTTTGTACTGTAGTAATACGAGATAAGTCAGGATAATATTAGAAATTAAATATAGCGCACTTAAATTACAGCCATGTTTGCTTTTCCTCAATATTTATAACGAGAGTACATGGGTGTTGTCTCTAACAAAAGTTTAAAGGAATGTAGGCTAATACTGCAATTATTTATACCAACAATGTCGTATAATAAATTTGATTTTGTACATGTGAAGGCATTGAAATCTTATAGAGGGAAAAGGGTTGTGTGTGTGTGTGTGTGTGTGTGTGTGTGTGTGTGTGTGGATACCAAATATAAGGGAAAAAGTCAAAACACTAAGTTCTTTGAAGAATGAATACCTTTTTATTTTCACAGAGGGATTTTTTGTTACTTTACACATCTTTCAGGACGATGACGTTCCTTGGTACTTTTTTCCAATCTCCTTTGCTACAAAACATTTCCTAGTTTAATGGAAAAGATATCATTACAGTTAAGGGATTAAGTAAAAGTTTTGTTGCTTCGATTAGTGAGAGCGCCTGACTTCTTCACCCGACGCGACGCTGGCACGGCAAGAGCGGCTTATAGTAGCCGCAGCGAGAAATGAACGCTGTGGTGGGGCAGCCGGGATGACCGGGGATTCCCCCACACTAGCCATATCTACATGTCACCGACCATCGGCCACCGCTGCAGCCCCGCTCCATGATCCTTACCCTGTGTCTCTGGCTTTCTCTTTCTCTCTCGGTTTCTATATAAACTGGTGTATTTCCGAAACTATGAAATTATTATGACTTTTGTTCCACACCACCACTGAGGTAAAAATCAAGGAGAGTTTTCTGTATAAAGGTTTCCCCCCCCTCCTAAGTGTGGCATATGAGCGGGGCATATGAGCGGGGGAGTGCGGCCTTGCCGATACCTCCGCCTGACCTATAATTATACACTCGCCAGAACTGACCTGCCCTCAGACAAGGGGGGGGGAAACCTTTATACAGAAAACTCTCCTTGATTTTTACCTCAGTGGTGGTGTGGAACAAAAGTCATAATAATTTCATAATTAGTTTCGGAAATACACCAGTTTATATAGAAACCGAGAGAGAAAGAGAAAGCCAGAGACACAGGGTGAGGATCATGGAGCGGGGCTGCAGCGGTGGCCGATGGTCGGTGACATCCTACCTCTATGGTCGGTGACACGTGGATATGGCTACGGTGGGGGAATCCCCGGATGACCGGCTGCCCCACCACAGCGTTCATTTCTCGCTGCGGCTACTATAGTGGCCTCCCTCACCTCCCAGAAGCTCCTACTCGGGCCGATGGGTGAGTGGACGGGGCAAGGGGGCGGGGCACAAGAGACTGTGGGCTTTCTGTAGGTGCTGGACCTAACTGCATTCCTTCCTGTGTGAACAATGGTGTCTAAAAATGGGAATTTACCATCATTTTCATGTTCCACTGTCAATTTTATGCAAGTTGCTAAATTGTTCAACCGAAAAGGTAAAGTATGCAGGTTTTCACTACATGGCCAAAGTCATAATATCATGTATACTGTACATATCTGAACCATACTGCATCGTTAGGTAGAATGTTACTAAGTAATCTTTTTTCAAAGAATTCCATATATAGGTTACTGAGAACAGGTGAGAGAGGGTTACCCATCATCATACCAAGTTTCTGACAGTAGCATTCTCCATTAAACTTGAAATACCCACCTGACGGAGCGACCCCGACACCACCACCCAAGGAGGACATGGGAAGGTGACACCCTCCCCAAGAGGAGACCACAGGGAGGCTTACAGGTGTCCCGCAATACACCAGCCCATATCCCCAGCTACCTTATGCCCCTCTTCCACTCAGCCAGACCCACGAGAAGCGCATCGGCCAGGCGCATTACCCTCTGACGGGGACAGCACTCATCAGACTTGGGGTGGGACTTGTTCTAAGACAGTCCCAAGTAGGCCCTCGGTAGCAAAGTCCACCAGACCTGCCTCCAAAAGAGGAAGAGTGACCTCTGGTCCTCAAAGTCCTACTTTTCCCCAGGGGAGCAGCAGCACAGTAGTGTCCATTGGATCTACTGTAGAAGGAGCATCCACCAGATCTCCTTCTGCCACCCACCTTCGGGAGCGGGCGTCTTGGACGGTCAGACAGACGACCTTCACCTGCAGTCCTGAGGAGGGAGGCAGCCCGTGGTAGAGTCCATTGGACCTGCCACCGGGGGAGAGACCACCAGTCGTCCCCCAGCTGCACTTTCCCCCGACCGCAGGAGGGCTGTAGGGTCCATCAGACTTGCCGCAGAAGCCAGAAAGTCCGCCGGACTTCTCCTACTGTTCCCGGGACGCGCGATCCTCCGAGTGTCCACCGCATCTGTTGGCCCGAAGGAGTATCCTCCGGACCTCCTTCATCCACAACCCGGAAGGGAGCCTGGATAGCATCCATTGGACCTGCCAGGCAAATGGAGTGTCTCCCGGACCTCCTTCCTCTGCCCCGAAGTGGAGTTTCGGTAGGGTCCATTGGACCTGCCAGGCTGAAAGACAGACCACCAGTCATCCCTCCTCCACTACCTCGGAGGCTCCCTACGAAGACGCAGTCTCTGGCTCAGCCCGCCCCTACAGAGGCCAAGTGAGATGCCCTTCCTGCTCCCCCTCCTCTACAAAGGGTGGAGACTGCTCCCCAACAGGGCCCCTGTCGGAGAGTACCTGGAGTGGACCCGTTGTGAGCCTGGGTGTCCTGTCCCAGCAGACCAGCCCCTGATGCCCCCAGGAACTGACGGACTCCCCAAGGGCGAGCGGCCACAGACAACCTCTGACGGCCTTCCCCTCCTGGCGAGACTGTAGCCCTCAGACCTCGAGGGGTGCCTTGCAGCCAACCACAGGCCTGGACCAGCCCAAACCCTCCTCCAGGACTCCCACCATGGCCAAGGCAGGTGCCATGCAGCACGCCTCTAAGCCTTGTTTGGCCCCAGTCCCAAGGGCCATCACACTCCTAGGGGCCCCCGCCAGGAAAGGGCCACCCACCACACTGCCCTCTAGCTTACACCGGACTCCTGATTACGCTGCCCGAGACCGGTGTCCCTATCGGGAGCACACCCCTGACGGCCCTCCTCCCACACCGGGTCACCACCTGCACCTACCTGTGACATAGCCTCTGTGCACCTCAGCGCCCACCAGTGGTGTCATCGACTCTGTGCAACACTCGTGTCCCGTCCATAGTGCTATGGACCCTGAGTGAACTCCATTCTTTCCATCCAGAGCATCGTGCCCCTGTGACCTCCCTTAAATTATCATGGACTCTGTGTATGTATATCCCATGTGTAACATTGATACGCTGTCCATACTATAGTGGACCCTGTGTAATACTTGTAACCCCTGTGTCGCCCTGTGAGTGACCTACTATGTGTGTTGTGCCCCACACCCCTGTGTAATACTTATGCCTAATTGTAATGTCACGACCCCTGTGTAGCACTTGTGACCCCTTTATAACATTGCCTCTGTGTGATACCTACTGTGCACAATATTGTACCCCCCCACACGCCTGTGTCCCAGTTGTACTGTCACGACCCCTGTGTTATATTTGTGATAATTTATAGTGTGATAGCCCTATGGAATACTTGTCGTCCCTTTGATACATAGTGTTGTGAGATACACCATACTTGTGCCATATATAGTGTTGTTCATGTACTAATTGTGTAAAGCCCACTGTATTTGTTTGTAAGGTAATATACATGTAAGACTGGCTAGCCCGTGTTGGAGCCATATCCCTTGTTTGCATGCTCTAGCTCGGTCCTGAACAAAAGAACCCAAGTCCGTGCCCGTACCCGAGTTCAAGGAGTTGGACCCGGAATATGTTGCATAACAGAACTCAAATTTACAACCTTCAGTACAAGGCTTTATCAGTTCACTGAATGTTGTGTTTGAGGCCGGTGTCGTATGCACGGAGTTACTTATGCAGGAAGTTACAATTCCCTTCTCTGTTTAACCTAAATCAATCTAACCTAACCAAACCTAAACTACCCTAACCTGATCTTAGCCTAGATCAACTTAACCTAAATAAACCTAAACAAAACTAACCTAAATTCACGAAATGACTTATTTCACAGTCTTCCTGTAACATACATATATATATATTTATTCATGTAATCTATATACCGACCTGTAGTTACTTACAGGTCGATAAGAAATCCAACCATCATCCTGACACATGTATTTCATGAAATGTTGTTGATAAATGACACAATACTTGAGATAACATGCGGATACTGTCGGAACAGCAGCTGAAAGGGCACTTAGTGCATGCGCACTGAGCAGAACGGTAACTTCCAACATAAGTCACTCTGTGCATATGACACCGACAAAGGGATAGTCAAGCAGATCATCAACAGTAACCTTGGTGAATAATGATGTTACATCAAAGCTTACAAGCTTAAAGTCACAATTTACATTACGTCCATTAAGTTTGTCTACAAGATTCACATTGTTCTTTATATTTGAGTCAGAGATGGTACCAACACGTGGGCGTAGGACAGTAATGATACTAACCATCTGGATAGCTTGTAGGTAAGTAATGATACTAACCATTAGGATAGCTTGTAGGTAAGTAATGATACTAATCATTTGGGTAGCATGTAGGTAGGTAATGATACTAACCATTTGGATAGCTTGTAGGTAAGTAATGATACTAACCATTTGGATAGCCTGTAGGTAAGTGATGATACTAACCATTTTGACCTCGAGCGGTGGCGTCTTCTCCGTAGGTCTTCCCCCCCAGAGGCCGTCGAAGCAGAAGAGGAGGACGACATGGGGGCCAATCCACCGCAACCCCCCCCCCTGCCCCCTCAAGTGGTCTGAGAACCTGGGAGTGGCTTCAGTCGCCCGGGCAAGTAGCACATCTCTCAGCACAACACATACAATAACACCGTTTTTTTCTACACCGAGAAATGACTCCCAGGCGGTCATTTCTCGACGACTTCTTCTAGCGGGGGACATTGAGAGCAATCCAGGACTCACCAACAAATACTTATGTCCAATATGCTCAAAACGCATCACGTTGAGGCGACAGACAAAGGGTTCAGTTCAGTGCAATTCCTGTAAGAACTGGACCCATTGCACCTGCACAACACTTGCATCCAGAAAATAATACACAAACACTTGGACCTGCTCCTTATGCTCCTTCACCCCACCCACTAACTCCCCCACCAACCCTACTCCTACTTCCTCCATACCTCCTCAGCCTAACCTGCCAATCTTTCCCACACCATCCAATCCCCAACCCCTCCCATTCCACCCCATCCTAATCCACCCCAACCCTTACCTCCATCACAACCTTCTCCTACCCCTTCCTCTCCACCCACACCACCACCTCCCCCCAGTGCTGCAGCAACCAACACACATCGCACACACAACATGAACATAGTTCAGTTAAACATAGATGGCATAAACACCAAAAAACAAGAACTCACATAATCCATCAAACAGCAAAACATACACATTGCCATCTTACAAGAAACAAAACTACACAGAACACAAAAAACACCTACATTTCATACTTTCACCACCATTCGACGAGAGCAGGCCGACGGCAGTGGCGGTGGACTCATCACCCTGGTACACAAATCCATCAACTTTTCAGATATCAGTACACACACAAAGTCACTTCTCCCCCCAGATGACACCGCAACAGAAATACGATCAATTAAAATATGCACTGGTAACAAATCACATATAACAATCTCCAACACATACATTCCCCCCCCCCCCAGTCATCCCCCACAGTACCACACAATTACTCTCCATAAATACACCATATCACTAACATACCCAACAGCATCCTACAGTCGTTCTATTTTATGAAGGCAGTTTGGGTGGGACGCTCTGGGACTTCACACTGTTAGCTCTGTTGTCACATCGCCGCCGATACACGTGTAATTATTTGTGTTCACCTCTCTCTCTCTCTCTCTCTCTCTCTCTCACTCTCCTATTTTAAGCTAGTAACTACTTATAAATGAATTTTAAACACTCTGTATAGATGTAATTCAATAAAAAAGCTGTAGTATAGTATACATCTCATAAGACTCGTCAGAGTTGCCTTTGAGACGTTGTCAGGTGGTGACACGAGGGACAGCCCTGCGTGAGCCGGTCATACTCGGTCAGTCTCCCGCCATGGAAGCTATTAAAAAAAAAAAAAAAAAAGCACCTATAGACTTTTACCTCAGGGGTGGTGTGGAAAAAAAGTCGAAAACAAGAGAAAAAATTAAGAAAATACAATTAGTAGTAGTTAATATATAATATGAGAGAGAGAGAGAGAGAGAGAGAGAGAGAGAGAGAGAGAGAGAGAGAGCGCACGTGTGTGGCGACGATGTGGCAACAGAGCTAACAGAGTGAGGTCCCAGAGGGCCCGACCCAAACTGCCTTGATAAAATAGAACGACTATAGGTGGTGATATCAACGCCAAGGCGTCGGCCTGGCACGTAAACAACCCTGACACAGACAAAGTACTGGTACTACAAATTCAGACAGATCATCTCTTCATACTCAATAATCTCCATCAACATACCCATATCCCACGCCAAGCCTTCTTCCTCCCATCATCCCCAGACATCACCTTCTACTCTCCAAACCTCGCCGCCTCAACATCCTGGAGAGTGGTCAAAATCCTTGGATCTGTTCACCTCCCAGTCGTCATCTCTACCAAAACCAGAATCACCCCAGCTGGCCACAGACACACATACACCAATTATAAGAGAGCCAACTGAGAGGCCTTCACAACTGAAGCAGAACATTTCGAAACATTAACCCGTTGAGAGCAATAGGCCTCGTTTGGGACTACAGAGTCGAAAATGATAGGCCTCAAATGAGGGCGATTTTCAAAGGTGTACAAAGACCGCACCACGAGGAGTAGATGGTTGGAGTTTGTTTGGGAAATAGGGGCAGGTGGCAACTCTCGATACCACCCACGCACTGCCCCATATACGCTCAGAATACGCGCGCGCGCACGGACACGATGGAGTGCTCACTATGAAAAATAATTTTCCTTCCTCCCGTGACGCCACCAACCCCGCACCAGGCGCTAGGGGATCTATACACACACACACACACACACACACACACACGAGAGAGAGAGAGAGAGAGAGAGAGAGAGAGAGAGAGAATAAATACGGGAATGGCAAAGAAGCGTCCCCTTGAGTCAGGGGATAGGCATAAACTTCGTCCCTCCTCTCTCTCTTAATCTCCATTCCCTCCCTCCTCTCTCACTTATTCTCCATTCCCTCCCTCTTCTCTCTTATTCTCTATTCCCTCCCTTCTCTCTCTCTTATTCTCCATTTCCTCACTCTTCTCTCTCTTATTCTCCATTCCCTCCCTCCTCTCTCTCTTATTATCCATTCCCTCCTTCCTCTCTCGCTTATTCTCCATTCCCTCCCTCCTCTCTCATTCTCCATTCCCTCCCTCCGGAGAGAGAGAGAGAGAGAGAGAGAGAGAGAGAGAGAGAGAGTTGATGATACAGTAATCACGTGATCTTTGCCAATGCCTTGGTAAATATGGGCTGTTTTTCCAGGGCAATGACCTACCTCATTCACCGCCGGTGGTGGGTGGGTTGCTCGCGCCACCAGCTGTTCATCTTTTGGCCATTTTATCTCAGCACCACGTGACTTTATGTGGTCATATATATATATATATATATATATATATATATATATATATATATATATATATATATATATATATATATATTGCCGGATGCGCGAGAACATGTCCAAGACGATGATGTGTGTTTCATTCAATTGTGTAAGACTCGAAATTTCAGCAAAATCGTCGCTTGGCGCCCGGTACCTGCGGAAGCATGGTCGCTCTCCACGGGTTAAACAGTACAGCCATCACAAACATCAACACCGCTGTGCACACTTTCAATACGTTATACAAAACGCAGGCAAAAGGCACATCCCTGGAGGCAACAGAAAGAGACACAACCCCAACTTCACACCAGAAATTCAAGGCCTCATCAGTCAACGGGACACGCTACGACACTCCCCAACACCCCATACACAAGACACCATACAACAAATACAAGAACTCAACACTCAAATAAACAATAAAATATCAGAACAACAAACACTAAACTGGAATAATTATCTCCAAACATTTGACCACAAAACAAACACCACCAAACTCTACAAAACACTAAACAGATCACACTCTCCAACAGCAAGACTACACATTCACACGCTGCCATCACAACAATAGACACCATAACTTCAAGCAAACAACAAGCAAACACACTCATCAATCACTTTTCACATGTCAGCCATCTAAACTCCCATCGAGACGACCAACGTATCATCCAACGTAAGAGACAGTTCCCCACAGACCCAGACTACGCACCTTTCACTTACAACCAGACGAAGCACATCATTAGCAACCTTAAGCACTCATCTGCCTGTGGACCAGACAACATAAGCAACATTCACCTTAAACACCTTGGACCACAAGGCATACAAACACGTACCGACATGTCAAGCTACAGCTACTCACACAACATAATTACCCAACATCTGAAGGCATGTCATTATCATCACTATCCCTGAACCCAACAAAGACCCCACGTTACCTTCCTCACACCACCCCATCACACTCCTCTGCACCCCTCTAAAATCACTGAACGACTGGTACTACAACTAGTTACACCTCACGCCCCCCGCCCTAGCACCATCACAACATGGCTTTAGGCCACAACACTCCACAAACACTCTTCTTACAGACCTTACACAGAGAGTTTTTGATGGCATGAATTCAGCTAGGCCATCACACAAAAACTAGACATTAACAAACCGTTTGATGCCATTCCCCGCCACAACCTCACAAACAAAATATTCAACACAAACATGCACAATAACACAAAAGATGGCTGGCAAACTACTTAGCAGGCAGATGTGCACATGTAACATTTGCCGGTCAGTCTTTGAACATCAGAAGCTTCACAAATGGCATCCCCCAAGGATCTGTTTAGTCCTCTACACTCTTTAACCTATACATGCGCTACATATCCACACCCCACACACCACAGATACACATAGCTTCCTATGCAGATGACATAACACTTACATGTACACACCAAAACACAAACACAGCTGCACACATCCTCCAACCTTACCTCAACACACTACACAAATGGTTCACCACAAACAGGCTCAAAATAACCCCAGCCAAATTTACAGTGACTCTTCTCACAAACTGGACAGCAGAACAGTCCTATTCCACACCTTACCATAAACAACACTCTCCTACCACACACACACACACACACACACACACACACACACACACACACACACACACACCAAATCCTTGGTGTGACATACAATACATCAATGTCATATAAACAAAACATCACAAACATAAAAAATAAAATAACACGAAGACTCAATGCCTTGAGGTCACTTGCCCATACAACATTTGGACACAATAAAGAATCCACCAACACAGTATACAAACAATATATACGCTCAGTAATGAATTATGCAAGCCCTGCTTGGGCTCTTAAGGCCGGTTCACACGAGCAAAATCGCGGCCGTTTTTTGCCGGAATTTGCTTCCCGGTAGAAATTCCGGCCGCTTTTCTCTCCGGAATGGAGAGACCGACATGTCGGTCTTTTTTTGCCGGAATCGGGGGAAAGAAGCCAGGCCGATTTAAATGGAAGCACCGAACAAGGCAAAGCTCTGGGAACGAAGACAGATACGATATCTTGTTTACACTACTACCACAATTAATCTCACTTTAGCGTTCATTCCAGTTTGGGTGTATCTGATATGAGCATAAGTATAAAAGTATGATTATTTAAGTATAAGTTAAAGGTAATGAGTTAAAGGTAAAGGAATCTTGTATATGATTTATGCTTAAGAAAATTTATGCATACGGCCCCTGAAGCCCCCGGAAAGCTGAGTGGCAGTAAAGGCCTATTCACAGGAGCTAAATCGCGGCCGTGAGGACTCATCTTGAAGTTGGAAAAATGCAAGAGCTGCACACCTACTACGAGTACGGTGGTCCATCTTTGTAAACACTGTTGCCGCTTTCCTGCCTCTGCAGTCCCCGTACGTGTGAACACCTTTGCCGAAAATCGGCATTTTTCCCCCCGCAAATCGGCGAAAAAAACGGCCGCGATTCAGCTCGTGTGAACCGGCCTTTAACCTCACTAAATCACGCTACAACACTCTACAGACCATACAGAACAAGGCCCTAAAAATAATCTCAGGCTGCACAGCTACTACACCCACAGACCACCTACATCAAGAAACCAAAGTCCTCAAAGTCAAGGATCACCTAGACATGAGCACTGCATCCTCCACAAACCCACAACATCCACAACACTACGTGGCAGCACATCCACACACACACACACACACCGAGGAACATCAAAACAACACCCAGCACACGATATCATATACAAATACTGTACTCTCTCCCTTCTCGCCCGCCTCAGACCAGCTTCCAGAAGCATATCCTTACTCAGATCACTCGCCGCTCCATTCAGTCACTTAAAGACAACACACGGCGGCATGCACGGCCTCCTGATATCCACCCTTCTGAATCCTGTCTCCCTCGTGAGAACAGGGTCCACTGGCCAGGCTGAGATGTGGGCATCATCCAGCCCTCGTAAGTTACCAGAAGAGGCTGGATGACCCCGTCACTGACGCCTGTCCGGTATGTAACACAGCATCCCATACTATAAAGCACATTATGGAAGACTGCATTGCACACAAGCACCTGCACCAACAGCACAACATACATTCCTTGAGAGCTCTGTGGGAAAGCCCGGTCAAGGCCATGGTCCTCCTTAGGGACTCGGGTCTGTTTGGCCAGACTGCCTAGAGAACAACTACTACTACTACTACAACAATTTGGATAGCTTGTAGGTAAGTAATGATACTAACCATTTGGATAGCTTGTAGGTAAGTAATGATACTAACCATTTGGATAGCTTGTAGGTAAGTGATGATACTAACCATTTGGATAGCTTGTAGGTAAGTGATGATACTAACCATTTGGATAGCTTGTAGGTAAGTAATGATACTAACCATTTGGATAGCTTGTAGGTAAGTGATGATACTAACCATTTGGATAGCTTGTAGGTAAGTGATGATACTAACCATTCGGATAGCTTGTAGGTGAGTGATGATACTAACCATTTGGACAGCTTGTAGGTAAGTGATGATACTAACCATTTGGATAGCTTGTAGGTAGCTGAACCTACTGAGCTAATTATGAGTCTGGCAGGATTGGGTTGCTTGTGAGTTTTGATGAGACGGATGAAACAATTTTAATAAGGGCCTCACCACCCTTCAGTAAAGACCAGTTTCTTGTTAAACTGTGAATGTACTGTTTCCAGGTTTTTTTTTTAAGCTTGGAATAAGTAATATCATCATTAAGTCATTCATTTTAGATAAATAATCACTTTTGTTCATAATCACTACAGCATTGGGTCTATCAGCTTTTGTAATATGTAATGCGCTGCCTTTCTTTTGGGATTTGATTGCAACTTTTATGGCAGTTAGGTACAAGAGACAGGGGCACAGACGCAAACACAGTGCCTTTGCAAATGTTCACCTCATCACGAGACAAATCACTCTTCTTTTCAAGGTTGCAGAAAGCTCCTGCAATATCGACATTGTGCACTTCCTTGTTATATGGAAACCCTATACCATATCCTAGGGTACGTACTGTATTTCTGTCACGTTTATTATCAGACAGGTTAATAACACAAAATAAGGAAGTGGATAGTGTTGATATTGCATGGTAACAGTAGTAGTAGTAGTAGTAGTAGTAGTAGCTGCAGTTGTAGTAGTAGTAGTAGTAGTAGTAGTCGTAGTAGTAGTAGTTGTAGTTGTAGTAGTAGCAGGGGTAGTAGCAGCTCCTCTGAATGTGAACCCAATGGACTGCAGGATGAAGTTCCACCTCTACTACAGTCCACCACCCTCTTCTGGGGAGGTGGGGGGTGGGGAGTGGAGGGACGTTTTGTGTGGCTGAGTAGCTCCACCAACTAAATATATCTGTGCCACCACATGAAGGCGCCACTCTCCACCACCACACCTGAGATCAAGGCGGTAAAAGTGGACCAAAGGAAGATGGTAAACATAATGTAGATATAATAATAATGCCAGGTTTATTATGCAATTATCGCTGGAGGAAGTTCACGCGTCACTTTACGATGAAAACTGGTATGCATTCACAGCAGAGAGAGAGAGAGAGAGGGGGTGGGGGGAAGGGGAAGGTAGATTACAATAATGATAATTAATACTAACAGTTTGTAATGTTTATTATTCTTATATTATTATTGTTATTATTATTATCATTATTATTATTATTATTATTACTATTATTATTACATCCATTTTAACTTCCTTTTCCTAGATATTGCACTCCCACAATGCACACTCCTTGCACATGATGATCAGTACATTTCCTCATCAGCTTTTTTGTCAGCATCAGTGTACAGCAATTTGGGGTGAAAGTTCTTAAAAATAAATCAATAAATAATGAATAAATAAATACTCCATTTACTCCAACTAGGCAGAGATTTTTGTCCTTTTGCAGCTCATTTTACACAGACCAGTGGCAGGGAAAGACAATACTACGGTTCTGTATCCTTTCCCTAGCACTTCTTCAAGGCTAGCATTATATTCTAGTGTTAATGTATTCTCATAACTCAGCACTCACGATGGAAAGATGGCAATTTTAGGCCAAGTTAGTGTTTATATATCTACATAGTCTCCATAGCACTTCTTCGTGACCAGAATCATATTCCAGTGCTAATGTATTCCCACGACTCAGCACTGATGAAGGAGAGACGACAATTTTGGGTCAGGTTAGTGTAAAAAGAGTATACATATCAATATCCAGTGTAGGAGATTATCCTGCCTCTCTGAAAATACTTGTACATGTGGCGTTGGTTGGACGGGTCAAGGTTGTCAGGTCAAGATATTCTGCTACAGCGGCAGTAAATGTACCATACGGTCAATAAAACACACAATTGGCTTGGGTCTTATATTTCACTTATGTATAACATTCAGCAAACTTATATATATATATATATATATATATATATATATATATATATATATATATATATATATATATATATATATATATATATATATATATATATTTGTGTGTGCGTGTGTGTGTCGTGAAATGTTTGTGATTTATGAAGCCAGTTTTGATATATTGAAAAACAAAAAAGTTTATGCATGATATACATTATTCTGATAATTACCTTAAATCCAGTAAATAAAGCAAATTTGGGACGATTATAAAAAAATCCATATTTAGAATATTTTCCTGATAACACAAATATTATTAAAGATGTAGCACATGCAGTTAAAAGGAATGTAGGGGAACACTTAAGTGTTTTACATAAAATTAATAATGTATTCATTATGAAACCACAAGTAGCTGAAGTAGAAAAATGCCTATCAAATCTGAGCAACAATAAAAGGTCTTTAACTGTTACTTCATCAAACTTCAAAAAAGCTTTTGATTCAGTTAAACGAACAATGCTCACAAAAGCTTTGAAACATTTTAAAGTACATCCAAAAGTAATATGTTATATAGCCATAATGTATACAGGAAATAAAACAAATCTAGCCTACAACTTAATGTGACATTCAAAAAGAATTAAGCATCACAAATGCAATAAAACAAGGTTGCACAGCATCTACAACTCCTTGCAAATGAGTTAACACTACTGTATAATAATATCTGAATAAATAAGACAGGGTTAGGCTTTAACAATGAATCATTCTGAATTAATACCGTACTTTGTTCTGCACTGACGAGGATCTAAATTAGTGAATTAAAATAACTGAAAAAAATTGCAGGGGAAAGTGGTCTAGAAATAAAAAAAAGATAAATGTAGTATAGCCTGATTTTTAACATGAATAAAAAGTGAGCAGACTCAGCAGGTACTGTAGGTACAGTACCTGCTTGGCATGGTGTTATTCGCCTGAATAAAAGAGATAATCGACAAATCAAAAGAATAGGACATAAGGTTTATAGAATGATATTAGGGGCACCATCCCACAGACTAAAGACCGTATAGGTATACTATGTATAGTACAAGGTCCCTAATATACTCCATGTACACTAGAGACCCTATAGATATACTGTGTATAGTACAGGGTCCCTAATAGACTCCATGTACACTAGAGACCCTATAGATATACTACGTATGGTACAGTGTCCCTAATATACACCATATACACTAGAGACCCGATAGATATACTGTGTATAGAACAGTGTCCCTAATATACTCCATGTACACTAGAGACTCTATAGATATACTGTGTATAGTACAAGGCCCCTAATATACTCCATGTACACTAGAGACCCTATAGATATACTATGTATAGTATAGTATAGGGTCCCTAATATACACAATATACGGTACACTAGAGACCCGATAGATATACTATTGACGGTATAGTACAGTGTCCCTAATATACTCTATGTATACTAGAGAACCTATAGATATACAGTACTATGTATTTTTTTTTTTTAAATAACAGAACAGAGGAAGGAAAAACAAATGGGGAAAAAAAAAAATCCATACACCAGATTACTGGTGTCCTCTGTTCATAAAATATCTGTAACAGTTAGACTTGAACAGTTGTAGGTTGAAATTTGGAGGAAAACAACTCTGGGGAAGCGAGTTCCAGAGAGATGCAGTTCGGGGAAGGAAAGAATTCTGATAGGCAGAAGTTCTGCAATATGGTTGAGTGACATTCCAGTCATGAGCGCTACCAGATGCCCGTGTAGCACGGGGGAAGGCATGGAGAGGTGGCACCATGGACGCAACTTCGTCTGAGCATTTGCCAAAAAAATATCTGTAAAATAATGCAAGGGAGGCAACATTCCTTCTTACTTGCAGGGAGGTAGTTTATATGTAATGGCAGGGTTGTTAATGATTCTAACAGCTTTATTCTGAATTTTGTCTAGTTGTCTTAATGCAACCTCTCCACAACCATCCCACAAGGGTGAGCAATATTCAAGCTGAGAGCGCACATGACTCTTATAAATTATAGCCAACTGCTCATCGGCGAAGAAGTTACGGACTCTGTACAATAATCCAAGTTTCTTTGAGGCGGTTTTAGCAAGTGATCTGACATGAGAGGTCCAGCTGAGGGCACTGTTAAGTGAGACACCAAGAATTTCAATACTTTTGGAGATGGGAATATTAGTAGCACTGAAGGTAATGTACGAATCTGGCAATATCTGTCTATTAGTAAACTGTATATATTTAGTTTTACTAGCATTAAAAGAGACAAGGTTGTTTTGTCCCCATTCACTGATTGTAGATAGATCTTGATTTCTGGAGATGGCTGTACCGAGTTGAGAGGTAGAGATATTAGACTTTGTAACTGGATGTCTGAGTGTGAATGAACTATGTAGTGTTGAGTCATCTGCATATGAGTGAATGGGATTGTGAGTGACAGATAAGAGATCATTAATATGAAGCAGAAATAGGGTTGGCGCCAGAACTGATCCCTGCGGCACGCCGGCGTTAATTGAGTGGAAATTTGAATATACATCATCTACTTTTACTCTTATTTTCCTGTCACTAAGATAAGAAGAAATCAAAGGAACAAAAGACGTTAGTCCATAGCAAGGGAGTTTGGACAGCAGGGAACGGTGTCATACTCTGTCGAAAGCTTTAGAGATATCAAGAGCTACTGCATGAGTTTCTCCAAAAAGATCAATTGACTGATGGACCGTATAGTACAGGGTCCCTAATATACACCATATACACTAGAAACCCTGTAGATATACTATGTATACAGTCCCTAATATACACCATATACACTATACAGAGACCCTATAGATGTACTATGTATACAGTCCCTAATATACACCATATACGCTAGAGAGGCAGTATACGCTGCATAGAGTCCCTAATATACAGCAGTCTGTGTTTTGAGAGGTGAAGTGGGAGCCTCATCAATATACGGAAGATTGATGCAGAGTACGGTGTCCTACATGAAATACATCCTCTATCTCTATCTATCTATCTATAGCCCGACGCCCTAATCCCGCAAAGGGTGGCCGCAGACAAAACAGCTCCAAGTCACTCTGTCACCCACCATTTGACTCCCCTCCCCCCAACTCACCCCCCCCTCCCTCATATACCTCTCAACTCCATCCCTCCACCTCATCCTCGGTCTACCCCTCCCTCTCCCTCCCTCCACCTCACCTACATACACCCTCTTAGTCAGTCTTTCATCCTCCATTCTCTCCACATGTCCAAACCACCTCAGTGTATTTCTCCTAATCTTTTCAACCACATCCACATCTACCCCACAACGTTCCTTCACTTCTTCATTCGTCAACCTGTCCCTCCACGTCACTTCACATGCTCCTCTCAAGTAACTCATTTCCACTGCTCTCACTCTTGACTTGTTCCCCTCTTGCAAGGTCCACGCCTCGCTTCCATACATCAGGGTAGGGATCACAATACCATCATGCAGTGACTTCTTAACTTCCATACTCACGTCCCTATTTCTCATCACTGCTTTCAGTGTACCAACAACCTTTCTTCCCTGCTGTACCCTTTCACGTACTTCATCCCCCAAAGTTCCATCCTTACTCATCACACTACCCAAGTACTTGAATGCACTCACATTCTCCATATCCTCACCATCCAACCTCACTGCACACTCTATGACTTCATTCCATAACTTTACTTTTGTTTACATTAACTTTCAGCTTCCTCCTCCTACACACTGTCCCAAATTCATTCACCAAACCTTGCAACTCCCATTCATCTTCACTCAACAATACTGTATCATCAGCAAACAGCAACACCGGAAGCTTCCAAATCTCACCCTCATTCATTAGGGCCACCCCCACATCCACTGCCCTACCTTGCACCTCCTTTACAACCCCATCCATATATATATTAAACAGCCATGGAGACATCACACACCCCTGTTTCAGTCCCACATCCTAAATAACGAAAACTAACTGTGCATGTGTGCAGAGAACTATATGAATAACATACGGCTGGTAGAAATAATGAACCTTAGTAATCTAACTGGACTGAATAAATACAAGTTGCAAACAATACAGAACGAACGCATCAAGAAAACAGTTGAAGACTGGGGAACCAAAACCTGGGGGCAAGAACCATGAAGTAAAGCCATCCCTCTACTACGAGAACAAACCACCTTCACGAACATTCCAGTACGATGATGATGGCAATTGGTATACTGGAATACAGTAGAAACAGTGTATTCGTTGTGACCAAGACGAGCAATACTTAAATCATTTTTTTTCCCCACTCTGTGGAAGCATCAGAATCAGAAACCCACTGTTTATTCAGCCTTATCAAGATACGTGGAGTGTGCATTGTAGTGGAAAATGTATAGCATAGTGTATATAGTGTATATTGTGTATGGTGTACAGTGTATGGTTTATGATAATTTATGGCGTATGCTGTATAGTGTAAGGTGTAGTGAATAAGGTTACTGAGTATATTACATGGTGTATTGTGCAGGGGTGCTCAGTATTTCGTGTACAGTACAGTGTATGGTAGGTTATATTATATATGCTGTATTGTGCATAGTGTATGTTGGTAGGTTATATTATATATGCTGTATTGTGCATAGTGTATGTTGGTTATACTATATATGGTGTATTGTGCATAGTGTATAGTGAAGGATAGGCTATACTGTATATATGCTGTATTGTGTATAGTGTATGGCAGGTTATATTGTATATGGTGTTTTGTGTATAGTGTATGGTGGGTTATATTGTATATGGTGTATTGTATATAGTGTATGGTGGGTTATATTGTATATGGTGTTTTGTGTATAGTGTATGGTAGGTTATATTGTATATGGTGTATTGTGAATAGTGTATGGTGGGTTATATTGTATATGGTGTATTGTGTATAGTGTATGGTGTGTTATATTGTATATTGTGTATTGTGTATAATGCATGGTAGGATATACTGTATATGCTGTATTGTGTATAGTGCATGGTAGGTTATATTGTATATGGTGTATTGTGTATAGTGCATGGTAGGTTATACTGTATATGGTGTATTGTGTATAGTGCATGGTAGGTTATACTGTATATGCTGTATTGTATGGTAGGTTATACTGCATATGATTTATTGTGAATTGTGTACAGTGTATGGCGCGTTATACTGTGTATGCTGTATTGTGTATAGTGTATGGTGTACTGTGTATAGTGTATGGTAGGTTATGCTGTATAATAATAATGTATTGTGTATAATGTATGGTAGGTTATATTGTATATGATGTATTGTGTATAATGTATGGTAGGTTATATTATATATGGTATTATGTATAGTGTATGATAGGCTATATTGTATATGCTATATTGTGTATTGTGTATAATGTGTGGTGGTGGTGATGGTAGTTGTGATGACTGTGGTGGTAGTGGTGATGGTAGTTGTGATGATTGTGGTGGTGGTGGCGATGGTAGTTGTGATGGTGGTGGTGGTAGTGGCAGTAGTTGTGTTGGTGGTGGTGGTGGTGATGGTAGTTGTGATGGTGGTAGTGGTCATGGTAGTTATGATGGTGGTGCTGGTAGTGGCTGTGGTGGTGGTGATGGTAGTTGTGATGGTGGTGGTTGTGAGTGTGGTAGTGTTGGTGATGGTGGTGGCAGTGGTTCAGGTGGTGGTGGTGGTAGTGACTGGTAGCCATGATGGTGGTGGTGATGGTAGTTGTGATGATGGTGATGACATTGTTGGTGGTAGCTATGAAATTTTGCCATGGCTGGGCAGGGTATCATCCTTAGTGTCTGCCTTGGTCACCTTGATGTTCACGATGATCTATTCCCATTTCCTTTCTCGCTTCGCCTTTCTACCTGAAACAATGTTATATAATTACAGTATATTAATTACTGGTATTCTATGCTTCCTGTTAATGGATATATATATATATATATATATATATATATATATATATATATATATATATATATATATATATATATATGTATATATATATATATATATATATATATATATATATATATATATATATATATATATATATATATATATATATATATATACACATATATATATATATCATCTTATCAGCCGTTTGAGTGTCCACTGCAGGACCTGCTTATCCCGACTGAAGTGGGGACGATACAGCCAATGTATCTCTATCCAGTGGCTTAGGCTGTCTACTGTAGTAGAGATTGTATGTAGGGTGAGAAGTGCTTGTAAGTGTAATTGTAGTGTCGGAGTGGCTTTGGATGTGTGTGTAGTCTGTGAAGCAAGTGTAATCGGCCTGCGCAAGCCGATTGGGTGCAAGCATACTATGCGACACTGGTTCAACTACGGCACCCCTTGTGTCCGCCAATGCAGTACATGGCCAGAAGAACGCTCCCTCAGTTTATTACCCTGGCGGGGAGCCAACTCTCGTTCTATACTGTATGAAAACGCACACTTTACCACTGTACCACGGAGGCTCCATATATATATATATATATATATATATATATATATATATATATATATATATATATATATATATATATTGTTACGGAACAGCGAAAGATAATGTACACTTTAAGTGAGAATACTGAAAATCACTACTGTCCCGTAAAGTTCCAGGTTCAAAACAAAAGAGTTAGGTAAAATTACAAGTTAAAGTTTAAAGCTCAAACTAACAACAAAACATTCAGGACTCATAAGGATAATGTAATGGCAAAAAAACAGGTTAAATATATGGTTAACTGCAATAGCCTCTATTAACACGAAATTAGCAAGAGTCAATTTATCTAAGTCAGCCCTGATAAAATGAAAATACACTGGGTAATGCTCAGTTAATGCAAGATAAATTATTACAGATACAAACTATTATGAACAATGGCTAACAATAAGAACCTTACATGAATTACAAAAACCTCACTAGGCCTACAAATTAACAACTTAAGCTATACAGTACAAGAACAAAATGCAATAACACTTATACTCATATTACACAGCTGCTAGGTGGTTGGAGACTTCCTGAGCACTCACAATAATAACTGTACAGGGGAGGACAGAGATGTGAACAAAATGAGGAGTAGATCTAAGTGGCAATTAATGTGGAGACTGAGCTCATTATATAGGGGCCGGCAGAGCTTGATACAACTTGTAAGAAGGACGCGCAAATGAAGCTATAGGGGACAAAGAGTTGACAATCCTGCTCTGAACAACAGAAAGAACGACTTACTCTACTATAACGGTAGAAGGGGGGGGGGAGTGAGGTAGAACACGCTCGTGATCAAACAGGCAGCACACTGTACGTTAGAATTACACAAAGGATGATGAAATCATAGGCTATGTAACACCTCCCCACAAAGAAAAAAGAAATTTACAAAGGAAATTTCTTGTTACTCTAAAACAATCTGTCTAAAGTCTAGATAAGCAATCTGCAATAACATTTTCTTTCCCCTTGACATGTTGTATGTCTAATGAATACTCCTGAAGAGGTAAACTCCATCTTGTCAATCTCTGATTTTTATCTTTAAACTTACTAAGGAATTTCAGTGGGTTCTGATCGGTATAAATGACTATGGGGTCAAAACCAGAACACAAATAAAATGAAAAATGCTGTAAACCCAAAATCAAGGCCAAAAGCTCTTTCTCAATAGTTGAGTAGTTCTTTTGAGGTGGAGTGAACTTCTTACTGTAATAAGATACAGGGTGTTCAATACCCTGATCATCCTCTTGCAGCAAAACAGCCCCAGCTCCTGTATCACTTGCATCAACAGCCATCTTAAAAGGCTTAGCAAAATTTGGAGTAGCGAGCACTGGCTGACTTAATAGAATAGCTTTAAGTTTGTTGAAAGAGGATTCACAGTTATTGGTCCAGACAAATTTAACTCCCTTTTTCAGTAGGTCTGTAAGTGGTGATACAAGAATTGAAAAGTTAAGAACAAATCTCCTGTAATAACCTACCATTCCCAAAAATCTTTGTAGCTCTTTCCTACTTTTAGGTCTGGGAAGATCACTTATAACCTGAACCTTAGCTGCTGGTGGTGCAACATGTCCATCACCAATTACGTACCCAAGGTTTTGAACTTTAGCTTGACCAAACTCACACTTTGATAAATTAGCTACAAGATTAGCCTGAACTAAATGCTCAAGAAATTTACTGACATGGCATAGGTGATCTTTCCAGTTGTCACTGAAGATTAATACATCATCAATATAAACAACACACCCTGCCAAACCCTCTGTTACAACATTCATGAGCTTCTGAAATGTGGCTGGTGCATTCTTCATACCATATGGCATTACAGAACATGCAAAAGTCTTTCCTAGTGTTACAAAACATGAGATCTCCCTAGCACGTTCAGTCATAGGTACTTGCCAGTATCCCTTTAACAAATCAGACTTACTTATGTACCTAGCCTTTCCGATCTTGTCTATGCAATCTTCCACGCGAGGGAGAGGGTAAGTGTCGGTTTTGGTTATCTGATTAACACGTCTGTAGTCGATGCAAAGCCGCTGTGACCCACCTGGCTTAGGGACTAGAGTGACAGGAGAACTCCACTCGCTCTGACAGGGCTCAATCATCATGTGGTCCAACAGGTAGCCAAGCTCCTTCTCGATGAGAGGAACTTTCACTGGGTTCACACGGTAAGGAGGCAATTTAATTGGCTTTGCGTCTCCAACATCAACATCAGGCATCAACACAGTAGTTCTTCCTGGAGTGGCACGGAACACTTGCGGGTACTCCTGCAGTAATGCCGAAAACTCCTGCCTTTCCTCGGGAGGTAGATGAGAAAGCTTAGTCTGGAGATCATTCATGATATCAGGATTCTTCCCCAAACTATCACTCAGGCTCATACTGCATGGGAGAGCTTCACTTGCAGACTCGGGTGGAACAGCTACAGTGCAGACTGGGTTATTTTCATCCCGCCTGTGATATAACTTTAGCATGTTGATGTGACAAAGTTGCTTGTTCTTTCTACGATCTGGTGTGGCGATGACATAGTTGACATCACTGAGTTTCTTCTCCACGAAATAAGGACCACTAAACTTGGCTTGAAGAGGTTGCCCATGAACTGGTAGCAGAATCAAAACCTGATCTCCTGGCTGAAAGTGGCGTAACCTGGACTTCTTATCATACCAAGTCTTCATCTTCTCCTGAGCAGCTCCTAAATTCTCTCTCGCCAGCTGTAAAGCAGTGGACAGCCGTTATTTGAACTTCATCACATACTCCAGCAGGTTGACGTCATCTTCCTCCGACAGCCAGCATTCCTTGAGTAACTTAAGGGGTCCTCTTACTTCATGGCCAAACAGTAGTTCAAAAGGTGAGAAGCCCAGTGATTCATTTGGAGATTCTCTTGCGGCAAATACAACGAATGGAAGACCTTTATCCCAGTCTTTCTGATGTTCCAAACAGTATTTCTTGAGCATCGATTTGAGTGTTTGATGATATCTCTCCAACGCTCCTTGGGTCTGGGGATGGTAAGCTGAAAACGTGATCTGGGTGATGCCCAACTCTTTCAGAGACTGCTTGAAAACATTTGACATGAATTTACTTCCCCGGTCTGACTGTACCTCCTTGGGCAGACCAAACTTTGTGAAGAACCCTAGCATTTCCTTAACCACGTTCTTTGCTGAGATATTTCTAAGTGGAATAGCTTCAGGATAACGAGTAGCCATATCAATCAGGGTCAACACATAAAAAAATCCTGAAGAAGTCTTAGGAAGAGGGCCCACAATATCCACCAACACACGGGTGAAAGGCGCCTCAAAAGGAGGAATGGGAACTAGAGGTGCAACCTTTTCGATCTGATTACACTTCCCCACAACTTGACAGGTGTGACAAGACTTACAATACCAGGAAACATCCCTGAAGATACCTGGCCAGTAGAAGTGTTTCAAAATGCGTGCCACAGTCTTCCTCACTCCAAGGTGTCCTGCCAAACTCGAATCATGAGCCACTCTAATGATATCCTGCCTACAAACACGAGGGATGACAACTTGATGTACAATCTCCCATTCACAGTCGGCTGATGCTGTTGGGGGTCTCCACTTCCTCATAAGTACTCCTGACTTTATATAATAACAAGTAGAAGCACCAGCTGACTCTTCCTCACTGCAAGCAGAGTTAGCTAGACCTTTCAACTCAGGGTCAGCAACCTGCAACTCAACCAACTCTTGTCGAGACAAATTATCAACACTACGCGGTACTGCCTCATCTGGTGAGTGGTCCAAATTAGCAAGAAAAGTGTCAGCTAGGATAACATCATCATCATCATTATCCTCTAAGTCACCAGTAACTTTAGACTTAGCCCTAGTGACAACACATGCAGGGAACACATCAGGGACATCACAATCCTGGGTCGCAGCCACTGGCTCACTAGACAACTGAGGAGCTGGACACACTTGACTTCCACCAATATCATTTCCAAGTAAGAAAGTTACACCTGACATTGGGAGTGTCTCAATCAACCCAATCATAACGGAACCATTAACAAAACCAGACTCTAAATTCACTCTGCACAGAGGGACAGAGAAGTAATTATTCCCTACACCTTGTAAAATTACAGTTTCATCAGAGGAATTAACATTAGAGCCTAGAACACTGGTCAGCATAAGGGATTGGCAAGCACCTGTATCACGATATATTTTAACTGATTTCCTGTCATTATTGTCCAGAGGACTGACAAAACCATCAGACAGGAAATTAGCACATGAACTCTTGAGAGTGTCACCCACGTTACTGTTCAAAAGAGGAGCTCCATCATGAGAATTTAAGTTACCCCTCAAAGCAGGTTCAGTTAACTCAGTTAAAGAATTCTGGGAATTCTCAAGGGTGGACACTAGACCAATTGACTGAATATTTAAAGACTCCTTTTTGTTCACATCACGCTGTCTCCTGAAACATTTCTCCGTAGTATGACCAAGCTTACTACAATAAGTACATTTACTTTTCTGAAATCTAGAGGTGAAGCTGGTATTTACTTCCTGAGAAACATCATCTTTATTCTCTTTCCTGTTACCTGTACTCTGAGTAGAGGCAACGTACTTACTCTCAGCTTTCCTTTTTTCTTTAGAATATCTCTTGTGAGTGAGAACATATTCATCAGCTAAAACTGCAGCATCAGACAAATTATCTATTCTTTTCTCATCAAGATATAGGCTTACATCTTTATAAATACACCTCTTGAAGTCCTCCAGCAAAATCATCTGCTTAAATTTGTCAAAATCAGAATCCACATTCTTAGAATTTATCCACTGCTCTAACAGATCTTCTTTGATTTTTGCATACTCAACATGGGATTGCTTATCTTGCTTATATGTTGTCCTATAATTTTACTCTATAGGCTTCAGGAACAAGCTCATAGGCCTTAAGAATCAAGCTCTTAACTACATCATAATTTTAAGATTGATCCTGAGGCAAAGATGCATAAGTTACTTGGGCTTTACCGGTGAGAACAGTTTGAAGGAGTACTGGCCAATACTTTTTTGGCCAATTAAAACCTGTAGCTACCCTCTCAAACAACTGAAAATACTTTGTTAAATCAGATTCATAAAAAGGAGGGACAAGTTTAACATTTTTAGCCACATCAAAATCATCAGAGCAAGATGATCCAGTTCCACCTTGTTTCATGCGATACTCATGGTCTGCCTGAATCCTAGCAATTTCAACTTGTGCCTCAGCCTCCTTAGCACGAACCTGAAACTCCGCCTCCTTAGCCTGAGACTCAGCCTCCTTAGCACGTGCTTGAAATTCAGCTTCCTTCACACGAGCCTCCTGCAGGGCTAGCTGTAACTTAGCTATTTCAATCTGCGTTTGCTCATTTCGAGGAGTTACATTAAACAAGCTTTCATTAATCATGTCAACAATTTGATCTTTAGAATGATGAGAGCGAACAGCAATTCCCAATTGTTGAGCAACAAGCTTAAGTTCATTCTTTGTTCTGTTTTCTACATCACACACTGTTTGCACATTTGACAAAAAAATCTTTGGCTTCATCAAGCGTAGTAATAGTAGACATCATGAATAAATCACAGTCACAAAATATCAAGCAATATCCTTATGATAATATGCTGAATATCCAGATAAGAGGTCGCCAAATTTATGTTACGGAACAGCGAAAGATAATGTACACTTTAAGTGAGAATACTAAAAATCACTACTGTCCCGTAAAGTTCCAGGTTCAAAACAAAAGAGTTAGGTAAAATTACAAGTTAAAGTTTAATGCTCAAACTAACAACAAAACATTCAGGACTCATAAGGATAATGTAATGGCAAAAAAACAGGTTAAATATATGGTTAACTGCAATAGCCTCTATTAACACGAAATTAGAAAGAGTCAATTTATCTAAGTCAGCCCTGATAAAATGAAAATACACTGGGTAATGCTCAGTTAATGCCAGATAAATTATTACAGATACAAACTATTATGAACAATGGCTAACAATAAGAACCTTACATGAATTACAAAAACTCACTAGGCCTACAAATTAACAACATATGCTATACAGTACAAAAACAAAATGCAATAACACTTATACTCATATTACACAGCTGCTAGATGGTTGGAGACTTCCTGAGCACTCACAATAATAACTGTACAGGGGAGGACAGAGATGTGAACAAAATGAAGAGTAGATCTAAGTGGCAATTAATGTAGAGATGAGCTCATTATATAGGGGCCGGCAGAGCTTGATACAACTTGTAAGAAGGACGCGCAAATGAAGCTATAGGGGACAAAGAGTTGACAATCCTGCTCTGAACAACAGAAAGAACGACTTACTCTAACGGTAGAAGGGGGGGAGTGAGGTAGAACACGCTCGTGATCAAACAGGCAGCACACTGTACGTTAGAATTACACAAAGGATGATGAAATCATAGGCTATGTAACAATATATATATATATATATATATATATATATATATATATATATATATATATATATATATATTTACAAATGAATATAAAATATGTTTAGTATAATAAATAAAATATAACTGCATACAAATTTGCAGTGTATTTAGTATATGGGAAATAAATACATAATAAATGAATATAGCCCAACACATACTCTGAAAGTGTGCAGATCTGACAATAAACTTCTATCTTTTTTTAAGTAATAAAATAAATATGATTTGAAATGTGTTGACGTGTAAGAATCTACTGCTAAAAGCTCAGACTTGCTATTTTAAAATATAAACAGCGGTGCCCTCCTCCTGTGTCTTTTCCTGTTCTTATCCTTACAGCTGTTCTTGTTTACTATATAAATCAATACGTAATAAATAAATATACAAATACATACTGGCCATAAATATATATACAAATACACACAGGCCATAAGGCAGGATATGGCAGACTTGCTATTCTGAAATATAAACAATGGTACTGTACTCTCGTCTTTTTCTATTCGTTTCCTTACCACTGCTCTTGTTTACTATTTAAATAAATACATACGGCATAAAATCGAAAGGCTTAAAATCATTCGCGCCATACGGCAGGATTTTAGGTTCTTTTATTACCATTCAGTACGAGCCCCAACATTCTGGGGAACACTCCCTGAAGGCCAAGCAGAGAGGGGAGCATGAGAAGAAAAAAAATCTGTATTTTAGGGTATAGGAGGTATAGAAATAACAATCATTACAAGCACAATAATGAACAAAGACATACAGTGATACATTCATGGTTCAAAGTTGTTACAGTAATTATCATCTTTGAATGCCTTCTCTATCTTCTCCGACACAGTACTAAGAAAAGGTAGAGAAAGAAACATTTCCTCTTTACTCACTGCATATACAAGTTGCTTTGGACTGTAAATTTTGGCTAAAAAAAAATTTAACAGTTGTAAAACAGAACAGTACTGAATCCATTATTAGCAAAAAAAAAAAAAAAAAAAAAAAAAAAAAAAGTAATCTCCTTATGGAGTAAGCTGTAGGTAGAAGTTAAGTTATAAGCTCTGTACAAAAGTGTTCCAATCGAGTTAATTTTATAAATAAATGGCCAGTAACTATAAAAAACTGATATTCAAACCCAAGAAAGTACCAAACCTGAGAAAATGGGCTTCCGATATACAAACATAACCAGAGTGCCATTTAACTTCTGTATTAATAAATCAAGAAAAGGAAGCTTACCGTTAACTTCAGATTCCATGATTTCTGATGTTGTTTATTTAGGTAGTTCAGAAAGAGTGGAGTATGGCTTTCATCTTGAAATATAAGTAGGGTGACATTCACATACCTACGATAGAGGATAGGTTTAAAACTTACAGGACAACTCTCCAGCCATTTCTTTTCCCAAAAGCAGAGAAAATCATTACCCATAGTGGGACCCAGAGGTGAGCCCATAGCCACACCGTCTATCTGTTTATACACCTTATTATTGAGCAAAAAATGGCAGTCTTTAACAGAAATTAAGTTCTTAAAGAATTTCTTACTCATACCCATAAATTTGTTCATATCATTAGAAATTAAATATACGCATAAATCTATCGTTTCATTCAAGGGAACATTAGTTAACAATGAGGTTAAATCAAAACGACACCTGTAGGAGGAGGTTGGTAGTCTGAACCCAGAGAGAAAATCAATGAGCTCACATGAAATTTTAACTGTATATTCGTTCGTAGTCAGTTCTGAAAGGATGGGTACTAAAAACTTAGCCAATTTAAAGGAGGCAGTTTTAAAGGCAGCCATGATTGGTCTAAGAGGAATGGATTGTTTGTGAACTTTAGGCATCCATACAAAATAGCTGGTGATGAGCCACTAGGTTTCAAATATTTTGAAGCTTCTTCTGAGACAAGTCCTGTTTAAACCATGGATTTGATTAACCTGTTTACTTTATCCTCTATTTTCATGTTCAGGTTTATAAGGGCAGCGTGAGTTACTTTAGTAAACGTAGTGGATCTGCGCATCTGGCATTATTGTGAATTATATTTTTCACTATTCTCTCGTCAGTTTTTACTCTGCAGACATATGATGTAATTTTGATAGTATAGTCAGCCAAAAAAGTCGTGTCTTCGTTCCGAACCCCGTAAATATTCGAACAGATAAGTCAAAGCAGCAGGGATAGCTTCACAAGTCTGGCAACTGTGCCAGACCAGACTGTGGTGGGGGTGAGTGGTTTGGGGTGCCATGTATTACTGTCGGGTGGAAATTGTGGGGAATAACATGCTGGGTGATAGGATTATAGTCAACTTTTATCACTTATGTCACTAAATGTCTTGATATCCATCGTCATGAGTTTACATGTAATCAGAATATACTGCAGTTTCATATATATGGGTTGTCATGTCTAATTCATCTTTGATATTTGGAATACTACAGAGGATGGAAGAACGGTGGAATACGTTTCATAACGAGTGTTTGGAATTTAATGAAACGTCACGATTATGATAATATAAAATAGCGTTTATTAATGATAACTAGAATCTCCCCTCTCTTTCCCGTCGTCCAGAATAGATAACTGAATGACTGTGAAGATATGACTCTTTACTGGTGGGTGTATATCTTGGTGTCATCACCTTGCGTAACACCTGTGGCGAGGTGTCCCCATAGATATAAATAAGACCAGATGC
Organism: Coenobita brevimanus; assembly: GCF_032717465.1. Taxonomy (NCBI): domain Eukaryota; kingdom Metazoa; phylum Arthropoda; class Malacostraca; order Decapoda; family Coenobitidae; genus Coenobita; species Coenobita brevimanus. The sequence goes on along the minus strand of NC_137012.1, from coordinate 20,018,547 downwards.
CGCATCATCCATTCTTCAGTACAACAGCAGTGCGTCTGTTCCGCCGCCATCTTGGAGCGGTCAGGCATGTAATAGCGGGGCTTGTTTTAGAGTGAATTCAGACTATGAGAATGAATGTTGTTGTGAAGGAGGTGGTGATGGTCGTTATTCTTGTGGTAGTGGTGATAGTGGTGTTTTATTGTGGTGGTGGATATGGTGGTTTTGTTGTGGTGGTGGTGATTGTTGCTGTTGTGGTGGTGATAGTGATGGTGGTTTTTGTTGTTGTGGTGATGATAGTGATGGTGGTTTGTGGTGTTGTTGTGGTGGTGGTGGTGGTGGTTTTTGGTGTGATGGTGGTGGTGGTGGTGGTGGTTTTTCTTGTTGTGATGGTAGTGGTGGTTATTTTGTTGGTAGTGGTGGTTGATGTGTTGATGGTGATTGTTGTGGCGTTGTTGTTGTTGTGGTGGTGGTGGTTATTGTGGTTGTTGTTGTTGTTGTGATGAGGGTTATAATGGTGGCTGTTGTGCTGGTGGTTGTTGTTGTTGTTGTGATGATGGTTATAATGGTGGCTGTTGTGCTGGTGGTTGTTATGGTGGTTATTGTGATGGTAGTGGTTGATGTGATGGTGGTTGTGGCGATGGTGGTGGTTGTTGTTGTGATGGTGGTTGTGGCGATGGTGGTGGTTGTTGTTGTGATGATGGTTGTGGTGTTGGTGGTGGTTGTTGTTGTGATGGTTGTTGTTGTTGTCGTGTTAATTGTTGTTGTGGTGGTTGTGGTTGTTGTTGCTGTTGTGGTGGTGGTGGTGGTCGTGGTGGTGGATGTGGTGATGGTGGTTGTGGTGTTGTTATGGTAGTTGTTATTGTTGTTGTTGTGGTAGTGGTGGTGGTGTTTGTTGTGGTTGTTGTTGTTGTTGTGGTGGAGGTGGTGGTGGTGGTGGTGGTTGTTGCTGTGTGGTGGTGGTTGTTGCTGTGTGGTGGTGGTTGTTGTTGTGTGATGGTGGTGGTTGTTGTTGTGGTGGAGGTGATGGTGGTGGTGGTTGTTGTGTGGTGGTGGTTGTTGTTGTGTGGTTGTTGTTGTTGTTGTGGTGGAGGTGGTGGTGGTGGCTGTTGTTGTTATGGTGGTGGTGGTGGTTGTTGTTATGTGGTGGGGGTTGTTGTTGTGGTGGTGGTGGTGGTGGTTATTGTTGTTATGGTGGTGGTGGTGGTTGCTGTTGTTATGGTGGTGGTGGTGGTTGCTGTTGTTGTGGTGGCGGTGGTTGTTGTTGATATGGTGATGGTGGTGGTTGTCGTTGTAACGGTGGTCGTTGTTGTTGTTATTGTGGTGGTTGTGGTTGCGGTTGTTGTTGTTGTTGCTGTTATGGTTGTTGTTGTTGTTGTTGTTGTGGTGGTGGTGGTGGTGGTGGTGGTTTTTGGTGTGATGGTGGTGGTGGTGGTTTTTGGTGTGATGGTGGTGGTGGTGGTTTTTCTTGTTGTGGTGGTAGTGGTGGTTATTTTGTTGGTAGTGGTGGTTGTTGTGTTGATGGTGATTGTTTGTGGCGTTGTTGTTGTGGTGATGGTGGTGGTTATTGTGGTTGTTGTTGTTGTTGTGATGATGGTTATAATGGTGGCTGTTGTGGTGGTGGCTGTTGTGGTGGTTATTGTGATGGTAGTGGTTGATGTGATGGTGGTTGTGGTTATTGTGGTGGTTGTTGTTGTGATGGTGGTTGTGGTGATGGTGGTGGTGGTTGTTGTGATGGTGGTTGTTGTGATGGTGGTTGTTGTTGTCGTGGTAATTGTTGTTGTGGTGGTTGTGGTTGTTGTTGCTGTTGTGGTGGTGGTGGTTGTTGTGATGGTGGTTGTGGTGTTGGTGATGGTTGTTGTTGTGATGGTGGTTGTTGTTGTCGTGGTAATTGTTGTTGTGGTGGTTGTGGTTGTTGTTGCTGTTGTGGTGGTGGTCGTGGTGGTGGATGTGGTGGTGGTGGTGGTGGTGGTGGTTGTGGTGTTGTTATGGTAGTTGTTATTGTTGTTGTTGTTGTAGTGGTGGTGGTTGTTGTTGTTGTTATGGTGGTGATGGTGGCTGTTGTAGTGGTGGTGGTGGTGGTGGTGGTTGTGGTTGTAGTGGTGGTTGTTGTTGTGATGGTTGTTGTTGTTGTTGTTGTTGTGATGGTTGTTGTTGTTGTTGTTGTTGTGATGGTTGTTGTTGTTGTTGTTGTTGTGATGGTTGTTGTTGTTGTTGTTGTTGTGATGGTTGTTGTTGTTGTTGTGATGGTTGTTGTTGTTGTTGTTGTTGTGATGGTTGTTGTTGTTGTTGTGATGGTTGTTGTTGTTGTTGTTGTTGTGATGGTTGTTGTTGTTGTTGTTGTTGTGATGGTTGTTGTTGTTGTTGTTGTTGTGATGGTTGTTGTTGTTGTTGTTGTTGTGATGGTTGTTGTTGTTGTTGTTGTTGTGATGGTTGTTGTTGTTGTTGTTGTTGTGATGGTTGTTGTTGTTGTTGTTGTTGTGATGGTTGTTGTTGTTGTTGTGATGGTTGTTGTTGTTGTTGTTGTTGTTGTTGTGATGGTTGTTGTTGTTGTTGTTGTTGTTGTGATGGTTGTTGTTGTTGTTGTTGTTGTTGTGATGGTTGTTGTTGTTGTTGTTGTTGTGATGGTTGTTGTTGTTGTTGTTGTTGTTGTGATGGTTGTTGTTGTTGTTGTTGTTGCAGTTGTGGTGGTTATGGTGGTGGTGGTGGTGGTTGCTGTTGTTATTGTGGTGGTGGTGGTGGTTGCTGTTGTTATTGTGGTGGTGGTGGTGGTTGTTATTATGGTTGTTGCTGTTGTTGTGGTGGTGGTGGTGGTAGTTGTTATGGTTGTTGTTGTTGTGGTGGTGGTGGTGGTGATGGTGGTGGTTATGGTGGTGGTGGTGGTGGTTGTCGTTATGGTTGTTGTTGTTGTTGTTGCGGTGGTGGTGGTGGTGGTTGTTATGGTGGTGATGATTATTGTTGTGGTGGTGGTATTGGTGTTGTTGTTGTGGTGGTGGTGATGGTTGTTGTTGTGGTCGTGGTATTGGTGGTGGTATTGTCGTTGTGGTGGTGGTGGTGGTTGTTGTTGTTTTGTGGTGGTGGTGGTTGTTGTTGTGGTGTTGGTGACTGTTGTGTTGACGGTTGTTGCAGTTGTGGTTGTTGTTGTGGTGGTGGTGGTTGTGGTGGTGGTTGTTGCTATGGTGGTGGTTGTTGTTGTGGTGGTGGTGATTGTTGTTGTTGTGGTGGTTGTTGTGGTGATGATTATTCTTGTGTGGTGCTTCAGGGGGTAGTGGTTGTGGTGGTGGTGGTGGTGGTTGTGATCGTGAAGGTTGTTGTGGTGGTGGTTGTTATTGTGGTGGCTGTTGTTGTGGCGGTAATGGTTATGGTTCCTGGTTCTTTTGAAAAGTGAACTTGGTGGACTGCAGGTTTAAATTTCCCTTCTGGAACCCATCCTCCTCCTTTCGGGGGATAGGGAAGCAGCTGACTGACGTTTGCATAATCAGAGACTTGAGCCGCTCGTGCAATCGGTGTCACTATAGATATATTCCGACGCTTTCTACACCCAAAAGCAGCACAGTGTTCCTGCATTGCTAGGTAAATAGTGGTCAACTTTGACCATCGTCAGGAACACGACATCGTCTGCCTCGACCGTTGCAAGATGGCGGCCTGGCAGACGCATCTAAAGTAGTGTCATGCGGCATCTAGGCTTTTTTTATATATATGGGTTTCCCTTATCCCTTTACCAAAACACTAACCACTTGTGGAATGTTTTTCTCGTTATTTCTGTGAGAGCACCGCATACCTCTGCCACACCAAACATGGTATATATACAATATATCCTGTCATTTTCAGAAGGTAAACATACAGTAAATACACAGCTTTCTGTCCTTTATTCCGATGTCATATGGCTAGTTGATACCCGGCAGAGGGGGTGTGGGAGGAAAGTGGGGAGGGGGTGGGGTTGCACCGCGTCGTTTCATTTGTTTGATTGGCTACACGATCTAGGCATTATTTCAGGTTGACGATACATTTAATTATTTGCAGGTATGAAATCAGGTGTAATATCACATTTAGCATCTTTACTCTGAGGTGTAATGCTAGATTACACTGCCAACAACAACTAGAGCACACACATGCTTCATTACCCCACCGCCACCCCCAAACAACTCACCCCCATCACAGTCTGGTCTGACACAGTTGCCAGACTTGTGAAGCTATCCCTTCTGCTTCACCTTATCTCTTCGAATATTTGTGGGGTTCGGAACGAAGACACAACTTTTTTGGCTGACTATACAAAGAATTTTTTTCTTTACTGAGAGAAGAGACAAAGTAGCTTGAGTACCATTTGTTATCTGCCTTCTTCATTGTGTCTTCCATGCCCCTATTCCGATATCCATTGTTGACGAGAACTTGTTTAAGTCGTTCCAAATCTAAATGAACACTGCTTCATGAAGAACTGTGGGTGAGGGCACGGCGGACATAGGCACTAATGCTGGAGCGTAAATATTGTTGAGGGCATTCATTGTTGCCATTTAAACATAATCCTTTATTCGAGAATTTTATGTAAACTTCAGTTGTGAATTCAGAGTCGCGGGCAGTCACTAGGACATCAAGGAAGGGGAGGCCAAGGCCTGATGATACTCTTTAGACCTTGGGGGAGGCGGCCTTGGGTAGACTCAGTCACTCTGATTCAGAATATAAATGAGATGGGGGTTTCTGGCCCTTGGTTTGGGTGTGATTTAAGGACAAACAAATATAATACTTACATATAGGTAGATAGATATATAGAAAGATGGATAGATAGATAGATAGACTCTATAAACCTTGGCAATGGTTCAGAGTTACGTGGCCATGTAAGGCTCCTTGTCTCCATCTTTATTTTTATTTTTTTCCCAATAAACTGCTGTTAGTACTAACCTCTGAATTCTTCATATAGCCGTTTTCCGCTGGGAGGTCTGCAGACATTCAACGCGCAGATGTGACTCCAGCATCTTCTCTGAGGCGAAGGTCTCTTTGCATTTTCTGCACTTCTTCATCTGTGAAAAAAGAAAAAAGTCGTATTATAATGGTAAGTTAAGAATAATACCCTCTCTTTATTAGTTCAAAGTGTAGAGTTCTTAAACGTTACCTATCCCATGTTTAGCCATTTGTCAACCCCCATGTAGTACTACTTGCTTCTTTTTTCTCCTCTACCTTTTTTTTTTTTTTTTTTTTCTGTGTATGCCCTCTTCTCTTCCTAATTCCTGCCACCCCTTCTGTTATTTATTTATTACTCTTCTTTCTACTTCAGGTGCCTCTGGACTGAGTGACAAGCCTGATGGTATCCTGTAACTCAGGAAACCATTACAATGCTGGGTGGTAATCATGTAACTAAATGACGAGTGATATGGATCCTACTGTGGTGTCTCTATTAAGTGGGTGGAGAGATGCAAATGTGGTGTCCATCCAGAAACCAAACCTCTTGAATCTTGTCCATGCCTTGCTGTGGCGAGGCACTGTCCGTCACAAGGAAAAGTTGGTTCACTGCATGGAACAGCCCTGTAGCCTGTTGCTTGCCTGCGGTTGATGGGTCTGCTTGGCCGGGCATACCGGGGTTACACAACAACAATAACAAATGCATTTAGCCATGAAAAGCACCCTCAGAGGGACTGTTCAGGTAAGCAGTGAAACAAAGAAAACCTACTCCGACAAGCCGAGTAGGAGATGGCATGATGTGTATAACAACCGTGTCTCGCTTGTTGAAGCAGCTGTCAATGAAACGCCGAGAACTCGGGCTCCGAACTGTTGACGCAAAGCATCGCTCGATATGCCTCCGCCAAGCCTTGCGCAAGGACTCGCCACACAACCTCCATGACCATCCTGACCTAATCAGTTCATCGACCCTTCTTATTGTATCGCTGACAAAGGTTTAGTTGATAACGAGTTCAAGAGATATCGCACCCACAAGGATTAACTAAGTTGATCCCTCCTGACCTTGACCTTTAACCCCTTGACCTAGCTGACCTAATCAGCTTATCCTCTCCTCATATTTTATCACCAACAAAAGTTTGATTGAAATCCGCCAGTGAGCTCAGGAGATACCATGCCCACAAAGTGTTACGAATGCACGGACCCACTCACGTACTGATGAACAGACCAATCACTTAATGCCTCCTCCACTATAGGTGTGCGGAGGCACAAAAATCATCATTTTCATCACAATCATTATCCAGACCTTCTTCCAACCCTATGGTGGGGTGCGTTAGGCTTAAAAAAAAAAAAAAAAATCTGGTTAAAAGGTATATAGAGTGACACAGGATGCATGATGGTGGAGAGAGAAGACCTCAGATCAGGGATAACAGTCAAACGGCATTATACTCTATGTACCAGTAAACAGAGGGTTTGATTCTTTAACACGCCAGTTTAATGGCTACTCCGAGTCGAGTGCTGCTAAGATATACACATTGCCTGTAGTTGGGGCTTCACACAACATTAACACGAAGGAAACACACGGGAGGAGACCAATAGTAGTGATAAACAAGACCAGTATTCTGCCCTTTACCAAACCAGAGACAAAGACCTTTCCATTCTAGGCTGGCTAGAGTGGAGAGGTGAAATTAGATCTTCTGGCTGTGCCCACCTCTTTGTTGTCAGACGCCTTAGTTCTGTAACTGGTGGTCATAAATATGTCACCTCCACGTCGCCTTATCCTCTGCAATTTGGCTGGCTTCCCTCCAACTCATACTCTCCTCTCTCCTATATTTTCCCATTCATTCCATTCCTCCATCTTACTGTTTGTCTCCCCCTTCACCGCACTCACATACTCTTTAGTAGTCAGTCTCATATTCTCCATCCTCTCCAGACGGCCAAACCATCTCGGAGTACTTCATTAAACATTGTTAATCACATCCACATCAACACCACAACGTTTCTTTACTCAGTCATTTGTTTGTCTGTCTCTCCATGCAACACCACATATTCATCTCAGATAACCCATATCCGCTGCTCTTACTCTTTACTTGTGTCCTTCCAACAAGGTCTAATCTTTGTTTCCATATTTTAGAGTAAAAATCGCTATAATGTCATGCAGTGGATTTTTTACTTCCATATTTACTTCCCTATTCCCTATCACAGTTTTCAGTGACCAAGTTGAAAGCAAATTATTACTGTTTTCAGTGAACCTGCCCCCTTTCTTCACTGCTGTACCCTTTCAAGCACTTTAACCTCTAAACTTTCATCCTTACTCATCACACAACCTAAGGTCAATGCACTCACATTCTCCATTTCCTCGCCATCCAGGCTCTCTGTGCATTCTGTAACTCCTTTCCTCTCGTAGACAGTAACTTTTAAAAATTCACCTTTATACTCTATTTCATACATGCATACAATCCCTGATTTATTCATCAAACCTTGCACCTCACATTCATTTGCACATAATAATACCATGTTGTAAGCAAACAATAGTAAAGGAAATTTCCAGACCTTTCCTTCTTTCATTAGGGCCGCTCCAGCATCCACTGACCTACTCTGTAACTCATTGCTGTAACTCCATCCATATATGAAACACCAAAAGCCTGATGCGAAGTGTCGCTTAGTATGCCTCTGCCAAGGTCGACCCCATATGGCCTTGACATTTGACCCTTTGACCTCGTTTACTTAATCAGCTCATCATCTCCTTATACTGCACCACTTACAAAAGTTTGGTGGAAATCCGTCGAAGGGTTCAGGAAATACCGCGCCCATAAATGAGTTACGGACTTACACACGCCGGACGTACGCATGCACGCACGCATGCACGCACCCAAGGACTGACAGACCCAAGGTCTCCTTGGACCTTGGACAGACCGCTCACTTAATGCCTCCTCCATCGTAAGTGGGCGGAGGATTACTAAACTGAACGGACGTGGAGGCATGACACTTCACTGTTTCAATCCAACATTCAGATCAACAAAATCACTCAGTTCACTATCAACACGCACAGAGGCGCACCCGGTGGGGGGGGAGGCCTGGTCCCCCCCCTTAGCTCTCTGGGTCCTTTAAAAATGTATATATATATCTATTTCGATAACAGCAAAACATGAAAAATTGGCAGGTCCAAACAAAGAGTAACACATGAGCCAGAAGCTCTCTGACTAAACCTGCATATGACCTCGCAGTAATTATCGGATTACCTGACCTCTCCTCACTACGGCCCCCCCCCCTCCTTAGAAAACTCCTGGGTGCGCCCCTGAACACGCACTGCAGCCCTGGTGCCCTTATACATACTCTTCACAGCAGTCATCATTTTCCCACCTACTTAGGGTTACCAAAATTCTCTACATGCAAACCGTGACAATATTTAATTGTGAAGCATTCACATTATACACCGCCGCGGTATACAGTATATATATATATATATATATATATATATATATATATATATATATATATATATATATATATATATATAATGAAACAGAATAATGATATAGCTCTACTCAATAGTTTATTTAAAATGTCAAAAACAAAAATTAATTATGGTAATTTATTTTTCCTTAAACACACAGAAATATCTGAAATATGTAAAGCAGATAGTGCAATATGAATATACTTTGCCTGATTTACAGTCTATTGATTATAGTATCTACTCCTTTTTTGACCATTCATATTTTCAAGTAGAGAGTACTTTCCAGCATCGTAGTGTCACTCTTTATCTGATCAAAAAATTGTGAACATGTTGTATTTATGTTCATCTTAAAACAAATCAAGGCTTTAACAGTGCTTTCTGACATAAGACTCCAGTTTTTGGACCAAACATTGTTCATGATAAAGAACACCCTCTTCGCAGGTGCTGAGGTGCCGGGTAAAGAAAATACAAACTCAGTGACATGCTTCAGATTAGGAACGGAAAGATTCTTTTCATTAAACTCATTGAACATTTGAACCCATTTTGCCTCAGAGGTGATCTGTGTGTCTTCCCAGTTTTTCTCTCTAACAGAGTCAGACATGTAGTGTTTATCTATCATAACCTCATCAAACAGACTACCAACATCTACTACAGCCTTTCCATATTTATTATTGATACATTCTGCTGTTTTCTCAATTTCTGACCCAATAGCTTCTCCTCTAATTACCCATTTCTGGAACTCAACGCCTTCAAAAATATTCTCCCAGAGTGAAATATACGACAAACATCTTTCATACTGATTTCATCCTTAAAAGATCTGACAGTTCCCAGAGCGAAATATACGACAAACATCTTTCATACTGATTTCATCCTTAAAAGATCTGACAGAGTTCTCAGAGTGAAATATACGACAAATATCTTTCATACTGATTTTATCCTTAAAAGATCTGACAGAGTTGACACTGATATCCCTTGCTTCCTCTAACCAACGTAACTACACTTTTGCTCCTTGAGGAATGAAAGTGCTATCTTTCCTCTCCTTCACATTCATCTTTAATATTTCTAGTTCACTAGCTACTTCTGTTGCACTGATATTCTGTCTTTCCATCTTCAGGATAGTCTTACTGAACAAATTTAGCTGTCCGTGGACAAACCATCAATACACTTCTTGGCTTGGCTCTGCAAAACATTTTTTAATTATTGCTGGGCATTGCTCTTGTGAATTAAAGTAGCTCCTTAATCCTTCAAATATATTAAGAATCCTCTCCAGAACAGGAAGAAGTGAGAGAAATCTTATGTTACCACGCCGCAAAATTCTTTAATACTCTGCCTTTGCAAGGTCGCAAAATTCTTTCAGCTGAGTAACACGGACAATGTAAATGTGAAAATATTTGTAAATTTTCACGACAAGAGATTGAATGTCAAATGGCAAACCATCAACAGCATTTTGAATGCAGTTGTGCTCTATATGTGCTCCTCATCCTATCCCTATCAGATTTCTTCCAATTTCCCACTTAAGTCTAAAAAGTACAGTACATTGTTTTCTCCCCTTCTCCTCACCCCCCAAAATTAGTGTTAGAATTGCCACCACATAACCCCACAAACTTCTCAACAAGATCATGTTGCTTGAGAACAGATAGCAGATGATCTGCTAAAATTTCAGAAGTTTCCCCAGGTACTGACTTGAAATCTAGCAATTTAACTTGTACACCATCACGAGGTAAAAATATCAAACAACTACAGGCACAAGTTTGATTTCCTTTCTGTTCGAAGCATCTATTGTGACGGACACAAATCTAGATGTGTTCAGTTCTTCATGTAACTCCTTACTACACTAGGTGCAATTACATTTCAAATGACTGCTTCACATTTTGTCCTTGCTAAAGCAAATTTAGGTTCAAAAATTTTTGATACCACTTTGGACCCACAGTCTGACGTTTTAAAACTTAATCCATAATCACCTGTGTGATAAGCGAAAGTATCTTCTTTTGCAGCAACAGCTCGAGCCTCTGACTCAGTCTTCTTGAAAAAGTCTGCAACAGATGATGTAGACACTACTGTTACAAGGGATGATTTATGTTTTGTAGTTTGTAATTGGTCTTTCATATCAGAACGCCCTCCATGGCTCACTGAGAATGTTGACCGACACACTGCACAGTACTCAGTCACCACCACTAATGCTTGTTTTAGAAACGGAGTCTTTTTTTCATTTCGTCAGTAAATTTACACTTTCTCTCGGGCATTTTGACTTGGATAGATCAGACAGCAAGTACTTTAGCCTGAATTCTCAAAAAAAAAAAAAAAAAAAAAAAAAAACTCGTCTTAGAGATTTGTATTCTAAAAGCCAGAAGACTGATCTGTAAAGACAACCGCACAAATATTAGTATACAAATCACTTAATTCCCCCATTATGACATTCAGATAAGCCATTATATCTTTTATACTGGTCAGTTTCAACTATAATAGAGTGTGTGATAGAAATGATTACCACCTTTACACGCCACTAGCCCTATATAGACACTGATCACTTGTCTGAGTACACCGGACTAGCTGAGGCTGACTGAATCATTGCAACCAAGCCCAAAACAGTGGAAATATAAAGACGCCGTAGTTGCACTGTAGTTATCGTCTGCATGACAGCTTAATACCTACTAAAGTAGTATGTAATATATCGGTTTTATAGCTACTTTCGTTATTATAATCTGGAGAGAAAAACAGATCGAGTATATAATCGGTAAGAACATATCGATCGGTACCAAGGTTTTGGTAACTGTAACAGGCACTGTCGGACAAGAATTGGACAGGAAGGACGAGGAGGGTCAGAAGGAAGGGATGCAGGAGAATAAATAGCCTCAATAATTTTAATGTCATGAAATTTTAATTGTATTGTGTTTTACAAGTTCTGAAAGGTTAATCTCTCTCTCTCTCTCTCTCTCTCTCTCTCAATCACGAGACAGACTTACAGCTGGACGCCAGGACAAGGACTGAAAATCGGGACTGTCCCGGCTACTCCGGGACGTATGACAAGCCTATTACTGTTACATTCTTGTTGCTGTTGTAAATTTTATCCGGCTGTGGAGAGAACACGCCTCTTCCGTCATCAACACAGACAACGGACACATGCAGTTCCCAATATTATTGACAGATAATCGGTACTGATAACAACAGTATCCTTTTCAGTATCAGACGATCTATCTACAGTATCTTTCTATCCATCTGCCCCCCCCCCTCTGGCTCTCTATCTATCTATACCTTAGGTATGAACACGGCCATCCCGTGAGGAAGGCAGGTTGGCAAACCTACAGAAAATAGACACAAATGACGGACAAATTAAAGTGAGAAAGACAAAGACAAGCTGAGAGGCGAAGACGGCCCGGCAAAACCTTGCGGACACAACTAGGTGATAGGCTGGTCACTGTGTCCAGGTTTGGTAGGAATCGGTTCATTCTGAAGGGTAGAAGTGCCTGCCACAATTAAACAAGAATGTAGGAAAGAAAGAAAACAAGACTATAAGAAAGAATGAGAGAAAGAGAGAGAGAGAGAGAGAGAATGCTAGGAACAATAAGGGCACCGTGGAGCTGGCCAACAGACGGAGAGATGAACAAAAAGACAAACAGACGGACAGAGTGAAACAAATGGTGAGACAGACCGACAGGCAGACAAACAGACAGACATGCAGACAAACAACCTGACAGACAAACAGACATATATGTAAACAACCTGACAGACAGACAAACAGACATATATGCAAACAACCTGACAGACAGTTATATATGCAAACAACATGACAGACAGACAGACAAAGAGACATATATGCAAACAATCTGACAGGAAGACAGACAAACATACATATGCAAACAACCTGACAGGCAGACAGACAGACAGACATACATGCAGACAGACAGGCATACATGCAAACAATGACAGACAGACAGACAGACATGCAGACAAACAATATAACAGACAGACAAACAGACATACATGCAGACAAACAATATAACAGACAGACAAACAGACATACATGCAGACAAACAATATAACAGACAGACAAACAGACATACATGCAGACAAACAACCTGACAGACAGACAGACAGACATGCAGACAATATGACAGACAGACATGCAGATAAACAATATGACAGACAGACAGACAAACATACATGTAGACAAACAACATGACACAGACAGACAAACAGACATACATGCAGACAAACAATATGAGACAGACATACATTCAGACAAACAATCTGACAGTCAGACAGACAAACAGACATACATTCAGACAAACAATCTGACAGACCAGCAGACAGACATAAGTTCAGACAATCTGACAGACCAACAGACATACATTCAGACAATCTGACAGACAGACAAATAGACTTACATTCAGACAATCTGACAGACCAACAAACAAACAGACATACGTTCAGACAATCTGACAGACAGACCGACGGCAAGTGGTATGCAGAATGACGGTCTGCGATATAGCATCAGGTGGATTAAACACGTAAGAACGATGCCTGGTCGCCACCTGGGCAGGTCTTGCTCTTAGAGATGTTTAATAGACCTGATGGTATATTGCAAACTGTCAGTCGGCATATTTCTGTCAACCATCGTGGCCGCATTAACTTAAATTCATTGTGAACCCAACAGCACTGTCGGGGTGTGAGAATCCGAAAGGAAACATCACTATATGTGGTGCTCTGGCATCTTTTAGACCAACAGTAGCGAGATGGTTATGATATTTAACTCTGAGAGGTGCTAAACCGACCTGATGGTACATTGTAGACAGACAAACAAGGACAGGCAATCTGTTGGACAGACACACAGACAGACAAGGTAAAAACAGACAAACAGAGAGAGAACCCAGGTATACAGAAATGAGGTAAATAGACATATAGAGACAGAGACAAACGGAAGACAGACAGGACGAGACAGAGAGACAAACGGTAATGGACATACCAAAAGACAGACAGACAAAGAGAAGGCAGTATGGATTAGTTGGAGCTTGACTTGTATGGATAAGAAAGAAAGTGGGAATACAAATGTTGGCAACTTTTTGTGTATATGCCCCAACAGAAGACTGAGCTGGTAAAGTGAAAAATTATTTTGGAGCAAAGCAGAAACCTGCAGAGAAAACTTTGTGAGGAGTGACAGTATTTTGTACTGGAGATATGAATGAAAAAGTAGGTAATGTCAGGATAGATGGGGTAGTTGGTTAGCGGGGTGTAACCTGATAAGTTGAATGAAAAAGTAGGTAATGTCAGGGTAGATGGGGTGGTTGGTTAATGGGGTGAAACCGGTTAAGTTGCTGTTGTTGGGTTGCCGGGGGTGTCACTGGGGCAGAACACCGTCACAGTGGGGGAAATCGATCGCCCTCACCGTATCTAACTTGAGATCCTCCACCCCCGATATGTTGTGTCCGTCTGTCTGTCTGCTGCCAGGGCTGCGCAGTCTGTAAATACGTGTGTCACTGTATGTGTGGCAGCCTGGCAGTGTGGACATGCATCGTCTGCGGTATTATCTGTGTTGGTATGTTCTGGGTGGTGGGTGGTGGTCACAGCGTAGTCTAGTCAAGTGTACTCTGTGTGTTCTGTTTGGCTTGGCTTAAATATATAGGAATAGTAGTGCTGTCATGGTCCTTTATGCAGGGAAGAGTCTGAAAATAACCAGTACCTTTTAAAGCACAAAGTGATTCACAGGTAAACATAGCAAGTGATATGAAGGATGGATGGTGTACTAATGGTGGAATACACGAAAAGTGGAGGGTCGACTTGGCAGATATGATCTGGAGCCGAGGGAGGAGGTGGAAAGCATATATAAAATTTTCACATAAATTTGTGCAGCATATAAGGTAATGGGTGGGGTGAAGAGGCTACATAAGGGGCTGCAAGGAACACCAAGGTGGAATGAAGAGGTGAAATGAGCTATGGCAGGAAAGAAGAAAGCATATTGTAATGACTGGATGGGGATGGAATGTAGAGGACTGGAGAACGTGAGGAGATGGAAAAATGTTATATGTAGACAAGAGAAGAGAGGTGAAAAGTAAAAGAGATAAGTAAGAGTGGGTAAATTTGAGAAAAATTTGGGTGTAAAGTGAAGGGAAGATACAGTAAGAACCAGTTTTGGAAGGAAGTCAAGAAGGTATGACAGAATGATAAGGGAGACAGTAAAGGAATGAAAGATAAAAATGGCAGAATGTTGGCGGAGAAGCAAGAGTAAGTGACCAGATGATAAGAAAATTTTAAGGAACTGTTGAATGTGGAGAACATACGCACCGCAAGTATAAGCTGTTGGAAAATGGCTGGTAGAGGAGGTGAACAGGGAGGAAGAGATTAGTAAGATGGAAGTACTAAATGCAATAAAAAAGTCAAAATGGAAAAAGTTCAAAGAACTGATGAAGTGCGTGGCGAAATGTTGAAATATGGGAGAAGAATTGCTATGGAAGATGAGCAGATTTACCTGGGAGGAAGGTAGGGTCCCGGAGGACTAGTGGTCGAGTATAATTATCCCCATATACAAAGGAAAAGAGGAAAGAGAACTGAGTGGTAATCACAGGAGTATTTGTCTTCCCAGTGTAATACCAAAAATATATGGCAGGATACCGATAGAGTCAGCGAAATAACTGAGAAATTAGCCGACAAACAAGGGGGCTTGGGTAGGGAAGAGGTTGCAGATATTAGATATTCATTCTAAGATGTCTGGTGGAGTACTTAGAAAAGGGAAATAAGTTGCATGCCATCTTCATGAATTTAGAGAAAGCATATGGCAGAGCAGACAGACAGGGAAAGAGGAGGGTATGAAAAATTTATGGAGTACGTGTAGGCTTACCATACGTCCCGGAGCAGCCGGGACAGTCCCGATTATTAGTCCTTGTCCCGACGTCCCGGCCGGTTTGTAAGTTTGTCCCGGGTTTGAGAGAGAGAGAGAGAGAGAGAGAGAGAGAGAGAGAGAGATTAACCTTTCAGAACTTGTAAAACACAATACAATTAAAATTTCATGACATTAAAATTATTGAGGCTATTTATTCTCCTGCATCCCTTCCTTCTGACCCTCCTCGTCCTTCCTGTCCAATTCTTGTCCGACAGTGCCTGTTACAGTTACCAAAACCTTGGTACCGATCGATATGTTCTTACCGATTATATACTCGATCTGTTTTTCTCTCCAGATTATAATAACGAAAGTAGCTATAAAACCGATATATTACATACTACTTTAGTAGGTATTAAGCTGTCATGCAGACGATAACTACAGTGCAACTACGGCGTCTTTATATTTCCACTGTTTTGGGCTTGGTTGCAATGATTCAGTCAGCCTCAGCTAGTCCGGTGTACTCAGACAAGTGATCAGTGTCTATATAGGGCTAGTGGCGTGTGAAGGTGGTAATCATTTCTATCACACACTCTATTATAGTTGAAACTGACCAGTATAAAAGATATAATGGCTTATCTGAATGTCATAATGGGGGAATTAAGTGATTTGTATACTAATATTTGTGCGGTTGTCTTTACAGATCAGTCTTCTGGCTTTTAGAATACAAATCTCTAAGACGAGGCTTTTTTTTTTTTTTTTTTTTTTTTTTTGAGAATTCAGACTTAAGTACTTGCTGTCTGATCTATCCAAGTCAAAATGCCCGAGAGAAAGTGTAAATTTACTGACGAAATGAAAAAAGACTCCGTTTCTAAAACAAGCATTAGTGGTGGTGACCGAGTACTGTGCAGTGTGTCGGTCAACATTCTCAGTGAGCCATGGAGGGCGTTCTGATATGAAAGACCAATTACAAACTACAAAACATAAATCATCCCTTGTAACAGTAGTGTCTACATCATCTGTTGCAGACTTTTTCAAGAAGACTGAGTCAGATGATACGGCTCTAGCTGTTGCTGCAAAAGAAGATACTTCGCATATCACACAGGTGATTATGGATTAAGTTTTAAAACGTCAGACTGTGGGTCCAAAGTGGTAAACATAATTTTTTGAACCTAAATTTGCTTTAGCAAGGACAAAATGTGAGGCAGTCATTTTAAATATAATTGCACCTATGTGTAGTAAGGAGTTACATGAAGAACTGAACACATCTGGGTTTATGAGCGTCACAATAGATGCTTCGAACAGAAAGGAAATCAAACTTGTGCCTGTAGTTGTTTGATATTTTTACCTCGTGATGGTGTACAAGTTAAATTGCTAGATTTCAAGTCAGTACCTGGGGAAACTTCTGAAATTTTAGCAGATCATCTGCTATCTGTTCTCAAGCAACATGATCTTGTTGAGAAGGTTGTGGGGTTATGTGGTGACAATTCTAACACTAATTTTGGGGGGTGAGGAGAAGGGGAGAAAACAATGTACTGTATTTTTCAGACTTAAGTGGGAAATTGGAAGAAATCTGATAGGGATAGGATGAGGAGCACATATAGAGCACAACTGGATTCAAATTGCTGTTGATAGTTTGCCATTTGACATTCAATCTCTTGTCGTGAAAATTTACAAATATTTTCACATTTACATTGTCCGTGTTACTCAGCTGAAAGAATTTTGCGACCTTGCAGAAGCAGAGTATTAAAGAATTTTGCGGCGTGGTAACATAAGATTTCTCTCACTTCTTCCTGTTCTGGAGAGGATTCTTAATATATTTGAAGGATTAAGGAGCTACTTTAATTCACAAGAGCAATGCCCAGCAATAATTAAAAAATATTTTGCAGAGCCAAGCCAAGAAGTGTATTGATGGTTTGTCCACGGACAGCTAAATTTGTTCAGTAAGACTGAAGATGGAAAAACAGAATATCAGTGCAACAGAAGTAGCTAGTGAACTAGAAATATTAAAGATGAATGTGAAGGAGAGGAAAGATAGCACTTTCATTCCTCAAGGAGCAAAAGTGTAGTTACGTTGGTTAGAGGAAGCAAGGGATATCAGTGTCAACTCTGTCAGATCTTTTAAGGATAAAATCAGTATGAAAGATATTTGTCGTATATTTCACTCTGAGAACTCTGTCAGATCTTTTAAGGATGAAATCAGTATGAAAGATGTTTGTCGTATATTTCACTCTGGGAGAATGTTTTTGAAGACGTTGAGTTCCAGAAATGGGTAATTAGAGGAGAAGCTATTGGGTCAGAAATTGAGAAAACAGCAGAATGTATCAATAATAAATATGGAAAGGCTGTAGTAGATGTTGGTAGTCTGTTTGATGAGGTTATGATAGCTAAACACTACAAGTCTGACTCTGTTAGAAAGAAAAACTGGGAATACACACAGATCACCCCTGAGGCAAAATGGGTTCAAATGTTCAATGAGTTTAATGAAAAGAATCTTTCCGTTCCTAATCTGAAGCATGTCACTGAGTTTGTATTTTCTTTACCCGGCACCTCAGCACCTGTGAAGAGGGTGTTCTTTATCATGAACAATGTTCGGTCCCAAAACCGGAGTCTCATGTCAGAAGGCACTGTTAAAGCCTTGATTTATTTTAAGATGAACATAAATATAACTATCTATCTATCTATCTATTGCCAGACGCCTCAATCCCGTTTGGGGTGGCCACAAACATATCGCCTCCACGTCGTCCTGTCCCCCGCCATCTCACTGCCCTGCTCCCAACTCACACCCCCCTTTCTCATATACCTCTCCACCCCATCCCTTCATCTCATCCTCGGCCTCCCCATCCCTCTTCCCCCCTCCACCTCATTCACATACACTCTCTTCGTCAGTCTTTCACCCTCCATCCTCTGCACATGGCCAAACCACCTCAGTGTGTTCCTCATAACACTTCCTACCACATCCACATCCACACCACAACGCTCCTTTATATCCTCATTCGTCAGCCTGTCTCTCCATGTGACTCCACAGGCTCCTCTTAAATAACTCATTTCCACTGCTCTCACTCTTGACTTGTGTCCTTCCAACGATGTCCAAGCTTCACTTCCATACGTTAGAGTTGGTATCACAATACTGTCACGTAGTAACTTTTTCACTCCCATGTTCACTTCCCTGTTTCTTATCACTGCTTTCAAAGAACCAGCAACCTTTCTTCCCTGCTGTACCCTTTCAAGCACTTCACCCTCCAAACCTCCATCCTTACTCATCACACTACCCAAGTACTTAAACGTACTCACATTTTCCAGTTCCTCACCATCCAACCTCGCTGTACATTCACTAACTTCACCTCTCTCAAAGACCATCACTTTACTCTTCCCTACATTCATCTTTAGATTCCGTTTCTTGCACACTCTTTCAAACTCATCCACCAAGCCTTGCAGCTCCCCTACGTCTTCAAACAACAACATAATATCATCTGCAAACAACAGTTCAGGGAGTTTCCAAACACTATCCTCTCTCACCAGGGCCACTCCAACATCCACTACCCTACCTTGTACCTCTTTTATTACCCCATCCATGAACAGATTGAACAACCATGGAGACATGACACATCCCTGTTTCAACCCAACCTCCAAAGAGAAAAATTCACTTAGTTCACCATCCACACGCACTGCAGCCTTAGCACCATCATACTCTTCACAGCATTCAACAACTTTCCATCTACTCCATATATTCTTAATACTTTCCACAATCCTTGTCTATCCACCCTGTCATATGCTTTCTCCAAATCCATGAAAGCCGCATACAACTTCTTTCCCCTCTCTAGAAACTTTTCCACTAAAGATCTAAGAATGAATATCTGATCTACACAACCTCTTCCCTTCCTAAAGCCTCCCTGTTCTTCTCCAAATAATTCCTCTGTTCTTTCTCTAACTCTGTCAATAAGTATCCTATCATACACTTTTCCTATTATACTAAGGTGACAAATGCCCCTATGATTACCACACACTTCTTTTTCCCGCTTTTCCTTTGTACAAGAGAATAATTATACCTGACTTCCAATCCTCCGGGACTCTACTGTACCTTCCTCGCGGGCCAATCTGCACATCTTCCACATCCATTCTACTATTATCTCTCCCCCATGCTTCAGCATTTCACCACACACTCCATCAATTCCTGGGGCTTTCCCAGATTTAACTTTCTTCATTGCTTCCACAACTTCTATCCTACTGATTTCTTCCTGTCTTCTCACCTCCCTCCTTCTCCCAGCCATTCCCCAGCCACATATACTCGCATTACTTCCATCCTGTATGTTCAACAGTTCCTTAAAGTGTTCTCTCCATCTGCTCACTTTTTCTCCCTTCTCCACTAGTAATCTACCATTTTTATCTTTCACTCCCCTGCTAACCTCACTTCCACCCTGTCTTACTCTCTTCACCTCTTTCCAGAACATCTTCTTACAGTCCCTCCACTTTACACTCAAATTCCTTCCAAATTCCTCATCCACTCTCTTCTTACTCTCTCTTACTAATCTTTTCACCTCTCTCTTTCTTTCTACATATAACCCTGTCTTTCGCCTCTCAACCTCTTCCACACCCCTACTTCTCATCCAGGTTATATTTATTCTCATAAATATAACCTGTTCACAATTTTTTGATCAGATAAAGAGTGACACTACGATGCTGGAAAGTACTCTCTACTTGGAAATATGAATGGTTAAAAAAGGAGTAGATAATAGAATCAATAGACTGTAAATCAGGCAAAGTATATTCATATTGCACTATCTGCTTTAGATATTTTAGATATTTCTGTTTTTTTAAGGAAAAATAAATTACCATACTTAATTATTGTTTTTGACATTTTAAATGAGCTATTGAGTAGAGCTATGTCATTATACTGTTTCATTATCTTTTCGTACTAAAAATAATGTGTTTACTACATACACACACATATATATATATATATATATATATATATATATATATATATATATATATATATATATAGTTCGAGAAAGAACAGAGAAATTAGTTGGAGAAGAACAGGGAGGCTTTAGGAAGGGAAGAGGTTGTGTAGATATTCATTCTTAGATCTTTAGTGGAAAAGTTTCTAGAGAAGGGAAAGAAGTTGTATGTGGCTTTCATGGATTTGGAGAATATATGGAGTAGATGGGAAGTTGTTGAATGCTGTGAAGAGTATGTACGATGGTGCGAAGGCTGCGGTGCGTGTGGATGGTGAACTAAGTGAATTTTTCTCTTTGAAAGTTGGTTTGAAACAGGGATGTGTCTTGTCTCCATGGTTGTTCAATCTGTACATGGATGGGGTAATAAAAGAGGTACAAGGTAGGGTAGTGGATGTTGGAGTGGCCCTGGTGAGAGAGGATAGTGTTTGGAAACTCCCTGTACTGTTGTTTGCAGATGATACTGTGTTGTTGAGTGATGACGAAGGGGAGCTGCAAGGCTTGGTGGATGAGTTTGAGAGAGTGTGTAAGAAACGGAATCTAAAGGTGAATGTAGGGAAGAGTAAAGTGATGGTCTTTGAGAGAGGTGAAGTTAGTGAATGTACAGCGAGGTTGGATGGTGAGGAATTGGAAAATGTGAGTACGTTTAAGTACTTGGGTAGTGTGATGAGTAAGGATGGAGGTTTGGAGGGTGAAGTGCATGAAAGGGTACAGCAGGGAAGAAAGGTTGCTGGTTCTTTGAAAGCAGTGACAAGAAACAGGGAAGTGAGCATGGAAGTGAAAAAGTTACTACATGACAGTATTGTGATACCAACTCTAACGTACGGAAGTGAAGCTTGGACATTGTTGGAAGGACACAAGTCAAGAGTGAGAGAAGTGGAAATGAGTTATTTAAGAGGAGCCTATGGAGTCACGTGGAGAGACAGGCTGACGAATGAGGATATAAAGGAGCGTTGTGGTGTGGATGTGGATGTGATAGGAAGTGTTATGAGGAACACACTGAGGTGGTTTGGCCATGTGGAGAGGATGGAGGGTGAAAGACTGATGAAGAGAGTGTATGTGAGTGAGATGGAGGGGGGAAGAGGGAGGGGGAGGCTGAGGATGAGATGGAGGGATGGGGTGGAGAGGTATATGAGAGAGGGGTGTGTGAGTTGGGAGCAGGGCAGTGAAATGGCGGGGGACAGGGCGACTTGGAGGCGATTTGTTTGTGGCCACCCCAGACGGGATTGAGGAGTCTGGCAATAGATAGATAGATATATACTGTATACCGCAGCAGTGTATAATATGAATGCTTCACAATTAAATATTCTCATGGTTTGCATGTAGAAAATTATGGTAACTCTAAACAGTAAGTAATCAAGGTGAATGGGTTTGCCCTTCTCTCTGTTGTATGCCTGTCTAACAAGCGTTGTTAACCCCTTAACTGCGGGGCGTCACTTTTGTGACGCTCGTGCGACATGGATCATACCCCGGGGCGTCACTTTTGTGATTCTGTGTTATTTTGAATTCTCCTGGGCTTACAAGTGGTGGCTTGTATCATCTATCAGTACTGCCAATATCCAACACTAGTCAGCACTCCAAATCTCATCTGTACTCCCATCCATTGTTGACAATTTAGCCATTTTTCCCTGTTCCTGACTCCCTTCCCTACTTCCCCTCCATTACCCTGTCCTCTTGCCTCCCCGGCCGTGCTGCGCTAAAGCAAATTTCCCCTGGAATTATCCATTGATTTCATCCATTGAAATAAGCCCTATGCCCTATTCTTATACAAAATAATATATATCAAAAAGAAATAAGGTAAGTGATAGTGCTATACACCTTGATATGGCTAATTATCACCTGACAACACCTCATGTGCACTCGTTTGCTAATTTCCCACGGAAATTTCCCCTTTGAAATATGCCGTATACTCTATTCTCATAATAAAAATATATATAAGAAAGGAAGGGAGAAGCCAAAGTGACATTTACATTCACCTGGAACTACCTACTTTTTTCTGTATTTTCGAGATTTCCTACTAATCATTTTTTAGCATGTACTGTTACTGTCCACCAATAGTCAGCACTCCTAATCTCATCTGTACTCCCATCCACTGTTGACAGTTTAGCCATTTTCCCCCATTCTTGACTCCCCTCCCTACCTTCCCTCCAGTACCCTCTCACCCCTCCCTACCTCACCTCCTTTACCCTTTCCTATCGCCTGCCCTGCCATTCTGCGCTAAAGCAAATCTCCCCCGGATTTTTCCACTGATTTCATCCATTGAAATAAGCCCTATGCCCTATACTTATATAAAATAATATATACCAAAAAGAAATAAGGTAAGTGATAGTGGTATACACCTGGAATTGGCTAATTATCACCTGACAACACCTCACATGCACTCGTTCGCTAAATTCCCACGGTAATTTCCCCTTTGAATTATGCCTTGTAATCTATTTCAGTAATAAAAATATATATAAGAAAGGAAGGGAGAAGCCGAAGTGACATTTACATTCACCTGGAACTACCTATTTCTTTATGTTTTGTCGAGATTTCCTACCAATAATTTCTTAGCATGTAAGTTAGCAGCTGTCAGCTCCATTGTCACTGTCAACCCTTGCCTTCTCAGATAAGCCACGCCATTCAGTTCCTTGTCCTCCTCTGTGGTCAAAGCATGTCGCACTCGCGCCCCGCCATTTCCGCCGCTTCTGTGCCCATTGCAAAAGGCCCCGTGACCTCTACCCCCAGAAAAACTCGTGAGGGAAGCAGGAAAGGACTAAATGACTCTGCAGTGGAACGTGAACTAGCCGAATTATCAATGATAATGATGGATAGTGACTGATCCTTCGGGTGATTCGTGTGATGAGCCGGGTGAGGAAATCGTGCCAGAAACTCCTAGTACGAGTGCTTCAGTGTCCTAAGCTATCCCAAGCTCCAAAGGAAAGGAGCTCTCAGTGCATCAAGAGAAGGAATTTGGGAAGGGAGTGAAAAGGCAGCACGTTAGCCCCGGAACAATGGCCCCGCGTGACCCAGCCCGCCATGAGTCCCGAGGTGAATCACCTCCCCGTTCCCCAAGCCCCACTTCACTCATTTTTTCCTCTTCTTCTGCTGAATTTTCTCCGGAGTCTTCGTCATTGGAGTCGCCACCAGCATCAACAGTGAAGGCAGGCCATAGAGGAAGAGATAAATCCCTGACCCGTAAAAGTAGAGTTGCCAGTAGAGTAAGGGTTGCTAGTGCTGTAAGGCAACCCAGGGTCAGTGTGAGTGACCTTGAACCAGATAAATCTGCCTCACAGCCACCCTCCACCCTCACCCACCCTACACCGCCATGACAGGGAATCCTGGACACCTTTGCGTGGACGGAAGGGTCCGATTTTGTCCCAGAACATCTTGATTTCAATGAGAGTTCCTCAGGGATACAGCCTGCCTTCAATCTTGATGAGGATGCTGAGTGTGTTGACTTCCATTTGGCCATCCTCGATGACGAAGTCATGCAGCACATAAGTGATGAGACCAACAGGTATGAATCACAATATGCTGCAAGTGGTACAGGTGCAGCCAAGATGCAACAGTGGTCCATGCTGGGAGTGCAGGAGCTGTATGTGTTCTTCGCCCTCATGCTTCTCATGCCACACTCAAAAAAGAATGAGTTGGAAGAATACTGGTCCATGGACCCCTTACTACCCTCACCCACCTTCAATAAGTACATGGCCAGAGATCGCTTCCGGAACATCATGGGAAATCTGCACTTTGCCAACAACGATGTACCTTCCCAAACCGACCAACTCTGGAAGATCCAGGAGATTCTGAGCAGAATGAAGGATAAGTTTATGACATTCTTCCACTCCTTTCAGTTGTCATTGACGAATCCTTGATTTTGTTCAGAGGACGTTTTAGGTTTGTGCAGTACATTCCAAGCAAACGCCATCGCTTTGGAATCAAGTTCTTTGTACTGTGCGACTGTAAGATGGGGTGCATCCTTGACTTCGTCATTTATTCAGCCAGCATTGTCGATCTTGATAAAACACACCCCCTTGGCTTCTCAGGCTGTGTAGTGAAAGTGCTCCTTGAAAGGTATTTTGGTGGGAATCATGTGCTGTATACAGACAACTATTATACAGCACCGAAACTTCTTACCAAATACCTTTCAGAGCACGGCATCGGCTCCTGCAGCACTGTCAAGAGTAATCGTGCCCACTTCCCTAAATTCCCAGAGGCAGGAACCTCGCAGCGAGGAGACGTGCACCTACGCAAGTCTGAGAAGATCCTGGCAATACGGTGGCATGACAAGAGGGTCGTGCACATGCTCACCACCATACACAAGGGGGAACTGAAAGACAGTGGGAAGGTCGACCGTAGGACAGGTGAACCTGTGAGGAAACCTGATGCTGTCATAGACTACAATATCAACATGCGGCTGGTGGATAAGTCCGACATGATGATTGGAGAGATCGACTGCCTCAGGAAGAATACTAGGTGGTACAGGAAAGTTTTTCTGCATCTCATAGACATGATGATGCTGAACGCCTTCATCCTGTACAAGATGAAGGTTAAGCCACCCAAGTCCTTCTCCCTGAGGTTGTTCGCCAGGACTTGTGTTCAGCAGCTGCTTGAAAGATATGGTAAGGTGACAGAAGCAGCTCCAAGTTTCCATGCAGTAAGACTTCCCGACAGACTTGAGCAGAGGGCATACATGGATCGGCACAGACTGGTGCAAATGCCTGCCACAGCCAAGAGGAAGGCTGCAATCCGCAGGTGCCAGGTGTGTGCACATACCACCCGATGCACACCTGAGAACAAACGCACTTCTTGGCAGTGCGCTGAGTGCCAGGTTCCCCTCTGCGTTACCTGCTTCTTTGATTACCACAGCCAGAAGCAGTTCTAAAAGTGCAAGTGGGAAATGAAAATAATGTGTAAATAATGTGTAAATAGCAAGTGAAAGCAATGGATGTACATATGATTGAACAGTGTAATATAGTTTTATGTTACTGCAAGTGACAGTGAATATCATAGTGTAAGTAAAATAGAAGTGTAAATATTGAAAATACAATAGAAAATGTAAATAGAAATGTAAATAATTATGGTCCTTTCACCGCAAGAAGTCCGTTCAGGGTGGGGCCCACCTGGTGAATCACCTCTAGCGATGCTGCCAAATCAACCGTAGTACATGCCTCTCTCTCTCTTATTTCCTATCTATGTGCTATTTGAAATTGTTTTTTATATTCTGTATATAGTAAAGGAAGCTATATAGTACATTGAGTATCACTTTTTAGAATTATAACAACGATTTGAATGAATTCTATGACACGTGGCAGTGCTTTTTTCCCATGTTGCCACACTGTAGAGTTGCCAATTTGACCACCAATTATCGGCTTATCACCTACCCCCATCCCACCTGTTTCTCTCTCTCTCTCTCGTCAATATAACAGAAAGTTCTGATGACGAAGAAAATTATGATTAAAGATCAGAGAGAGGATTAGGCCTACAGGGGAAACCTCTTAAAAATAAAACGCGCCTAGACTTTTACCTCATAAATGGTGTGGAAAAAAATTGGAAATAAATAATATATATATATATATATATATATATATATATATATATAAGAGAGAGAGAGAGAGAGAGAAACAGGTGTGATGGGGGTAGGTAGGGAGACAAGAGTGATAATCCGATAATTGCTGGTCAAATTGGCAACGTCGCACTCTGGGGGAATTCCAAATTCTGCCACACCCTGAACGGACTTCTTGCTGCGAAAGGACCATAGTAATATAAGAATATGACTACAAATACTTGAGGTTATAACAGTGAAAGTGAATCTGTGGCTCTCTACGTATTTTACTGAATGAAAAATTGAATGACTTCAGTGACAATAAACTAATACTACTGAAGGAAACTTATGGATAAAGACTGCAGATATATATAAGTGTTATATAATAATAGGAATATAAAGGGTGAATGTTTGAATAATAAATGACAGAATACCAGCTGCGAACTAGCGCAAGTGGGAAAGTCATACGCGCTTGTAATTTTCATTGCTTTCACAGTGTTTTTTTTCTTTTTTTTGGAGTATGGATTCCAAACTACTTGATAATCATAGAATAGTGTTTCTAGTGACAATATCTGGCTGTGGTAATCATATTACGGGTTGTCGGGAAGTGTAAAGTGGAGACTTCGTTACCCAACTTCAGAGGTCTCCACAAGTCCTACGGTACTCGACGAAGGCTCAACAAACATCCCAGGAGAAAGCTAAAGGTATGTGCCATAAGCATATTTAATTTTAATATTCTAGGACTAATAACTGATTTTTGGCAAATATTTTTTGAGAGTCTGTCGGAGCCCGAATATGCCCGTGGGACAAGCAAGACAGAGTAAAACAAGCCCTCGGTTAGGGGGTTAAGGCGAGGGTATACTCGTACATAATTATAATCGGCTGCGGAGCGTCAGTACAATACCTGTCAGTGGGAAGCAATAAGTCAGAGATTGTTTCTGTGTTTTATTAATTAATCTCCCATACATTCACCTCCTCATTGGCACGGGCGTTTTCTCACTTGAACTGATTAAAATCATTTGCCGATAGCAAGACTAAACCAGCCATTAGAGTTATTGTATACCTGAGAGACTGTCTCTTAACATCTGTTTGTGTAGCTTACTGACCTGAGGATTGTTTACTTACATGCACTAAATAAAGGCATCATATGGTGTCAAGGACAATGTCAGAGAAAATAATAATGAGTCCGCCTGTCTGTCTGTCTGTCTGTCTTACAAGAGGGGCATTTTCTTACTAGCACTAAGACAGTGTAATGTTCAGTCTCAAAAGAGTATGTCCATCTGTCCATGTATCTTTTTCTCTATCTGTTTCCATTTCCTTAAAGATGTTGAACATTTTCGCATTTGCATAATAAAGTTGTCTGTCGATAATATATAAGAAATGACACTCTTCATTAATGTCTTGAATACACCTGTACTCCTCTCAGTTTGCCTCTGCTTGTCTAACTGCCTCCGTGTATATCTGTATCTACATCTACAATCTCTCTCTCTCTCTCTCTCTCTCTCTCTCTCTCATGTATGTATGTATGTATGTATCTATATATGTATGCATGTATGTACCGGGTATGTATGTATCTATCTATGTATTTATCTATCTATGTATCCATATAGATAGATAGATAGATAAATAAATAAATAAATAAATAAATAAATAGGTTATCTATCTGTCTATCTATATAATGTATACCTGCATCACATAGGGAAGGAGTAAATGCATCCAACAAATGAAGCTGTTGGATCAAGGAGACATGTGTGATTAATCAGAAGGCTGGTCGGTCTCGGAGCAGTGAATTACGTTACAACTGAAAGACTTTGGCGTATCCTACCCACACGCCTATGACAAATTATACCGTTTACTTAGCCTCAATTTGTGAGTGCACGAGTGGTAATGTAGGACTTCATAAAGACCACAGTATCATCCGACGAATGACTTCAGAGCCAGGATGATGGTTGGACGTCCATACCCTATCACACGGTGGACGTCGACGGCCACCTTCTTCTTCTTTATCGAGTTCATCCCACGCAACTGGGAGGTCACTTCCAACTCCCTAGCAGACGACGTGTTTATCAGCAACAACAATGGACATGAACCAGATTGTGACATTTGCAATGGGTGCTGCAGTCCTAACCCTGCAGGATGAGGAAGAAACCTCTGCAAGAAGACAAAGGAGGGGGAGAAGGAGGGCATTGTGGATGAGAGAATGGCTCCCACGGAGTGAAGAAAGCAGTCAGTATAGAAATCTGCACAGTAGTGCTTTCTTCCCGAGTATGCCTTTCGAACATGCGCGGACCTCTCTTGGAAACAATCAATCCACATTCCATCATATTTACCACATTTTGGTATATATTAAAAGTTTCTATGACAAACAGAAATATCAAAAGTACAAAGTTTACTGACGGTTTTGAATTAATCATAATATATTACCTCAACTGACTACAGAGTTCAAGATAGTAGAGGACACACACTACGTGTAAACTCCATAGAGAAGAAGGAGACCACCAAGTAGTGGACGTCCACGAATGGGTCAGGCGGCTTTCCTCCCGTGGACGTCCATGACCCTCCCGCGGGGGCAAGTTTGGACGTCCACGGCCAGTTTGGACGTCCACGAGTCTCCCGTGTGACAGCCCCTTTAGAGTTAACAGCTAACGGCAAGATGTCACGCTCAATATTACATTAGGCTATAGCCATTTTTTAGTGAAAATTATAGGGCAAATAATGCCGACACAATATTAATAAAAACACCTTTGTGAGATGGAGGTCTTTACACTGTAACAACGTTTTGCTCGATCAAGATTTACCAAATAAACTTAAAGCTCAGCTGAGCGAAGCATTGTTACACAGAAAACACCACCACTTCACAAGATGTGTTTATCCTCAGTTTTATTTATTTATTTGTTTATTTAGTATTAATATTAGTATTATTTTGTGGTAGGTGGGGGCGCTCACCATCCACTCACTTGATGTAATGCTCCTCTCGGGTGTCCGCCATTTCCTCTCCTCCATCCTTCTTTCTATCCTCTTCTGTCTTTCTTTCCTTCGTTCTTTCCTCTTCCTTCTTCCTGTGGGTGACTCTACACTGAGTGACAAGCCAAATGGTTTCCTGTACACCAGGAAACCATTTACTACGCTGGGTGGTAACCATATAACCAAATTTTGGCGCCTGGTGGTTTAGTGGGTAATTACGGAGCTCTGATCGGATTGAGCCGGTGAAGGTTTATATCCAAGGGGGGTTTGAGGTTTATTGTTCACGTAATGCCGCTCAGGGATGAGTGAAGCTGGTCACTCTCATCTTAAATGTCAGGACCAACTTGCCTAGCCCCAGGCTCCTACGCTCCTCATGAGGGAACGTAGGTTTAGACGATGAATGATGAAATTAATAGTAGTAGTAGTAGTAGTAGTAGTAGCAGTAGTAGTAGTAGTAGTAGTAGTATTTTTACTATTATTATTATTATTCTATCTGTCTATCTACTGCCAGACGCCTTAATTCCGTAAGGGGTGGCCACAAACAAATCGCCTCCATGTCGCTCTGTCCCCCGCCATTTCACTGCCCTGTTCCATCTCACACACCCCTCTCTCATATACCTCTCCACTCCATCCCTCCATCTCATCCTTGGCCTCCCCCTTCCTCTCCCCCCTTCTATCTCACTCACATAAACTCTCCTCGTCAGTCTCTCACTCTCCATCCTCTCCACAGTAATTACTTAGCAATTTCGGTACATCCTCTTTCGAAAATAAAGCCATCTATCATCATGGTTTTAAGAAGTGTAGTGGACATTAGCCTCCTCCACCCTCCCCCCGGCTGCACCCACCCAGGCGTCCCAGCCGTGACCCCCTCCCCTCCACATTTAACTCATGACCGATCGCTGTCTAATGAGTGAGCGAGAAGTTGCTGTGTGATGCATAATATCTACTGATTCAAGTTTATCTGGCTTCTCTATATATATATATATATATATATATATATATATATATATATATATATATATATATGTGTGTGTGTGTGTGTGTGTGTGTGTGTGTGTGTGTGTGTGTGTAGAGTTGTGTAAAAAATTTTCGAGAAAGTTTATACCTCAAAAATTTGTTATATCTCTGCTCTCTTTAGATCTCTTATATATATATATATATATATATATATATATATATATATATATATATATATATATATATAATCCGAGTCCCCACCTTTTTCTTGGACTTGTTCAAGGTGTTTTCAGACATAGTGTATATATATATATATATATATATATATATATATATATATATAACCGAGTCCCCACCTTTTTCTTGGACTTGTTCAAGGTGTTTTCAGACATGGTGTTTTCAGACATGGTGCTTTCAGACATGGTGTTTTCAGACATGGTGTTTTCAGACATGGTGCTTTCAGACATGGTGTTTTCAGACATCTTGGACTTCCCTTGAAGATAGCAGCGGCCAAGCGACCAAGAGGAGAGGCGCACCGCCTGAATGTCGTCCCTCAAGTTGGTCCACAAGATTTCCAGTCACCAGCAACCAGCACCTGTGTGTAGGACACTTGTTAGTTGTGAGACATAATATTAATCCAGTGTTTATTTTGTATCTGTAAACAGCCAATTAAAATACAATGTAGGTAGAAATTCAGTAAAAAAATAAAAATAAATAAAAAAGGCCTCAGTTTTATAAGACTTCAGTCAGTGACTGTTACCTCCATATGACATTATTAACTGATTAACTTTTGTAGTAAAGGAGGTCGAACCGATCTCCATTAATATATTTTTTTTTCCGCTTAATTTCTTTAACTATGCTGAATAAGGCTGTATGTGGCCATAAGTGGCATTTAAAATACGTCAAGGGTTGTAAAAAGTGAAATCCCAAATTAGGAAAAATAAAACCGTAAGGTAACCAGTGGAATTTGCCACACCATTCATTAATCCCACTTCGACTCCTGTGAAGTAAATTACTTTTTATTCTTGGTACAGTTGGAGAAAAGCAATTTTTAATCCCGTCTGCTGTGACACCACTGAGCTCTGTATATGAAGGGGCCATCTCCGCCGCAGGCGTATAACTTTGGCCGCCATATTGAAACACCCGCATTCGTCGCTCATTATACAAAAACATAAATGGAATATGATTTTTTGTTCTACTAGTTCAACGAACTATATGGGGTACATTTAGCCAGTGAGTATAAAACAACGCCATAGGTTGCTGCAGTGCAGAGTTTACCCTTTGTGGCACTAAGGCAGAGAAAGGTAATGACAGAAAGGGAAAAGACAGTGTGGAATTAACGTTGAAGTGATAGTGATGCTGAATCTGTTTTACATCGAAGTAGTGATGTTGAACTGGTGTGGGAAGTCCTTAGACTATCCATGCCATGTAACCGAATGTCCTAATTGATAAAAGGCCGGAAGGAATATGGAAATATCTACAAGAGGGTGTGAACAGAATATATGGAGAGAAAGGCTGGAGGTAAATGGGCCCCTTTTAGTCTCCATTTATGCAGGGATACTGGGGATGAATCTTCCTGCCCCTCCCCAGGGGGGAGTAATCTTATAGAATTAGCCACAAAATATATTTCTTACTTGTGAAATATAATGCCATCTGTCTTCGATGAATTCCTGCATTTTTGTATCCGTAAGCTGTACAGTGAACCATGGCACTATATATTCCGAAATCATCGGCTGCTTTTAAAAACCCACTGAGCAGCTCAGTACAAAAATCGCGGGCATCAGGCGTGGTGTAACATGGCTGCCACTACACCAGCGCCTCCCTGGCGGCGGACACACAAATTACGCGGTGCTACCCATGAGAAAGCCCTTTCATAGTAAAGATAGAGCACAGTCTGTGAAATGTAAGACGTGGCAGAGTCTCTGTGTCCAAGAGTGGATAACTTAACCTTGAGAAGTTCCAATAATGTTTCATGAAGAGCTTGTTTCCAGTCAGCCTTGCATTCTCTAGTACTCGCCACTCTGTGCCTATGATAACGTGGTATCAGGAACATATTCATTTATATATTTAACGTACATAAGTGACATATCAACCACTAAGGATGGAATGTTCCACATAATTACGAACGTGGTTTATTTTCAGTATTTACTGGGTGTTTATTGCAGAGAAAACTTGGGCGTAGTAGCAAGGGTAGAATGGGCAGTGTAACACAGCAGGGAATAATGGTTAGGGTATTATGGCCGTGTTACTAAATATATGTCGTAGTACTTTATTTAGAGTACGACATGCATCAAGTCGGTACGGCCAGCACCTCTGGTTGCCAGCACTCACTGTACGTTCATTACGGAAGCACTCAAGAATCAACATGCTCGGCTGGAATTAGGGATGGCCCGTGAGGGGGAGGGGGGGGGAATCTTTTGGTTGTGACCAACTCGCCCCTTATTTGTCCAACTCGCCACTTATTTGACCAACTCGCCCTTTATTTGACCAACTCGCCGCTTATTTGACCAAGTCGCCCCTTATTTGTCCAACTCGCCACTTATTTGACCAACTCGCCCCTTATTTGTCCAACTCGCCACTTATTTGACCAACTCGCCCTTTATTTGACCAACTCGCCACTTATTTGACCAAGTCGCCCCTTATTTGACCAACTCGCCCCTTATTTGACTAACTCGCCCCTTATTTGACCAACTCGCCACTTATTTGACCAACTCGCCACTTATTTGACCAACTCGCCACTTATTTGACTAACTCGCCACTTATCTGACTAACTCGAACATATTTGACCAACAAAGTAGATAGAGCGCTTCTACTATTTTAAGAATAAAATATAGCCCTAGGATTATATCTATCTATCTATATCTATCTGTCTATCTATCTATCTATCTATCTATCTACCTATCTATCTATCTATCTATCTATATATATATATATATATAAATATAGATATATATATATATATATATATATATATATATATATATATATATATATATATATATATATATATATACACACCTACTGTAGGCTGCTTCCCCCAAGGAAAATGGAGGTAGCCGAGATGGGACGACACGCTCCCCATTTACTCATCCATTCAAACACATTCATTCGCATCTTAGCCCCAAAGGGGAGAAGGGACAGATCCTCACCGCACCACACCGCACAAGGGTCAATTGCACAGTGCAATCAGTGACATCCGCAGCAGGGCCCTACAGCAGAGCTGGTTTACCCCTGCCACATCATAACAGACCCATCCCCTTACCCGCACCTGACCTGACTAGCTAATCAAACCAAATGCAGGAGAATATCCCCTCAGGGCTGTGTCATCATTTATTCATTCACAGTTTCTCTCCATTTATTTCTGTAATGCACAGCCACTCTGCCTTGCTCAACAGACATCCCTCTCACATCCAGCGTTCTCTTCACACTGTCCATCCATCCTATTCGTGGTCTTCCTCTCAACCTTACACCTGTCACATCAGATCTAGTTATCTTTTTCACCAATCGCTCATTATTAATTCTCTCCATATTCCCAAACCATCGCAACACCCTTTGCTCAACATTATCAGCCATCTCCCGAACAACTCCAGTTCTCCTTCGGACTCGATCCATATACGTCACTCCACACATACTCCTCAGACACCTCATCTCCATTACATTCAAACTTTTCCTCTCTGCTACACCCATATTCCATGTTTCAGCCCCATATAATGCAGTCGGTACCACAACACCCTCATACAGCCGTCTCTTTACATCCATGCTAAGCAAACGACAACTAAACACCTTCTTCATTCCTCCCAGCACCTTTCCTACTTCATTCATTCTAAGTTTCACTTCTGCATCTATTCTTCCATCCACAGCAACATGTGACCCTAAATATTTAAAACACTCTACCTTCTCAAGCAACTCACAATTCAAAACTATATTCATCCCCCCTACCATCTACCAACCTCGTACATTTCATCACTTTACTCTTATTCTCATTTCCTTTCAATTTCCTCCTTTCACACACCCTTCCAAACTCCTCTACCAACTGTCTCAATCTCTCCTCTGAATCAGCCACCAGTGCAGTATCATCTGCAAACAACAGCTGCTTCAGGTTCCACTCTCCACCATCAACATTCACCAGACTTAGACCTCCACCTAAAACTCTTGCATTTACCTCCCTTATAACACCATCCATATAAATATTAAACAACCAAGACGACATCACACATCCCTGTCGCAGCCCCACTCTCTCACGAAACCAGTCACACACAGCATTTTCCACACTTACACACGCTCTACTATTTACATAAAAGCCCTTCACCCCTTTTAGTAATCTACCATCAAGTCCATACAATGTTAAAACAGTCCACAAAGCCTCCCTATCAATTCTATCATATGCCTTCTCTAAATCCATGAATGCCCAAAACACATCCTTGCCTTTCGCTAAGTACTTTTCACACACTTGTCTCACAGCAAACACCTGATCCACTCATCCTCTTCCTCTCCTAAACCACACTGGTCATCACCAATCACTCCCTCTGTACCCTCTCTAACTCTCATAATTAACACTACGATACACCTTACCTACAACACTCAACAGACTTATACCCCTAAAGCTAGTACATTCATACTTATCACCCTTGCCTTTATACAACGGGACCACACAAGCACTTGCCCAGTCAATTGGCACCATACCTTTCACAAAGCACACATTCAACAATCTTACTAACCAGTCAACAATAGTTACTCCACCACCCTTCAGGCATTCCACAGCACACCCATTCACACCTGCAGCTTTCCTTGTTTTCATCTCCTTTACTGCCTTCTCCACTTCCTCCTTCGTGATCAAAGAGTCGTACAACTCTCCCAACACATTTATTCCTTGCACCCTTCCATCTGCCACAATCTCAGCCACCCTTTCCTCCTCTACATCTAACAATCTTTCAAAATACTCTGCCCATCTCTTCCTTACTGCATCCATCTCAATTAACATCCTTCCATCCTCTGATTTTACTCACTCTTCCTTCCCAGACTCTCCCTTTCGCACCCTTTTCACCTCCTTCCAGAACATTTTCTTATTCTGTTGAAAATTCTCAGTCAGCCGCCTACCCCACCTCTCATCTGCTGCCACTTTAGCATCACACACAGCCCTTCTCGCCCTATTCCTCTTTTCCTTATACCTCTCATATGACACCTCATCCTTCCTCTGCAGCCACACTTCATATGTACATCTCTTCCCAGCCACAGCCATACTCACTTCCTCGCACCACCATTCACTTCCTTTTCTTACACCACCACCCACACGTCTCACACCACACACCTCTTCTGCATGCCCCACCACAGCATTCTTAAACAACTGCCATTCCTCTTCCACACTGCCATTTTCCTGATCTTTCACTGCATTCCACTCATCTTTCAATTTCTCCTGATACTCTGTCATTTTCTCTCTTTTATGCAACTCACTCGCTTTCAAAACCTCCCTGCCACACCTAACCCTCCTAGCTCTCACCCATCTCTTACCTACTCTTAACTTTCCCTCCACCAGGTAGTGGTCAGACATACCTCCACCCTCCCCTCTCAGAACTCTCACATCCAGCAATCTTCCTATTACATTCCTGGACACAACCACATAGTCCATCTAAGCTCTATCAACAACCCTTCCACCCTCCTGTCTCACCCATGTATACTTATAAATATCTTCTCAAACAGCGTATTTCCAATCACCATCTCTCGCTCAAC
Source organism: Coenobita brevimanus (assembly GCF_032717465.1). Lineage (NCBI taxonomy): Eukaryota > Metazoa > Arthropoda > Malacostraca > Decapoda > Coenobitidae > Coenobita > Coenobita brevimanus. The sequence goes on along the minus strand of NC_137012.1, from coordinate 19,983,286 downwards.
GCACATCCCTATCATTCGTTCCCCATTTTCATTTCTTCCAGGCACACCATGCATACCAACTACACCTTCAACTGCTACATTTCCCACTCTAGCATTCAGATCTCCCATCATTACCACATTCACATTCGCTCCAAAATTCTGCAGACACTCATCAACATCATTCCAGAAGAATTCCCTTGCTTCCTCATCCCTTTCACTACCAGGCCCATATGCACTCACAAACACCCACAATTTACGTTCAAATTTCACTTTCACCCACATTAGTCTCGATAACACCTCCTTCCATTCAATCACACACTGCTGTACTTCCGGACTCACTAACAAGGCCACACTTTCTCCTGCCCTTCCTCTATCAACACCTGACAATCTTCCATTCACACTTCCAAACATAGACTCACCCTTCCCTTTCATCTTCGTTTCACTCAAAGCTAACACATCCAACTTTCTTCTCACAAACATTCTCCCAATCTCCTCTCTTTTAGCTTCAATCGTACTACATCTAAGCACATTCATAGACTCAATCTTCAGGGTACGGGGATAACTCCATCCCCATTCCCTTTCTCTGGCCTGTCTCTTTTTAGGAACTAAAAAACAGAGGAGGGGGTCAGTAGTCCCCTCACCCCATCCCTTTTAGTCGCCTTTTACGACACGCAGGGAATACGGTGGCAGTATTCTTCATATATATATATATATATATACAACCATCCATCCATCATCCAATCCTTTGTTGCCCCGTGAGGAGCATAGGAGCCAGGGGCTAAGCAAGTTGGTCCTGACATTTAAGATGAGTGACCAGCGTCATTCATCCCTGAGTGGCATTGCGTGAGCGATAAACCCCAACAATCCCTTGAATATAAACCTACACAGGCTGAATCAGGTTGGAGCGCCTTAGTTACCAACTAAACCACCAGGCGACACAATTTGGTTATATGGTTACAATCCAGTGTAGTAAATGGTTTGTTGGTGTACAGGAAACCATTTGGCTTGTCACTCAGTGTAGTTACCCATAGGCAGAAGGAAGAGGAAAGAATGAAGGAAAGAAAGACAGAAGAGGAAGGAAGGAAGAGAGGAAAGGGCATACACCCAAAGCAGCATTACATCGACTGAGTGGATGGTGAGCGCCCCCACCTACCACCAAGATATATATATATATATATATATAGCACACACACACACACACACACACACTATAAATGCACCCTGATGATTTAACGGAATATTCACTGGACTTCACAATATACCCAACTCCAGTAGTTGGAAAACCAGACTGTCTTTTTTCCTGACCAACTGTGTGGGCGTCTGACCTACTCTGAGCCAAGTATTGGGGGATGACTTCCCCTCTACCCCTGTTGGGCCATCCCTGCTTGTACATGTACTTAAAGCCACCTGAACTTGGACCCAAGCCTGAATTACTGTTGACATGAAATAGACACCATGTAAATTATTAATTTTAGTAGTCTAATTAAACCAACTGACCCAGTCATGACAGTTGGAGTTATTTATCACTAGACCAGTAGCAGGAGTGTAAACAAATTTCCTCCTCCCCCCCCACTTCCCCCCGTTCAATGGGTGAAGGGGGTCCAGGTCCAGGCCTTTTGATTAATATGGTACTTGATTTGGACTTAGACTATTCTCATGACAGGAGGGAAATTGGGGTGTTTTGTATTTTGGTCTCTCTCTCTCTCTCTCTCTCTCTCTCTCTCTCTCTCTCTATATATATATATATATATATATATATATATATATATAAAGAAACACTGATGTAAAACAAATATTTTGTACTCTAGGACACCTTTTATGTAAAAAACAAAACTCTGCTCTCCATGTTTTACCAACTCAGTAAAATTTTGACTAATTCAGAAACAAACATGGGGTAGACCCCTCCCCCCCCGGTCGGGCCATCTTTGGCTAGAATGTTTGTAACTGTAGCAAACTGATGCATTTTTAAATTAATATGGAAACATAAAACAACGATTAGTAGTTCCTTAACAAATATCTGTCCATAAACGATGTAGAAATTAAAACAATACTGTGGTTGGAGACATCTGCATACGAGATAACTCGTCATACACACACACATCGCGGGAGGCCCATGAACATATAAAAAGATAATATCACGCTTTCCTTTTAACGGGAAGCAAAAAGGAGGAGGTAACTGAGGGAGAAAAGCAGATAGGACGCAGGGATGGAAAAGGCTACAGGGGAATAGAAAAAAGCATGACAGGTGGTGAAAGGTACTGATGGTGGTGGCAGAGTAGGAATGGAGTGCATGGTGAGTGGGAGGGCAGCAACGCAAATGTATTGCCATCCGTGTTACGAGTTGTCAAGAAATAATGTCATTGTCACTGTGAGAAGAAAGATGTTACTGTGTTAGCGTATTGGAATACTGCACTGCAGTGTGATGCTCAAGGCACCAGTCACAGGGACGGCCAAGATTCTTAGCTCTCACAGGTAACTGATTTTTTTTTTTTTTTATTAAGAAAATACAGCCATAGGTGAACGCACTCGCCCTTTGCACCATCCCTCCCTTAACCACTTGAATCCAATGAAGTAATTTATTTTTTACCGCATACTTGGTACCTTCAGATGATTTTATTCAACTTACGATGGAGCTGTAGCAGTGTTGGGGCTAGTTAATGCTATATCAAACCTCTTCACGAGAAAGAAAATAAAAAGTTTCCTATACAGAGTTAAAGCATTTTGAGGGTGGGAGAATAAACCAGTGTAATAAGTGACTGGACTGAAGAAGTTAAAACCTATGAACAACTCTAGCCTCGTCCCCGGCCCATAAATCCCAGAAAACTCGTGTAATCGAATGTTACCTTTGCAGACTAATGTACGACTGTATTGTTAAGTGCACTGTGTCCCTAACACTAATCCGACAGAATGCATTGTCAACAGAGCACCAGTACTTGTGGTGTGTAGCCCTCCTGACACCATAACATAGCGTTCGTGGCAAGCACCGGTAAACACATCATGTAACTACTGCGGTTTTTATATCATTAGTAATAAAGCCCCAGTGTAATGATTTGGAGAGAGAGAGAGAGAGAGAGAGAGAGAGAGAGAGAGAGAGAGAGAGAGAGAGAGAGAGAGAGAGAGAGAGAGAGAGAGAGAGAGAGAGAGAGAGAGAGAGAGAGAGAGAGAGACTCCCATTCAGGAGGCAGTTGTGCTCACTACGCCCATGTCTTTTGTCTCCATCCCACACATGGCGAAACGCAGGTCACGCGGCAGACAATGTGGGAAGTGGATTGTTGACTTAGGTGGGTGAGTTTGTGGGATGGGTGGAAGGGAGGTTGAATATTTTGTTATGAATGTGGTGAGTGTGAGTAGCTGATTGCTGTGTGGGTGGGTGAGTAGGTGGGGTGGGTGGGTTGATGTGAAGTGGAGGGGGGAGGGGGGATTTGTGGTTTGATGGGTGTATGAAGATATTTACTGAGTGGATGAGATGGTTGGGTGCGTGCGTGAATTCTTGGGTCGCTGGGTGAGTAAACTGGGTTGCCGGGTGAGTGGGTGGGTGGTGTGGGAGGGTGATTGGGAAGTGGCAAGGTCGATGGGTAGGTGAGTGGATGGGAAGGATGGGTGGTTTGTGGAGGTGCATGGTACAGTGGATGTGTGAGATGGACTGTTGGGTGTGTGGAGTGGAGTGGTGGGTGGTGTTGGTAGCTGGGTGGATGTGGGCAGCTTCTTGTTAGGTAGGTGAGTGCGTGTGGTTTCTATGGGCGAGTGCACCGTCTAGGTGGGTGGGTGGGTGAACTTTGTGGATGTGTGCATATGTGAACTGAGTTGTTGGGTGGTGGGTCTGTGGGTGGGATTGGTGGGTGGATGGGGTGGGTGGGTATGTGAGCATTTTTTCACTGAAGGTTGGAGCCAGCTGTGGAAATTGATATAACCTGACCACCCAAAGGAATCGTGCCATTCAATCCTTTTCAGTTTCCTCTTTTAAACACTATTATTCTCTTGTCTTCAGGAGCTACAGTTCCTTGGGCTCATCATAATATTATAAGGTCTAACCACAATGAAGCTCGTCAGATTCTTAGTATTACTGTATTTCTAGGGGTTTATTTTACAGTTCTTCAAGCTTTCGAGTACTTTGAGGCTCCGTTTACTATTGATGACTCAGTTTCTGGATCTTGTTTTTTTTTGTGGCAACAGGTTTCCATGGTCTCCACGTAATCACCGGAACCTCTTTTTAATGGTTTGTTTATACCGTCTTTATATATGCCATTTTTCTCCGACCAAGCATTTTGGTTTTGAGGCTGCTGCGTGATATTGACACTTTGTGGATGTAGTTTTGTTTCTTTATATTTTCCGTTATTGATGAGGCAGATAGATTTTGAAGGTAAACAGATTAGAAAGCGAAGTTTTGCACTTAGTTTCGGCCTAAGCTTTCACTATTTAGTTTCTAATTTTGATGGAAGCCAAAGAGAGGCTAACCACTGTTAATGATTTAACTCAAGTAAAGTTCCTATCAAGAACAGTTGCTTCTGCGGTGTAAATAAACACGATACATTTTCGCTGTATGAAATTTTTTTTTTTTTTTTTTTTTTTTTTTGAAGCTAAGCACTTTCAGATGAATTTATCTCTTTCGCAACTTCGATGTGATATTCCACAATCAAATTATAAAAGTAAATAGCAAATATTGAAAGTATGAGAGTGAGAGTTAGAAAAACTTTTGTAAAAGATTTAAAGTTCCTCTCACTAATTATTTGATGTAATTTAGATGTATTGATTAATGTTTGGAAAATTCCTTGGCCCCCACTTGTTTTAGACCATCCTTTGTCGATTATTTTAGAGTAAGTCTGGCCTAAACTTAGGCTAGACTTGGAAAGGTTGAAATTGGAAAGAAATGGTAAGTCATATCAAGCCTAAAAATACTACTAGAGGGTATAAACTATGCGAATTTAACTTAAAGTTTACATTCATAATTTTTAGTAAATAAACCATTAAGCCTCCTAAAATTCTGATTATTAATACTAAATTTTTTACAAGAGGAGAGAGGCAAATAATGTAAGACTCAGGAAAAATTAATCAAGATAGTAAAGCTTGTCTTAAGATAGCTCCTCTTCTTACGGCTAATATAGGAGAGGTTATAACAGAAGATAAATCACTAATATTTCTAAATTTGGCCAAGTTAAATTCTCAAGTTATAGAATAGAAAATTAAACGAAAAGAGTAACACACTGTTAACATGGTTGTAAAATTACAAAATAAATAAAATTACAGTGCTACTTCATCTTATAAAAGCAAATTCTAAAATAAGATCCTTTGAATAAAGTCCCACATAATGCTAGGTTTGCAAGGTTCACATATATACAAGTCAGCAGTATAAAAAACACTAATCTTCCTATGAGCCGAGTATCTTGATATTCCGTCACATTATGAATTATAGCTCCAGCACATAGAAATAAAAGAGCTTTGAAAAATGCATGTGTTAAAAGATGGGAAAAAAAATCAAGGTCTTTAAATCCTAGAGACAAAATCATTAGCATTACCCCAAGTTGACAGGGTGGATAAAGCAATGATTTTTTTTCAAATCATATTCGAAATTAACTCCAAGCCTGGATATAAATATTGTTAAAGAACTAAACAATAAAAGAGTAGGCAAGATTGTTTCAGACAAAGCAGGTCTAAATCGAATGAGCAGGTGAACTCCTGCTGTATCAAGAGCTGAAGAGTGAACTAATGCTGAAACTGGAGCTGGTGCAGCTATGGCAGTGGGAAGCCATGCAGGAAAGGGAATTTGAGCTCTTTTAGTTATTGCTGTTACGACAATAAGCCTTTCTATTAATAATGTTCAGTTATGATCTATAAAAAACACGTAAAAAATAAAGTTTCAGCCTCCTTCAACAAACATAAGAGCAGTTTTTAAAAGAATAGCTACATCTCCAACTCGATTAGATAAAACAGTTAATATACCAGCATTTGCAGATTTTTCATTTTAATAGTAAATTACTAAAGCATAGGACAGTAATCCTAAGTCTTCTCATCCCAGGAGAATGCTCATTAAATTTGAACTAATAATTAAGAAAACTATGGACAAGACAAAAGCCGGTACTAAATATATAAATCGATCGAAATTAGGATCTCATTCTAAATATCTTCCTCTGTAGAAAAGGGCCATAGCAGAAATAAATATAACAAGTCCTATAAATATTAAAGATATTCAGTCAAAAATATATGTTGCAACAATAGAGGATGAAATTTCTCATTCAATAACGTAGCATGTTTTGTCAAATAGACAAAAAAAGAGACATATAAAAGGAGATTACCGAGAAAAATATCAGAAATGCTGTTCTTGTTAGGTGTACCGAAATTTTTCACATCATGGTTTGGGATAAAAGTTCTATTTATTTTTTTTTAGCACCATAAACTAACGTTTTAGCAATAAACTACCCAAACAAATTCAGTTTAAAAAATAATAAGTTGTTTCATTTTCAGTGTATTTCAAATGTAGGTTATATTAAAGCTTAAGGATACATTACCCAGACGAAGACATTTAAGATAAAAGGCCATTGGAAGTATCTTCTGGCTAGAGATTAGGCATATTTAGGCTTCTTTTTTAAATCAGAATATTTAAGTTAATTCAATGTAGTCTTGAAAATAAATATTCTCGAACTTTTCCTGAACAACAAGAATAGAGTGTCTTGGAAAATACACCATGCTGACTAAGTGAGTAAAGATATAAAGTGTAAGCTGCTCTAAAAAAAAGATAGCACGATGATTCCTAAGGCAGTTAATTTATTTCAACTAACTACTTGTGTAATTAGATTAATTTCTCGTAACAAATTAATAGATGGAGGCGCTGCCATGTTGCTAATTCTTAATAAAAATCACCATAGTGCCATTCTTGGCATGATATTTAGCAAATCTTTATCAGTTAAATGACTTCAACTTCCGATTCGCTCGTATACTATGTTTGCAAGGCAAAATAGTCCTGAGGAACATAAGCCATGTCCTACCACTACAATAACAGCACCATTATATTCCCCATCATCCAAAAGTTAAAAGTCCACATAAAACATATCTTATGTGAGCTACGGAAGAATAGGCAATTAGTGACTTTATATCGACTTGTCGAAGGCAGATAATACTAACAAAAAACCCTCCTAGAATACTTGCCCCAACTCTTAATCATCTTAGATCTTTATTTTTTTTTCAGTAAAAAGAGTTAAATTTCGAAATAAACGGTAACCCCCTAACTTTAGTAAACCTACTAAACCTCCAGCTAATATTATTGATCCTGCAACAGAAGCTGCAACATGTGCTTTTGGTAGTCACAGGTGAAATAAATATAATGGTAATTTTACAGTACAAGCTATGATAGAGGAAATAAATCAAATGAGAGATAAAACTCTCAAATCAACTCTTTCATTGGAAGCTCCAAATGTGAGAGTTCCGTTTGTCTTATAAACGTATAGTAAACAAGCCAATAGTGGCAAAGATGCAAATAAAGTATAAATATGTAAACTCCTGCTTGAATTCATTCAGGCTGGTACCGTCAACCTAAAATTAAAATTAAAGTTGGAATTAAAGAAGCTTCAAAAGTAATATAAAATAATAAATAATTTATAGATCTGAAAGTTAACACTAGGAAAACTAATAAGGCTAAATTAACTAACAAAAATAGTTTAGGGAAGTTTGAAGTGAATCTAATTTTTACTCTTGAAATAATAATTAATGCTATAATTCAAATGCTTAATAGGATCAAAACATAAATAGTCTATGCCTAACCTTAATCCTAAGCTGAATGATTATAAAAAACGGCAAATAAAAACGATACAGTTAAAATTCCTGTTTAGATTAGAGACCAATCCCTTAAGGGGCGATTCCACCAAGGCAACATTTTGGCAACATGTGGCATGCAACACTGTCGCATGGACCAAGTGTGTTCCAACCAGTTTAACACAAGGCAACATGTAGCATGCGACTGTGTGGCATGCAACAGGCGGTAACAAGTTGCCCGTAGAACGTGACGCATGTGACAAGATTTAGCCTGTTGCCTAGTGTTGCCGGCCTTCCCACCAGTCGCGGGAAGGATTCGATGTTGAAAGCAACAAGATGAACTGGTCTCAAGGAAAAATTGTAGAATTTATAGAAGAATATAGAAAACTTGTGGTTCTATGGGATATACGCTTGGAACAATACAAGAATAACCAGACTAAACTAGATGCACTGCAGGGATTAACCAAGAACACACACACACACACACACACACACACACACACACACACACACACACACACACACACACACATACACACTGTCAAAGAAAAACACAAACAAAAAACATTAAAGAAACACTCCCTCACAAGAAGCATCAAAGTTTGCCTTTTAAAGAGAAACCAAGAGCAATTAAAAAGAAAAAGCTGATGTTTTCTATACGTAATGTGTTGACCAAAGTTGAGAGAGAGAGAGAGAGAGAGAGAGAGAGAGAGAGAGAGAGAGAGAGAGAGAGAGAGAGTGTGTGTTATGAGTTGATGTTTCACTGATATGTTCGTGTGTAAATTACTGTGTGTGTGTGTGTGTGTGTGTGTGTGTGTGTGTGTTTTACACGGTATCTACCTGTATGTTTTTTTGTTAAGCTCTGTCTATCTTTATATCTGTCTGTTTGTCTGTTGCATCGTGTTGACAACTGGCTCAGTTTTTGTTGAATCGGTGGAAAAGGTTTTGTGGCATTCAACATAAACATTGGCATGTAGCATGCTACATGAAACAACAGTGTTGACTTGTCGCAGTCAAACATGTCTCCTGGTTGAATGCCGCATTCAACATACATGTTGAAAGCCAGGCAAGTCGCATGCTACATGTTGCCCGTGTTGCCCCGGTGGAATCTTGCCTTTCCGAATGTTATTAATATTAAAAGTATAAGCAAATATTTCAACATTCTAATCTATTTAAAGCTCCGAAGTAGTCGTTCCCATGGGAATGAACGATAGAAACTAATAAGGCTAACCCCAGGGCTCCCTCACAGGCTGCAAGAACCAAGAAAAAAAAAAAGAAAAATAATTCATTTCCTACTAAAGAAAGACAATTAGACATTAAAAAAAAAAAATCCAAGTATAATGAATTCCAATCTTAGTAGGGCATTTAACAAATGTTTTCTGTTAGAGGCAAAAGCTCGAAGTCTCCTAAAAATTATAATGAATGCAATGAACAAGAATGAGCTATTTAAAGTTAACATTAGTTTTAATGGTTTAAAATAAAACCTTAGTCTTGTAAACCAATAATGAAATCTTTTTCTTAAAACACCAAGAGATTGGAGTGATAATGTATGAGCTTCCTTTTATTGTTTTATTTTCTTTAATTTTCTATCTATCTATCTATTGCCAGACGCCTCAATCCCGTTTGGGGTGGCCACAAACAAATCGCCTCCAAGTCGCCCTGTCCCCCGCCATTTCACTGCCCTGCTCCCAACTCACACCCCCCTCTCTCATATACCTCTCCACCCCATCCCTCCATCTCATCCTCGGCCTCCCCCTCCCTCTTCCCCCCTCCACCTCACTCACATACACTCTCTTCGTCAGTCTTTCGCCCTCCATCCTCTCCACATGGCCAAACCACCTCAGTGTGTTCCTCATAACGCTTCCTATCACATCCACATCCACACCACAACGCTCCTTTATATCCTCATTCGTCAGCCTGTCTCTCCACGTGACTCCACAGGCTCCTCTTAAATAACTCATTTCCACTGCTCTCACTCTTGACTTGTGTCCTTCCAACAATGTCCAAGCTTCACTTCCGTACGTTAGAGTTGGTATCACAATACTGTCACGTAGTAACTTTTTCACTTCCATGCTCACTTCCCTGTTTCTTATCACTGCTTTCAAGGAACCAGCAACCTTTCTTCCCTGCTGTACCCTTTCAAGCACTTCACACTCCAAACCTCCATCCTTACTCATCACACTACCCAAATACTTAAACGTACTCACATTTTCCAATTCCTCACCATCTAACCTTGCTGTACATTCACTAACTTCACCTCTCTCAAAGACCATCACTTTACTCTTCCCTACATTCACCTTTAGGTTCCGTTTCTTACACACTCTCTCAAACTCATCCACCAAGCCTTGCAGCTCCCCTTCGTCTTCACTCAACAACACAGTATCATCTGCAAACAACAGTACAGGGAGTTTCCAAACACTATCCTCTCTCACCAGGGCCACTCCAACATCCACTACCCTACCTTGTACCTCTTTTATTACCCCATCCATGTACAGATTGAACAACCATGGAGACATGACACATCCTTGTTTCAAACCAACTTTCAAAGAGAAAAATTCACTTAGTTCACCATCCACATGCACTGCAGCCTTCGCACCATCGTACATACTCTTCACAGCATTCAACAACTTCCCATCTACTCCATATATTCTTAACACTTTCCACAATCCTTGTCTATCCACCCTGTCATATGCTTTCTCCAAATCCATGAAAGCCGCATACAACTTCTTTCCCTTCTCTAGAAACTTTTCCACTAAAGATCTAAGAATGAATATCTGATCTACACAACCTCTTCCCTTCCTAAAGCCTCCCTGTTCTTCTCCAACTAATTTCTCTGTTCTTTCTCTAACTCTGTCTATAAGTATCCTACCATACACTTTTCCTATTATACTAAGAAGACAAATGCCCCTATGATTACCACACACTTCTTTTTCCTCTTTTCCTTTGTACAAGGGAATAATTATACCTGACTTCCAATCCTCCGGGACTCTACCTTCCTCCCAGGCCAATCTGCACATCTTCCACATCCATTCTACTACTATCTCTCCCCCATGCTTCAGCATTTCACCACACACTCCATCAATTCCTGGGGCTTTCCCCGATTTAACTTTCTTCATTGCTTCCACAACTTCTATCCTACTGATTTCTTCCTGTCTTCTCACCTCCCTCCTTCTCCCAGCCATTCCCCAGCCACTTATACTTGCATTACTTCCATCCTCTACGTTCAACAATTCCCTAAAGTGTTCTCTCCATCTGCTCACTTTTTCTCCCTTCTCCACTAGTACCATTTTTATCTTTCACTCCCCTGCTAACTTCACTTCCACCCTGTCTTACTCTTTTCACTTCTCTCCAGAACATTTTCTTACAGTCCCTCCACTTTACACTCAAATTCCCTCCAAATTCCTCATCCACTCTCTTCTTACTCTCTCTTACTAATCTTTTCACCTCTCTCTTCCTTTCCACATATAACTCTCTCTTCCGCCTCTCAACTTCTTTAATTTTAATGCGTTTAATTCATCCTCTATCAACAGGCCTTGTGTTGCCAATCCAAACAATTTTAATTTCATTTGCTACAGGAATGTTTGCTAAAGGTTATTGATTTTCACATATTTTATTTTTAATTTTTCTGGGAGGAATACTAGTATTGTTTATTTATGTTACATCTTTAGCAGCCAATGAACAATTTAATGTTAGAAGAGATTTTTTTTTTTTTTAACCTTCTTTTTAACAGTAATAATAAGATTTGTTTTTATTTTTGTGAACCCTATTTTGATAGCAAATAAAACTGGGGAGTCAACCACAACTTTTCTATCACAATATTCTGACATTAGAAATGCTGCTATGAATGTAAGAACATTTTATAATGAATATAGAGCTATATTTACAAGATTTATTATCAGTTATTTACTTCTTACATTATTTGTAGTTGTAGAAGTAATGAGTTCATCTTCTAGTCTTTTGCGACAAATAACTTAATGATAACACCACTACGTAAGCTTCATCCATTACAAAAAATTGCCATTGGGGCATTAGTTGGCATGCAAATTCCTAGAAATATTTCAATTTTTTGGAACTTTGGATCATTACTTGGATTATGCTTAGTTGTTCAAATTGTTACCAGTTTGTTTCTTGCAATACATTATGTAGCACATATCGACTTAACATTTTCCAGAGTAGCCCATATTCAATGAGGTGTTAAATATGGGTGATTGCTGCGAGCTTTACACTCCAATGGAGCGTCATTCTTTTTTATTTGCTTAGATCTTCATAGTGGCCGAGGGTGGTGGTGGTGGTGATGGTGAGAAGGTACATTGTTGGGTGGCTGCGTGAACGTTGTGGGCGTGTGGGTATGTGAATTGGATTGTTTGGTGGAAGGGGAGGATTTTGAATGAAGCAGTGCAGGTGTAAAGTGGGTGGTGTTAGTGAACGGGAGGACTTTTTGGGTGGCTTGGTGGGTGAGTGGGCAAGACGGGTAGGTGGATGTTGTCGATGTGCGGGTGGATGAACGGGTGGGATAGCTGGAATGTTGGCCCAAGTGGCTGAGTGGACTTGTGATGATAAAGGGGTATACGAAGTGGTTTGTTGGGTGGGTGCGTGGGTGGATTAGTGAGTGGGCGGGTGTGTGAAATGGTTTTTTGGGTGGGTGAGAGGTTGGGTGGGATGGGTGGTGTAGGTAGGTGAGTGAACCTCGTGTGTGTGTGTGTGTGTGTGTGTGTGTGTGTGTGTGTGTGTGTGTGTAATAAGATGGTGCGTGGGAGGGTGTGTGGGTGGGTTGGTTTATGAAGCAGGTGGTTTTGGTGGGTGGGTGTGAGAAGAGGGTTGTTGTTTGAGTGGTGAGTGGTTGGGATGGGTGACTCTGTGGGTGGGTTGGTGTGTGAACTGGGTTGCTGGTTGTGTGGGTGAATGGGTTAGATAGGTGGGTAGAAGGTGGAACGGTGAATGGGTGCATGAAGTGGTTTGTTGGGTGGGTGGAGTTTTTCAGTGAGTGGCTATGTGGAGTGGATGGTGTTGATGGATGGATGTGAGGAGTGAGTTGTTGAGTGGATTGGATGAATGTCTGTGTGTGTTCGTGTGTGAAGTGGGTTATTGGGTGCATGGGTGAATGAGTTCGATGGCTGAGTGGGTGGCGTAAGGGGCTGGAAGGGTGAATGGATGGTGTACAGGGGTAGGGGGGTGAATGGGTGGTGTTGAGTGGTGGATGGGTGGTTAGGTGGTGTAGAGGGGTAGATAGATGAGTGGGTGATGAAGAGGAGGTGGAAGAGTGAGTGGGTGGTGTAGAGGGGTGGAGGGCTGGGTGGGTGGTGTAAAGGGGTGAAGGAGTGGGTGGGTGTTGTAGAGAGGTGGAGAGGTGGGTGGGTGGTGTAGAGGGGTGGAGGTTTACTAAAGTTAGGGGGTTACCGTTTAATTAGAATTTTACCTCTTTTTGCTGAAGTAAATAAAGGTCTAAGATGATTAAGAGTTGGGGCAAGTATTCTAGGAGGGTTTTTTGTTAGTATTATCTGCCTTCGACAAGTCGATATAAAGTCACTAATTGCCTATTCTTCCGTAGCTCACATAAGATATGTTTTATGTGGACTTTTAACTTTTGGATGATGGGGAATATAATGGTGCTGTTATTGTAGTGGTAGGACATGGCTTATGTTCCTCAGGACTATTTTGCCTTGCAAACATAGTATACGAGCGAATCGGAAGTTGAAGTCATTTAACTGATAAAGATTTGCTAAATTTCATGCCAAGAATGGCACTATGGTGATTTTTATTAAGAATTAGCAACATGGCAGAGCCTCCATCTATTAATTTGTTACGAGAAATTAATCTAATTATATAAGTAGTTAGCTGAAATAAATTAACTGCCTTAGGAATCAGCTTGCTATCTTTAGAGCAGCTTACACTCTAAATCTTTACTCATTTAGTCAACACTGTGTACTTTCCAGAGCTCTAAACTCCTGTTGTTCATGAAAATGTAGTTTTAAGACTACACTGACTTACTTTAAATATTCTGATTTTAAAAGAAGCCTAAATATGCCTAATCTCTAGCCAGAAAGTATTTCCAATAGCCTTTAATCTTAAGTGTCTTCGTCTGGGTAATGTATCCTTAAACTTTAATATAACCTACATTTGAAATACACTGAAAACGAAAAAACTTTGTATTTTTTAATTGAATTTGTTTGGGTAGTTTATTGTTAAAACGCTACTTAGTGGTGCTATAATATATATATATATATATATATATATATATATATATATATATATATATATATATATATATATATATATATATATATATATATATATATATATATATATATATATATCCCAAACCATGATTTGAAAAATTTCGGTACACCTAACAAGAACAGCATTTCTGATATTTTTCTCGGTAATCTCCTTTTATATGTCTCTTTTTTTGTCTATTTGACAAAACATGCTACGTTATTGAATGAGAAATTTCATCCTCTATTGTTGCAACATATATTTTTGACTGAATATCTTTAATATTTATAGGACTTGTTATATTTATTTCTGCTATGGTCCTTTTCTACAGAGGAAGATATATAGAATGAGATCCTAATTTCGATCAATTTATATATTTAGTACCGGCTTTTGTCTTGTCCATAGTTTTCTTAATTATTAGTTCAAATTTAATGAGCATTCTCCTGGGATGAGAAGACTTAGGATTACTGTCCTATGCTTTAGTAATTTACTATTAAAATGAAAAATCTGCAAATGCTGGTATATTAACTGTTTTATCTAATCGAGTTGGAGATGTAGCTATTCTTTTAAAAACTGCTCTTATGTTTGTTGAAGGAGGCTGAAACTTTATTTTTTACGTGTTTTTTATAGATCATAACTGAACATTATTAATAGAAAGGCTTATTGTCGTAACAGCAATAACTAAAAGAGCTCAAATTCCCTTTCCTGCATGGCTTCCCACTGCCATAGCTGCACCAGCTCCAGTTTCAGCATTAGTTCACTCTTCAGCTCTTGATACAGCAGGAGTTCACCTGCTCATTCGATTTAGACCTGCTTTGTCTGAAACAATCTTGCCTACTCTTTTATTGTTTAGTTCTTTAACAATATTTATATCCAGGCTTGGAGTTAATTTCGAATATGATTTAAAAAAAAATCATTGCTTTATCCACCCTGTCAACTTGGGGTAATGCTAATGATTTTGTCTCTAGGATTTAAAGACCTTGATTTTTTTTCCCATCTTTTAACACATGCATTTTTCAAAGCTCTTTTATTTCTATGTGCTGGAGCTATAATTCATAATGTGACAGAATATCAAGATACTCGGCTCATAGGAAGATTAGTGTTTTTTATACTGCTGACTTGTATATATGTGAACCTTGCAAACCTAGCATTATGTGGGACTTTATTCAAAGGATCTTATTTTAGAATTTGCTTTTATAAGATGAAGTAGCACTGTAATTTTATTTATTTTGTAATTTTACAACCATGTTAACAGTGTGTTACTCTTTTCGTTTAATTTTCTATTCTATAACTTGAGAATTTAACTTGGCCAAATTTAGAAATATTAGTGATTTATCTTCTGTTATAACCTCTCCTATATTAGCCGTAAGAAGAGGAGCTATCTTAAGACAAGCTTTACTATCTTGATTAATTTTTTCCTGAGTCTTACATTATTTGCCTCTCTCCTCTTGTAAAAAATTTAGTATTAATAATCAGAATTTTAGGAGGCTTAATGGTTTATTTACTAAAAATTATGAATGTAAACTTTAAGTTAAATTCGCATAGTTTATACCCTCTAGTAGTATTTTTAGGCTTGATATGACTTACCATTTCTTTCCAATTTCAACCTTTCCAAGTCTAGCCTAAGTTTAGGCCAGACTTACTCTAAAATAATCGACAAAGGATGGTCTAAAACAAGTGGGGGCCAAGGAATTTTCCAAACATTAATCAATACATCTAAATTACATCAAATAATTAGTGAGAGGAACTTTAAATCTTTTACAAAAGTTTTTCTAACTCTCACTCTCATACTTTCAATATTTGCTATTTACTTTTATAATTTGATTGTGGAATATCACATCGAAGTTGCGAAAGAGATAAATTCATCTGAAAGTGCTTAGCTTCAAAAAAAAAAAAAAAAAAAAAAAAAATTTCATACAGCGAAAATGTATCGTGTTTATTTACACCGCAGAAGCAACTGTTCTTGATAGGAACTTTACTTGAGTTAAATCATTAACAGTGGTTAGCCTCTCTTTGGCTTCCATCAAAATTAGAAACTAAATAGTGAAAGCTTAGGCCGAAACTAAGTGCAAAACTTCGCTTTCTAATCTGTTTACCTTCAAAATCTATCTGCCTCATCAATAACGGAAAATATAAAGAAACAAAACTACATCCACAAAGTGTCAATATCACGCAGCAGCCTCAAAACCAAAATGCTTGGTCGGAGAAAAATGGCATATATAAAGACGGTATAAACAAACCATTAAAAAGAGGTTCCGGTGATTACGTGGAGACCATGGAAACCTGTTGCCACAAAAAAAAACAAGATCCAGAAACTGAGTCATCAATAGTAAACGGAGCCTCAAAGTACTCGAAAGCTTGAAGAACTGTAAAATAAACCCCTAGAAATACAGTAATACTAAGAATCTGACGAGCTTCATTGTGGTTAGACCTTATAATATTATGATGAGCCCAAGGAACTGTAGCTCCTGAAGACAAGAGAATAATAGTGTTTAAAAGAGGAAACTGAAAAGGATTGAATGGCACGATTCCTTTGGGTGGTCAGGTTATACCAATTTCCACAGCTGGCTCCAACCTTCAGTGAAAAAATGCTCACATACCCACCCACCCCATCCACCCACCAATCCCACCCACAGACCCACCACCCAACAACTCAGTTCACATATGCACACATCCACAAAGTTCACCCACCCACCCACCTAGACAGTGCACTCGCCCATAGAAACCACACGCACTCACCTACCTAACAAGAAGCTGCCCACATCCACCCAGCTACCAACACCGCCCACCACTCCACTCCACACACCCAACAGTCCATCTCACACATCCACTGTACCATGCACCTCCACAAACCACCCATCCTTCCCATCCACTCACCTACCCATCGACCTTGCCACTTCACAATCACCCTCCCACACCACCCACCCACTCACCCGGCAACCCAGTTTACTCACCCAGCGACCCAAGAATTCACGCACGCACCCAACCATCTCATCCACTCAGTAAATATCTTCATACACCCATCAAACCACAAATCCCCCCTCCCCCCTCCACTTCACATCAACCCACCCACCCCACCTACTCACCCACCCACACAGCAATCAGCTACTCGCACTCACCACATTCATAACAAAATATTCAACCTCCCTTCCACCCATCCCACAAACTCACCCACCTAAGTCAACAATCCACTTCCCACATTGTCTGCCGCGTGACCTGCGTTTCGCCACGTGTGGGATGGAGACAAAAGACATGGGCGTAGTGAGCACAACTGCCTCCTGAATGGGAGTCTCTCTCTCTCTCTCTCTCTCTCTCTCTCTCTCTCTCCAAATCATTACACTGGGGCTTTATTACTAATGATATAAAAACCGCAGTAGTTACATGATGTGTTTACCGGTGCTTGCCACGAACGCTATGTTATGGTGTCAGGAGGGCTACACACCACAAGTACTGGTGCTCTGTTGACAATGCATTCTGTCGGATTAGTGTTAGGGACACAGTGCACTTAACAATACAGTCGTACATTAGTCTGCAAAGGTAACATTCGATTACACGAGTTTTCTGGGATTTATGGGCCGGGGACGAGGCTAGAGTTGTTCATAGGTTTTAACTTCTTCAGTCCAGTCACTTATTACACTGGTTTATTCTCCCACCCTCAAAATGCTTTAACTCTGTATAGGAAACTTTTTATTTTCTTTCTCGTGAAGAGGTTTGATATAGCATTAACTAGCCCCAACACTGCTACAGCTCCATCGTAAGTTGAATAAAATCATCTGAAGGTACCAAGTATGCGGTAAAAAATAAATTACTTCATTGGATTCAAGTGGTTAAGGGAGGGATGGTGCAAAGGGCGAGTGCGTTCACCTATGGCTGTATTTTCTTAATAAAAAAAAAAAAAAAAATCAGTTACCTGTGAGAGTTAAGAATCTTGGCCGTCCCTGTGACTGGTGCCTTGAGCATCACACTGCAGTGCAGTATTCCAATACGCTAACACAGTAACATCTTTCTTCTCACAGTGACAATGACATTATTTCTTGACAACTCGTAACACGGATGGCAATACATTTGCGTTGCTGCCCTCCCACTCACCATGCACTCCATTCCTACTCTGCCACCACCACCAGTACCTTTCACCACCTGTCATGCTTTTTTCTATTCCCCTGTCGCCTTTTCCATCCCTGCGTCCTATCTGCTTTTCTCCCTCAGTTACCTCCTCCTTTTTGCTTCCCGTTAAAAGGAAAGCGTGATATTATCTTTTTATATGTTCATGGGCCTCCCGCGATGTGTGTGTGTATGACGAGTTATCTCGTATGCAGATGTCTCCAACCACAGTATTGTTTTAATTTCTACATCGTTTATGGACAGATATTTGTTAAGGAACTACTAATTGTTGTTTTATGTTTCCATATTAATTTAAAAATGCATCAGTTTGCTACAGTTACAAACATTCTAGCCAAAGATGGCCCGACCGGGGGGGGGGGGGTCTACCCCATGTTTGTTTCTGAATTAGTCAAAAAATTACTGAGTTGGTAAAACATGGAGAGCAGAGTTTTGTTTTTTACATAAAAGAAGAGGTGTCCTAGAGTACAAAATATTTGTTTTACATCAGTGTTTCTTTATATATATATATATATATATATATATATATATATATATATATATATATAGATATATATATATACAGAGAGAGAGAGAGAGAGAGAGAGAGAGAGAGAGAGAGAGAGAGAGACCAAAATACAAAACACCCCAATTTCCCTCCTGTCATGAGAATAGTCCAAATCAAGTACCATATTAATCAAAAGGCCTGGACCTGGACCCCCTTCACCCATTGAACGGGGGGAAGTGGGGGGGGAGGAGGAAATTTGTATGCACTCCTGCTACTGGTCTAGTGATAAATAACTCCAACTGTCATGACTGGGTCAGTTGGTTTAATTAGACTACTAAAATTAATAATTTACATGGTGTCTATTTCATGTCAACAATAATTCAGGCTTGGGTCCAAGTTCAGGTGGCTTTAAGTACATGTACAAGCAGGGATGGCCCAACAGGGGTAGAGGGGAAGTCATCCCCCAATACTTGGCTCAGAGTAGGTCAGACGTCCACACAGTTGGTCAGGAAAAAAGACAGTCTGGTTTTCCAACTACTGGAGTTGGGTATATTGTGAAGTCCAATGAATATTCCGTTAAATCATCAGGGTGCATTTATAGTGTGTGTGTGTGTGTGTGTGTGTGTGTGTGTGTGTGTGTGTGTGTGTCTGTGTGTGTGTATCTTGGTGGTAGGTGGGGGTGCTCACCATCCACTTAGTCGATGTAATGCTGCTTTGGGTGTTTGCTGTTTCCTCTCTTCCTTCCTTCCTCTTCTGCCTTTCTTTCCTTCATTCTGTCCTCTTCCTTCTACCTATGAGTGACTCTACACTGAGTGACAAGGCAAATGGTTTCCTGTACACCAACAAACCATTTGCTACGGTGGATGGTAACCATATAACCAAATTGTGGCGCCTGGTGGTTTAGTGGGTAATTAAGGCACTCCAATCGGATTCAGCCTGTGCAGGTTTATACCCAAGGGATGGTTGGGGTTTATCGCTTATGGTAATGCCACTCAACACAATACCACAAAGCCCCCATTCCACACCACACCGCACCACAAGGACACTCTCCCACACCAACTACACCACATCACACCACAAGGATACCCTCCCACACCACACCACAAGGATCCCCTCCCACACAACACCACGCCACACCACACCACAGCACACCAGACTTCAAAGTCACCCTCCCACATTACATCACATCACACCACATCACACCAAAAAGCCACCCTCCCACACGACAGCACACTAAAAATCCACCCTCCCACACCACACCACACCAAAAAGCCACCTTCCCACACCACACCACACCAAAAAGCCACTCTCCCACACCACACCACACCAAAATGCCACTCTCCCACACCACACCACACCAAAAAGCCACCCTCTCACACCACACCACACCACACCAGACTATAGTCACCTTCCCAAACCACACCACACCAAAAAGCCACCCTCCCACACCACACCACACCACAACACACCACACCAAAAAGCCACCCTCCCACACCACACCACACCACAACACACCACACCAAAAAGCCACCCTCCCACACCACACCACACCAAAAAGCCACCCTCCCACATCACACCACACCACACCACACCAAAAAGCCACCCACCCACACCACACCAGACTACAGTCACCCTCCCACACTACACTGCACTAAACTACACCACACCACACCAGACTACAATCAAACTTCCACACAACACTACACCACACCATACCATAAAGCCACCCTCCCACACCACACCACACCACACCACACCAAAAAGCCACCCTCCCACATCACACCACACCACACCACACCAAAAAGCCACCCTCCCACACCACACCAGATTACAGTCACCCTCCCACACTACACTGCACTAAACCACACCACACCACACCAGACTACAATCAAACTCCCACACAACACTACACCACACCACGCCACACCATACCATAAAGCCACCCTCCCACACTACACGACACGACACCACACCAAAAAGCCACCCACCCACACCATAACGACACCACACCAGACTACAGTCACCCTCCCACACTACACTGCACCACTCCACACCACACCAGACTACAAAGTAATCCTCCCACACTACAACACAACACAGCACACCAAAAAGCCAACCTCCCAAACCACACAACACCACACCAGACTACAGTCAAGCTCCCTCACTACACAACACCACACCACACCATACCAAAAAGCCACCCTCCCACACCACACAACGAAGACACCCTCCCACACTACACCACTGCACACCACACAACCAAGACACCTTCACACACCACACCACACCACATCACACTACACCATAAAACCACTTTCCCACACTACATCACACCACATCACACAACCAAGACACCCTCCAGCACTACACCACACCACAAAGCCACCCTTCCACATTACACCACACCATACCAAACCACACCACACCACACAACACCACAAGGACACCTCCCACACCACACCACACGGATCCCCTCCCTAACAACTGAACGCCACGCCACACCAAACCACACCACACAACACCAAACCACAAAGTCACCCTCCCACACTACGTGACACCACACCATACCACACCAAAAAGTCACCCTCCAGCACCACACTACACTACACCACACCACACCAAAAAGCCAACCTCCCACACTACACCACACCACACCAAAAAGCCAACCTCCCACACTACAGCACACCACACAATATAACCAACACACCCTCCAACACTCCACCACACCACACCAAAAAGCCAGCCTCCCACACCACACCACACCAAACTACAGTCATGCTTCCACACTACACCACACCACACAACACCTTACTAAAAAGCCACCCTTCCACACTACACCACACCACACTACAGTACAAAGCCAACTTCACACATTACGCCACACCACACTGCACAACACCATAAAGCCACTTTCCCACACTAATTCATACCACACCACACAACCAAGACACCCTCCCCCACTACACCACACCACACCACACAACCAAGACACCCTCCCACACTACACCACACCATACCACAAAGTCATTCTCACACACTGGACCACACCACACAACATCACACTACACTGTAAAGTCACCTTCCCACACTACATCACACCACACCACACAACCAAGACACCCTCCTGCATTACACCACACCATACCACACCACATAACACCACACCATACCAAAACACACCACACCACACCACTAGGGCAGCCCCCCAAACCACACAACATGGACCCTCTCCCTCACCACACCACGCAAAACCACACCACACCACACCACACCACACCAGACTACAAAGTCACCCTTCCACAATACATGACACCACACCATACCATACCAAAAACCCACCCTCCAACACCACACCACACGACACCACACCAGACTACAAAGTCACCCTCCCACACTTCATAACACCACATCATACCACACCAAAATGGCACCCTCCAACACTACACCACACAACACCACACCACACCAAAAAGCCACCCTCCCACACTACACCACACCACACCAAAAAGCCACCCTCCCAAACTACACCACACCACACAAAAAAGCCACCCTCCCATACTACACCACACCACACCACACCACACAACCAAGACACTCTCCCACACATAGTGATAGCTGAGTAGCCTAGGGAAGAGGAGGGATCGGATTAACGGGATGGGGGGAGGGGGATTCCACCAGTGAAGAAGAAGGTTTAGATGAGGGAGACATGAATATCGAGTGATAGAGAGAGAGAGAGAGAGAGAGAGAGAGAGAGAGAGAGAGAGAGAGAGAGAGTATTTTCAATGTAAATTTTAGAATATAATGAATATTTATAAAGGAAATGCTACTGTTGATCCTTCGATCAGTAATACTATTGTAAATCAGTTTATGTTTTTTTCATAAAGAATAGTAATAAAACAATAAAATAAAATAAAATAATTGTTCTTCATTTTTCATGGCTATTTCATTGGCTTCCTTACCCTCTTGCCCTAACCCTCCCCACATTCCGACCCGGGCCACTCCCATCCTTCATCCCTCCTCATATGGACCGATATCTGGACACTGACAGATAAATAGAGGCTACACATTGTTTTATTATTTAAGCGTCGTGTGTGTGTGTGTGTGTGTGTGTGTGTGTGTAGAGGAAAGAAAATGGAAGAGGGAAGGAGGAAGGTCCAGAATCCCGAGGGGACCTTTTAATCCTTCACACGGTCACTCGTGTTCCGATTTTGGCAAAGGCTTTGTAAAATTCTCTCCCTCATGTTTCCTGAGAAAGGGTATACGTGTCTTGTCAAAGTGAGCTAAATATTCGGCCAGTGACATCTGGCAACCCCACCCTACCTGAGAATGACACAGGACTAACGTCACTAACCTATTGTGTTCAGTGACCCAGCGACCACCATGAGAGGTGGTGTTGACAGGTCTCTGCCCACGGGGGGGCCAGAGGAGGACTTGCCTCTCTTGAAAAGGATAAAAAGAAGCATGCTGTGCGGTGTTTGGATTTTGTGAATGAGCCTCCTCCCCTGTACCATCCCACCGACGACACTTCAACACGAAATAGGGCCGGAAGGAAAGGGAAAGGCCAGAAGGGGATCAAGCGAAGCCGCCCTGGTGAGTATTGCATTTGAATTCATTTTCTTTCTAAAATCAATGGTTTATAAAATATAATGGATATAAGAGTACTGAAGACGTAAAAAATAACTAACGCAACATTTGGGGAGTCGCATCAAAGGCCTCACTCATTACGTATAATAATAAAATGATATAATAGTTACACTGTGAGTAAAAAAAAAAAAGTGTCAGTGCATACTTGGGGCGAAGCAGTATGACACCACGCACGAAGATGTTGATATATGTGTGGCACCAAATGGACGCCAGACTTAACATTTCGGTGAACATCAATCACCCCTTGCACTGATACTTTTTTTTTTTTTTACCTATAGTACAATGTACGTATCTGATGCATAAAAAGCTATTTTTGAGGAATGACTTCTGCTAGTGACTGTTTTCTGCACATCAAACAAGCATCTCCATAAAGAATCAAAATATTTAAAGATTACACCATCAGTCTTAGAAAAAAAAAAAAAAAAAAAAAAAGTTATTTTTACATAAATGACCTGGAGAAGGTGTGAATGTGTGAAGAAGAGGTCAGGCAATCAAGAGATTAGTTTTGCAGTGGGAGAGAATGTATAGATCCAGAAGGGGGACTGTTGAATGTCAGACATGTGTACATGCATAATGACCTGTACTTATACTAATACTGTGCCTATAGCTGTACTGATAAAGTTGACAAATTCGGTTGGATCGTTGTAAGATGAAACTATCTCTCTTACAAACCCACTGTGTGCCTCAGTGTAGGAGGCAATGATATTAGTAGCCGTAAGAGTGAGGTACTGTGGAAAAGGTACAAATTGATGTTAGAAAAGGTTAGGGAGAAGGGAGGAACCCCTGTAGTGCTTGGTGTTTTACCAAGGTGGCGGGTTGGAAGGGAATGGTTGAGCAGGGCAATAGGATTTAATTGCCGCCTTGAAAGGTATTGCAAAGATAATGCAATACCTTTCATAGACAGCTGGGACCGGTTTTATGGACGGAGTGCCTTGTTTAGTTGGGATGGGACTCATCTTAGCAGGCAGGGAGTTACTGTTTTAACTGGAATGATAGATAGGGAGTTGGAGGGATTTTTTCGAGATTGAGAAGTAGGTGTACAGGAAGATGCAGCAACTACACTCAGAAATCATTATTACCATGTTTGGATAGATGCATCAATACTTGCAAAATTAAGAACAAAGGTTCAACCATTAGTGTAGATACATCCACTCAGGCACCTCAAATTGAGCAGGCGATGATAGTTGATAGAACAAGCGATGATAGAAGGGCGATAAGCGATAGTACAAAAAATTGTTATATTAGTAAAGTAAAGAGTTTCCCAGTTAGTAATAAAATAAATAACAGTAAATGCCAAGGTAGAGGCATATCAACTGGTAATAATCAGAAAGTGTACTACACAAACAGCCGGAGTTTACGTAATAAAATGGATGAACTGAGGGCTTTGATTTGTACAGAGAAAATAGACATTGCCGTTATTATGGTCCTTTCACCGCAAGAAGTCCGTTCAGGGTGGGGCCCACCAGGTGAATCACCTCTAGCGATTCTGCCAAATCAACCGTAGTACATGCCTCTCTCTCTCTTATTTCCCATCTATGTGCTATTTGAAATTGTTTTTTATATTCTGTATATAGTAAAGGAAGCTATATAGTACATTGAGTATCACTTTTTAGAATTATAACAACGATTTGAATGAATTCTATGACACGTGGCAGGGCTTTTTTCCCATGTTGCCACGCCGTAGAGTTGCCAATTTGACCACCAATTATCGGATTATCACTCTCTCCCTACCTACCCCCATCCCACCTGTATCTCTCTCTCTCGTCAATATAACAGAAAGTTCTGATGACGAAGAAGATTATGATTAAAGATCAGAGAGAGGATTAGGCCTACAGGGGAAACCTCTTAAAAATAAAACGCGCCTAGACTTTTACCTCATAAGTGGTGTGGAAAAAAAAATGAAAATAAATAATAAATATATTATATATAAATATATATATATATATATATTTATATATATATATATATATAGAGAGAGAGAGAGAGAGAGAGAGAGAGAGAGAAAGTGAGAGAGAGAGAGAGAGAGAGAGAGAGAGAGAGAGAGAGACAGGTATGATGGGGGTAGGTAGGGAGATAGAGTGATAATCCGATAATTGGTGGTCAAATTGGCAACGTCGCACTCGGGGGAATTCCAACTTCTGCCACACCCTGAACGGACTTCTTGCTGCGAAAGGACCATAGTGAAACTTGGATGAATACAGACACTCGAGAATTTTTAGCAGAATATCAGATAAAAGGCTATAATATTTTTGTGTCAAACCGTCAGGGAAGAAAGGGAGGAGGGGTAGCTATTTATGTAAAGGATTCATTAAACTGTTACAATAAAGCAGACATTAAAGTAAATAGGGACACAGAAAGTGTCTGGGTTGAAATTAGTAACAATAGGGAGAAATTAGTCTTAGGAGCAATTTACAGATCTCCTAAATTAAGTAGAGCTGATAGTAAATACCTTTGGGAGGAAATTAGGAAAGCATCACAGTCCAGCTTAGTAATAATTGTAGGGGACCTTAATCTGCCAAGGATAGATTGGATAAATCAGACAGGAGATGCAGAGTCAGAGGAATTTCTAGAGGTAGTACAGGATAATTTCCTTTATCAGTATATCAGGGAGCCCACCAGAGGTAATAATATACTAGATTTGGTTTTAGCTAATAAAGAAAATATCATTAGTGATATAGAGGTTGGTGGACGACTTGGTAATAGCGATCATGAAGAAATTAAGTTCAAATTTATTTGGGATGTCTGTTCCACTGAAAATGCCTCCACCGTTCCTAATTTTCGTCTACAGTAGGACTCGCCTCCGTTTGCGGCTGTGGTGTGGCCCGCACCTGTGTACAGTGGTGCCACGTTTCCCCAACTTGCGATGTGAAACGGAAGCTATTTATGTACAAGGCAACACAAATACGATAAGTTCAGATGAATAAAACTTACACTTGTGTATTTTGATGGATGAATCAACAGTAATCTTATTATGCCTAAAATATTTATACAGTAACACAGAAACATGGCATACATATTGTACAGTGTTGCTAAAAGAAGTTGTAGTCACTTTTAATGTTTTTTAGCGTAGTTTTAGGGTGGGTAATAATATTACAGTTATGGATATAAGAGAATGAGCCTGAAAAAAGAAGAAATATGTCAATATCCAAAGTAAAAGAAATAATTCATATAATTCTTGTGAGTGGCAGCACTGACACACCCAGTCTGGCCTAAGGTAAAGTACGTACCCCTCCGTAGACCCAAACATAGCTTGTACAGGAGTTGCTAGGAAAAATGCTCACATTTACTGGCTCTTACCGTAATTTTAAGGGCGAGGAATAATCACATTTATAATCATAAGCTAATATGTAGGACAAAATAGTAGGCATATGCCAATACCGAAGTAAAAAAAAAAAAAAACATTATTCACTCGCGAGCGGCAACACTTCCACACCCAGTCAGTGGCCTTGACCTCAGGGGTGGTGTGGAGAGAGAGATGGAGGAAGGGGAAAGAGAATGAATGAAAATCAATCATGGTACTACAATAACGGGTCATCTGTCGCCGTATACAAAAAATGATAAATATCACTAAATATAACAAAACCAAATTAACAAATGAAAGCACAATTATAAACAACTTATAAAAGAATCAAAAGTACTCAGGGTGGCTCACATCTCCCGCCAGGAGAGAGAGAGAGAGAGAGAGAGAGAGAGAGAGAGAGAGAGATAACGGTATAGAAAACGTGGCAACACTGTACACAGGTGCGGGCCACACCATAGCCGCAAACGTAGACGAGTCCTACTATAGGAGATTTCGATGGCTTAAGAGCTTATTTTTGAACGGTATTCCACAGGGAGATTAGCTATTTGAGGGAATGCCAGGTCAGTGGGGAATCCCAGGTCATAGGTCAGGCCCAGGAGACACCTGGGGATGTCCGTCAGGTGTCTGTGAGGGGGGAGGTGGTAGATAGGAATGTAGTCCAGGTGACGGAAATTAACTCAGCTCCAGTACCAAACAGACGTTCAACCAGTGAGAAGTATAACGAGTTAATAAATACAATACACGGAGGCCAAGATAGATATATTCCTTCAAAACTGTTTAGAACTAACAATTCAGAACCAAGATGGTTAAACAACAGATTAAAATCTCTCATAGGCCAAAGGAAAGGAATATATAGAAAAATAAAACGTGGGGAGGAACACTTACGTAACCGGTACACAATTTTAAATAGAGAAGTAAAGAGGGAGATAAGAAAAGCAAAGAGAAGTTATGAAATTAAGGTTGCTAGTGAATCAAAAGAAAACCCCAAGGGTTTTTATCAAATGTACCGTACGAAAAATAAAGATAGGATAGGACCACTCAGAACAGAATCAGGTGACATTACCAGTGAAGATAAAGAAATGTGCTCCATCCTAAATAATTATTTCATATCAGTATTCACCAAGGAAAATCTAAGCCTGGTCCCTCAAGCAGCAAATATTTACCATGAGAATACGGAAAATATTCTTAGTAAAATAACCATTAGTAAGGAGGACGTATTGAAAGAAATTAATAAGTTAAAACCTCAAAAATCGCCAGGTCCGGACGATATATATGCAAAAATTATAAAAGAAACCTAAGAAGAATTATGTCAGCCACTTTTAACGTTATTTAATGACTCTTTAAGTTCAGGAGAAGTTCCAGAGGCGTGGAAAACCGCAAACGTAGTGCCCATCTTTAAAAAGGGTGATAAATCAGCTGCGTCGAATTATCGTCCGATAAGTCTAACGTCAATAGTAGGAAAAATGTTAGAGTCAATTTTGGCAAATAAGATTAGAGAACACTTAGAAAGATTTAATCTTATAAACAAAAGTCAGCACGGATTCAGGCAAGGACGATCATGCCTCACAAATTTGTTGTCATTCTACTCGGAGGTCTGTGAGGTAGTAGATAGCGATAAAGCTTACGATGTTATTTATCTGGACTTTAGTAAAGCTTTTGATAGGGTCCCACACGAAAGGTTAGTTACAAAGGTTCGAGCACACGGTATAAACGGCGATATCTTAAAATGGATAGAATCCTGGCTGAAAGGACGAAAGCAGAGAGTATTAATAAATGGAACTAAGTCGGACTGGGGATTAGTAACTAGCGGTGTACCACAGGGTTCAGTACTCGGTCCCTTATTATTTATCATATATATAAATGATCTAGATTTAGGAGTCAATAGCAGCATCAGCAAATTTGCCGATGATACAAAAATAGGGCGTATCATTAACTCGACTGACGATTGCCATAACTTACAAAATGACCTCGATACATTGTCCAAATGGTCTAAAACTTGGCAAATGGAATTTAACGTTGAAAAATGTAAAGTACTTAACGTGGGCAAGACCATTGGAGATACTAAATACAGCTTAGATAACAAAGAAATTAGCAAATCGGAATGCGAGAGAGATCTAGGAGTTATGATTAGTAACGACCTTAAACCAAGGCAACAGTGTATTAATGCGAGAAATAAAGCAAATAGGGTCCTAGGATTTATTTCGAGAATCGTGAGCAATAGATCATCTAAAGTAATACTGAAACTTTATCTAGCATTAGTAAGGCCACATTTAGACTACGCAGTACAATTTTGGTGTCCTTACTATAGAATGGATACTTAATTGAGGTGTTTAAGTGGATGAATGGTATAAATAAGGGAGATATTAGCAAGGTACTTAAAGTGAGCATACAGGATAGAACTAGAAATAATGGTTTCAAACTAGAAAAATTCCGTTTCAGTAAGGAAATCGGTAGAAATTGGTTTGGTAACAGAGTAGCAGACGAATGGAATAAGCTACCTAGTAAAGTAGTTGCTGCCTCTTCCATTGAGAGTTTCAAGCATAGGCTAGATAAGCATATGACAAATAAGGGGTGGATATAGAATAAAGAAAATCTTATAACCAATACTAATTCAAAAAATTTTTTCTTTTCAGGTTACACTATGATAGTCTCTATTCTCCTTTCACACTTTCCTGTAAAATGTCCATGCCAGTTTTTCTATACGGCGTGGTGTTCTTTCTGACTTTTTCCTGCCGGCTTCGGCTGGAGGGTTTGGAGGGTGGGGGAGAGCCTTCATCATTGCTATCCTTATCTCATTTTAGTTGTTCAGTTACTCTTCTAGGAGCTGCCTAGCATGGGCCAACCGGCCTACTGCAGTTATCCTCTCTTCTTATGTTCTTAAGGCCAGTTCACACGAGCTGAATCGCGGCCGTTTTCTTCGCCGATTTGCGGGCGAAAAATGCCGATTTTCGGCATTTTTCCCGGAAAGGTGTTCACACGTACGGGGACTGAGTGGCAGGAACGCGGCAACAGTGTTTACAAACAAAGATGGACCGCCGTACTCGTACCAGGTGTGCAGCCCTTACACTTGCACTTTCTCTACTTCAAGATGAGCCGTCACGCATCTGGACTCGTCCGTGGCTGTCTAGGAGAAAAGAAGAGAGTGTGTATTACAGGCTGGTGAGGGAGCTCAGCTTGGAGGATCCCCAAACTTTAAATGAGTGGATCCGTCTTAACAAGACCCAGTACCACCACTTGCTGGGGCTTGTGACACCCTTCATTGAAAAACAAAATATGCAGATGAGGGAAACTGTGATTGCTGGAGAACGGCAGGCATGATGAATAAACTTGTGTTGGCCACGCGTGATGAAGTCGAAATGGTGGTACTGTAAACACACAAAGATGTCGAATTCGTCTTCGTTCCCAGAGCTTTGCCTTGTTCGGTGCTTCCATTTTAATCGGCCCGGCAACTTTCTCCCGATTCCGGCAAAAAAAGACCGACATGTCGGTCTCTCCATACCGGCGAAAAAAGTTGCCGGAATTTCTACCGGGAAGCAAATTCCGGCAAAAAACTGCCGCGATTTTGCTCGTGTGAACCGGCCTTTACACACTCACACAGTTCCCAGTCATTACCTGCCACCCCTTCTCCCACTCCGCTCTCCCTATAGTATCTCTAACAAAACTTACCTTGTGTATTGTTTTCATATCAAAATAGCGTTCTAGGAAAACGAAGTATGATGTACTTTGATATGTAATGATATAGACAGTTGAAGAATAGCTGGTATCTGAGTAAAATATTATATGCAAAAAACAAAAGCAAAAATTTCTGTACTGTGAAGTGAAATATAATACGGATAGAATATCTGAACCCGAGAGAGAGAGAGAGAGAGAGAGAGAGAGAGGGGGGGGGGAGGGGGAGGAAAAGCAAACTAGAAAGGGAGGGAATGACAAGTAGGTGTTAGGAGGGTAAAGAAGATCAGGTGTGAGGGGATAATCAGATCAGAGGGTGAGGTGGATCTGTATGAGGGACGGAAGAGGTAATAACGAAAAAAGAAGAGCAATGAGCAAATGGAATACGAGTAAAATACTAAAACATGCCAGGAAGGAAAGGGCATGTATCAACATACCGATTTTCTTTTTTTTTGGGGGGGGGGGGTGGACGGTAAGGGCAATGGTGAAAGTGGGAACTGCATATATGCGAGAATGATAAAGTAGATTCTTTTTTTAGTTCAGAAGAATTGCAGTGTTTTATTACGAAAATATGTAAAAAGATATAGAAATGTAAAATGGATGGAAAGATAGGAGAGAGAGAGAGAGAGAGAGAGAGGGAGGGAGGGAGAGAGAGGCGGGTAGGACTCAAAGGAAGGGAAAGCAAGCAGCCGCGCACTCAGGTTGCAAACAGAAAAGACAGGCTGTAAACACTGGAGGATACAAATAATAATAATGATAGTATTAATAATGATGATGGAAACAATAATAATGACAGTTGTAATAATATCAGAACAAGTTACAGGGAAAAGCTGGGAACATTGATGAAAAGAATAATAGAAATTGGTAGAAATAGACAAAGTAACAAAGAAATAAAAAATAATGATAATACAAGTAATGAACACTGATAATAACAGCAGTACCAGTTAGAGGAAAACAGAATACCAGCATAGACAGCAATAAAGAAAAGAGTCAAAACAGTAAATGAAACAATAATAAAAAAAATAATAATAATAATAAAAATAATAATAATAGTAATAATAATAATAACTAAACGCAACAGTACCAGTTACAGGGAAAAAACTGGCTACTTTATAACACATACTGCTGCTCCCCCTCCCCCCTTCCTTTTCCCTTCCTCTTCCTAATTCAGTCCCCCGCCCTCCACCTTCTTCTCCTCCCCCCAGCATCCCATATATAAATGCATTATGTTCTTACTCATAGTCATACCTGAAGAGGGACCAAGTAGGGTCGAAACGTTGTATCTCCCCAATAAACACCCGTTTCGACTTGTGGGTGTAATTCTACTATATTAGAAATCACGGCTATGTGATAACAAGACACAGAAAATGGATATTTTAGTATCTGACGATTTGTACATGTATACATGCAAAATGGCCTGTGACGAAAGTAATAGCGGGGGGGGGGGGGGAGGCTGAAACATACATCCGAAAATAGTAGTCCTGTATATACATTTAGGTTGGATGAGAAGGGAAGGAACACACACACACACACACACACACACACACACACACACACACACACGAAAGACTAGTAAAGGTAACCATTATTGAACATGAGAGGGTATGGAGATGGAGGATGAGAGAACAGGGAGAAG
Source organism: Coenobita brevimanus (assembly GCF_032717465.1). NCBI lineage: Eukaryota > Metazoa > Arthropoda > Malacostraca > Decapoda > Coenobitidae > Coenobita > Coenobita brevimanus. The sequence goes on along the minus strand of NC_137012.1, from coordinate 19,951,495 downwards.
AAAAACAAAGTTGCATACAGACTGGTGAGGGGGAAAGGGGTGGAGGGGTGATGAAGACGTCACGGCGAGGGTGGTGAGGGGGGGGGGGGAGTGGTGCCGGGGGTGATGAAGAGAGCTGCATGCAGCCCTGATGGATCTGGGAATCCCTTTCATTTGATTTCAGTCACTGTTACTACCTCTACATAGTTGAAAGGCACGGCTGTAACACAGCAAAAAATCACAGGCGGTAGTAAATATTCACTCAGTTTATTCATCTGTCTCTTTATCAGTCTGCATACTATGATAAAACATTGAAAGTAAAGATTATGTTGATATATGAAGTCCTAAATTATTTTCAGCTTTGTAATATTTTTTGAACTGGATAAGCAAAAAATAAATGCATCACAGTACATGAGAGAGGTAATGAGAAGTATACATGCATGACAAAGGGTAACATGGGGAGGTGAGTGTACGGGGGAAGTGGTCATCATTTAGAACATAAAATGTAAAACATAATAATTTACATAACAAAAATGAAATCAGAATACGGAAGAATATAACCGCTGTCCAGGAGGACACGTATCTTTCCACCAAATCTGAAAATAATTTTGCCCAATTGGGATGCCACTGTCCAGGTAGAAGCGTCTCTGTAAGTGCATCAGATTCGAAAATATTTGTAAACAGATAACCTGGGAGATGGTGGTTTGTATGTGAACTCCCCAGTCTCTTTGCTGCATTTTGTTTTTTGTTTTTTTCTTATACAGTGCATTACCTGTTCTTTCCCCAGATTCCATCACCAGTGGTTCTCCACCACGGTGCCCATCTTCACCACCCCGGCCATTGCAGCAACAGCGCAGCAAACCTGGCTGCACAGTTGCACCTGTCCCACCACCAGCCATCCCAGGTGAAAATCCTACCAATAACTTGTTGCCTCCATTATGCTCTGTATTTTTTATTGCGTTGCCAACAAAATTAATTTTATTATTTGATATTCTATTTTTTTTTTTTTTTTTTTTTTTTTTGCTAATCCTGTCTCTTACCTGTTTCTCCCCCAGATACTATCGCCAGTGCTTCTACAACTGCACCTGTCCCACCACCTGCAATGCCAGGTACCTCAGGTCACACGCCTGCACCACGCCCACGCCAATGCTTCCGGAACCTTAGCCCATCAAAATTAATACCAATATTATTCCCTGAGGATGGTGACGACGACAGTGAGAGTGGCTGTGAAATCGATGGTAGGGACTGCAGGTGGCCAGACAGCAGCACCGAGATGGAGTCATCCAGCAGTGACGAGGAGGAGCAACCGTTTCACAGGGACAAGGACAATGGCCTGAATGAAGGCGAGGACGACGATGTACCCTTCTTACATGAGACCTCAGTCTTCTCGTTTGCCTGGTCGGAGGGGTCAGATTTTGTACCAGACCTGCACGAGTTTCCACGTGACAGGAGTGGTACAACGGAAGACTGGCCTTGCACAGATGAGGCATGGGAGAGTGACTTCTTCCGTATCTTTTTAGATAATGAGGTCCTGTCGTACATTGCTGAGAACACTAACAAACATTACCGTTATGTGTCTCAGCAAATGGACTTCATCTCTCCTCGCTCCAGGCAACGGCAGTGGGTGGATACCACGCCCATGGAGCTCACTGTTTTTATTACTTTGATGTTGGTGATGCCACTTTGTAAGAAGCACGTGATAGATCATTACTGGCGGAATGACCCCCTTATCCACACATCCCTGTTTAGCAAATATATGACCCGGGACAGGTTTTTATTGCTATTAACTTTTCTGCATTTTGAAGACAATGAAAATCCTGACCATGATGACCATATCTGGAAGGTGAGAGAAATATTTTCAATGTTCCTTTCACGGTACAAGAAATATTTCTATCCCTTCCAGAAGCTGGTCATCAATGAGTCACTTCTGTTATACAAGGGTCGCCTAGTTTTCAAACAGTATATCCCCTCAAAGTGCCATCGCTTTGGGATAAAACTGTTTGTGCTATGCAACTGTGAGACAGGAGTTGTGCTTGATATAAGAACATAAGAACATAAGAAGAGAGGATATCTGCAGTAGGCCGGTTGGCCCATGCTAGGCAGCTCCTAGAAGAGTAACTGAACTACTAGAATGAGATAAGGATAGCAAAGAAGAAGGCTCTCCCCCGCCCTCCAAACCCTCCAGCCGAAGCCGGCAGGAAAAAGTCAGAAAGAACACCACGTCGTATAGAAAAACTGGCATGGACATTTTACAGGAAAGTGTGAATGGAGAATAGAGACTATCATAGTGTAACCTGAAAAGAATTTTTTTTTTGAATTACTATTGGTTATAAGATTTTCTATATTCTACATCCACCCCTTATTTGTCATATGCTTATCTAGCCTATGCTTGAAACTCTCAATGGAAGAGGCAGCAACTACTTTACTAGGTAGCTTATTCCATTCGTCTACTACTCTATTACCAAACCAATTTTTACCGATTTCCCTTCTGAAACGGAATTTTTCTAGTTTGAAACCATTATTTCTAGTTCTATCCTGTATGCTCACTTTAAGTACCTTGCTAATATCTCCCTTATTTATACCATTCATCCACTTAAACACCTCAATTAAGTCTCCCCTTACTCTACGCCTCTCTAGCGAATGCAGACTTAGTCTTTTCAGTCTGTCTTCATATGACAGGTTCCGGACGTCATGTATCATTTTAGTCATTCTTCTCTGTACATTTTCTAACGAATTAATATCCATTCTATAGTAAGGACACCAAAATTGTACTGCGTAGTCTAAATGTGGCCTTACTAATGCTAGATAAAGTTTCAGTATTACTTTAGATGATCTATTGCTCACACTTCTCGAAATAAATCCTAGGACCCTATTTGCTTTATTTCTCGCATTAATACACTGTTGCCTTGGTTGTGTACACAGGGACAGATCATGATGTACCAGAGGTCAGTAAGACAGACCCCATGGGTATGTCTGGTGCCGTCGTCAAAAAGGTGATGGCACCTTACATGGGCAGGGGTCACATTCTCTACACTGACAGTTGGTACACAAGCCCTGCTCTCTGTCAGTTCCTTCATGATAATAAAACTGGGTCATGTGGAACTGTAAATAAGAGTAGGAAATATATGCCAAAATTCCTTGTCCAGATGACACACCTTGAAAACCCGAGTTCAAGTGACGAGAAAGACGCAACTGATGCCCACCATGAGAGGAGCAGGAAGCGACAGAAGAAGCCAAAGCAACTGTAAGTCCAGAGAGAAAAGTCGGGAAAGGTGCTTGCTGTAAAGTGGAATGATAAGCGTCCAGTCCACCTACTGTCCACCATCCACACGGGTGAGATTGCTGACTCGCGCAAAACCCACTACAGAACCAAAAAACCCATCCACAAGCCATATGTGGTGATTGACTACACTCAGAATATGCGCCTGGTGGACAAGTTTGATTCTCAGATAAGTAGCGTTGAGTGTCTGAGAAAGTCTGTCAAGTGGTACCATAAATTCCTCTATCACCTCATAGACATCACAATGCTCAGTGCATACAATATCTGGCTGGTCAGACATGACATGTACCCCACCAAGAAGCTGAAACTCCGCGAGTTTATACACACTGTTACGGAACAGAAAAAAGATAATGTACACTTTAAGTGAGAATACTAAAAATCACTACTGTCCCGTAAAGTTCCAGGTTCAAAACAAAAGAGTTAGGTAAAATTACAAGTTAAAGTTTAATGCTCAAACTAACAACAAAACATTCAAGACTCATAAGGATAATGTAATGGCAAAAAACAGGTTAAATATATGGTTAACTGCAATAGCCTCTATTAACACGAAATTAGCAAGAGTAAATTTATCTAAGTCAGCCCTGATAAAATGAAAATACACTGGGTAATGCTCAGTTAATGCAAGATAAATTATTACAGATACAAAATAGTATTAAAACTGGCTGACAAAATGAATCCTACATAAATTACAAAAAAACCTCACTAGGCCTACAAATCAACACCTTATGCTATACAGTACAAGGAAAAAATGCAGCAACAGCCATACTCAAATTACACAGCTGCTAGATGGTTGGAGACTTCCTGAGCACTCACAACAACAACTGTACAGGGGAGGACAGAGATGTGAACAAAATGAGGAGTAGATCTAAGTGGCAATGATGCAGAGACTGAGCTCATTATATAGGGGCCAGCAGAGCTTGATACAACTTGTAAGAAGGACGCGCAAATGAAGCCATGGGGACAAAGAGTTGACAATCCCGCTCTGAACAACAGAAAGGACGACTTACTCTACTATAACGGTAGAAGGGGGGGACTGAGGCAGAACACGCTTGTGATCAAACATGCAGCATACTGTGCGTTAAAATTACACAAAGGATGATGAAATCATAGGCTATGTAACAACACTGTCTGCTTCCAGCTTCTAGAAGAATTCGGGGAACCCACCAGCAACAGAAGAGGTCACCGCCATACCCCGATGCCAGATCGCATCGACGGTGTCAGCAGCCATCATTACCCTGTACACACAGAGATGGGTGTAGGAGACGAGTGAATTGCCATGTGTGCCTCAACACAACGGGAGGCACAAAGAAAAAAAGTAGAGTAAATGTCATGTGCAATGAATGTAAAGTTGGCTTGTGCTTGGGTGAGTTCTTCCGGGTCTACCACACCCTAAAACACTTCCAAGTTCTTCAGAGGTGGTCCTGGGAGCCTCTATGTCTGTATGGTTGTGTAGCAGAATACGGTGATATCTGTATGATTGTGTATGTTGTTTGGTTGTGGTGGTGTATGGTGTTTTTTATGGTTGTGTATAAGGAATAGTTGTGCTGATGAATGATAGTGTATGCATGGTTCTATATGGTGTATGGTTGTGGTGTTTGTTGGAGTCCATATGCTTGTGTTTGAGGCATGGCTGTGGTGGTGTATGGTGGTCTCTGTATGGTTGTGGTGGTCTCTGTATAGTTATGTATCGTAATATGATTGTGTATGGTGCATGGTATAAACCAGGTTTGTAGGTCGATACCTAAAACATCCAGCAAGGACTCCACAGTCCTGGTATATACTGTATATACTATAAATTTTAATATTTTAGCGTATAATAAATTAGCATTAGTATTTTCATTCATGGCCCTTTCTGTGTTCAGTTACATGACAATAAAATGAGGAGTCTACAATAGGGCTATTGGCCCGTACGTGGCAGCTCCTGTGTTACAACAAACCCACCCACAGTCGTCCATGAAGGAATGTTACATCAGATTTTATGATAGAACAAATGGACATCTACCCCTTCCATTTTCTGACAGTAAAATGTAGGAAATGTAGGAAAAATATAAAGTAACAAGATATATATAAACATAAAATGTCACAAAAAGCATGATCATAGTAGATAGGATGGTTGTGGCCATGTGGGGGAGGCAAGGGCTTGAGGACAAGAGCAGGGAGGGTCACTCACTATCCTAATCCCTTCCCCAAAAGCTTACCCCCTGGCAGTCCTTACGGGAGGTAGGCCTCACACAATGGGTAACGAGTTGAGGAACAAACATTACTTTTATCTCCATATGCAACAACAATTTTCATTAAATTTAACAGAAAATGAAGTCATATCTTGCTCATTTTGGCTGGGAAAATATAAAATCACCAAAAATTAATAATAACAATTAGGGGTACCGGACGTTACCCTGGATAAACATGTTTATCTGTCTGTTTTTCTACCAGTCTCTTCGTTTTTAGGAAAAGACGGAGGGAGGTTCCAACACTTGGCTGGAGTTAGACAGATGGGTGGTATAGACGAACTGGGTAACTTTCAGCGTGGTGCCAGGTGAAAAGTTCGGGTAAATGGAGTACAGTAGCTGAAGCTGCCTATAGTAGCTGCAGCGAGAAATGAACGCTGTGGTGGGGCAGGTGGGATGACTGGGGATTCCCCCACTGTAGCCATATCCACATGTCACTGACCATAGAGGTAGGATGTCACCGACCATCGGCCACCGCTGCAGCCCCGCTCCATGATCCTTACCCTGTGTCTCTGGCTTTCTCTTTCTCTCTCGGTTTCTATATAAACTGGTGTATTTCCGAAACTAATTATGAAATTATTATGACTTTTGTTCCACACCACCACTGAGGTAAAAATCAAGGAGAGTTTTCTGTATAAAGGTTTCCCCCCCCTTGTCTGAGGGCAGGTCAGTTCTGGCGAGTGTATAATTATAGGTCAGGCGGAGGTATCGGCAAGGCCGCTGTATCGGTACACGGCTAGCACTAAATATCGTGCCACCGCTAGCACCAATAAAATGTATCGTCGCACTGCTGGCCACCAATTTAATGTATCGGTTCACGGCTAGCACTAAATATCGTGCCACCGCTAGCACCAATAAAATGTATCGTCGCACTGCTGGCCACCAATAATGTATCGGTACACGGCTAGCACTAAATATCGTGCCACCGCTAGCACCAATAAAATAATGTAGCCGTTATGGAGTAGCAGTTGACTACATATTCAGTGTTCTGTTGTATAGTATAACTAGACCACCGTGTTGGATCGGCGACACTGTCTGTAGTACACGTCAGCTACTCGCCGTCACTGCCCGACACTTCCCACCAAAGGTCCTCTGCCACGAGAAGGTGGAAGCTGGTCTGTTATTAAGTGGTAGCGTAAGGTGACAGAAATGAGCAGATTAAATCTCTCTTTATTGGGTACAGAATAATATAACTGCGACCCGAGAGATATGTAGGAGCGACACCACCTCCCTTTAAAACTGTAAAACGGCCTCTGACGCTGTACAGTCACCAGCCAACTAGGGCGCGGTGCTGAGGTCAGCTAAAAAGTGAGGTGCCGAGCATTACATATACTCTGGGCTTATGCAAAAAGTAGAGATAAATGACAACTCTACCAGCACATTATACACCTCTATAAAATGGTATTAAGTACATTCACATATACCAACATAACAAATGGTTCCCCAGGACTTTGCACTTATGCACAATTCAGATATCTTTTCACTTCTAACCTTCATTTTATAATTGAAACAGGGTGGCCCTTGTGGTCTGCCATCCACCTTCTTCCCATACCACAGCTAACAGCGAAATGATATATGGTTGTTCATCATTCACACTTCATTACACACTGTTAATTATGACTAAACAGCTTTAAAAATTATTATGTAAAATGTGTGATACTACAACTTCATATGGAAAAAGATGTTGACACCAGAACATCGCTCGGCCACACCATTGACGTCCTAGTCGACATTGTTGTCCTAACTACCATGTAGCCTAACCAGAGTGTAGGGTAGCTAACTATTCAGGAACATCCACTTGCAATCCTCGAGTACGGACACGTGGTATCAGTGGGTTCCTTAATTGGCGCCTTAAATAGTAGCCTAAACCACAAACACAGGACAAGACCACAATAAGTAGAAGACCAACGCCAGGACCAAAATAGGAAAGAGAAAGGTATGAAGGAAGATAGGACAGTACATAAGGCTCTAAATCAGTCCTGTTCAGGTGGGAGAGGAAGGTAAGCTCCTTTAATACATGAGACAGCCTGTTCACATTCAAGCACGTAACACTGAATGAAGGTAAAAAGGGTCGTAACTGGGATGAGAAGTTCACTGACAAAGCTAGATAATGCTTGCTAGGCAGAACTGCTATCTCTTTACTGTGTAACTCACAAAAATCAGGTGCAATATAGCACCCCTTTACTGTAAGGAATTGATTCTGTGAGGCACAAATCACAGTTACATCCTCTGTCTCAGGAAAGTAAAAGTACTGTTTCGCATGAATATGAGCATGGAAAACTGACTTCAACTGAATGGGTTGGAAGGTGCAACGTTGCAGAGCAGAGGAAGTATTTGTGTCCAACAAGGCCCTTTTACACTCCTCTACCTTTAATGGTACGAAGACAAAATGGAAAGCAGGACATACATGGAGATCAAGAAATGAGGCCTTACACTTCTCAAATTCATCCACAGTCGTTTCTGCTACATATTTCTTGTCATCTGAGACAACTAGCACCTCTGGACCCTCTTCAGTAACAAGTGTATTATTAGCAGTAGCAAATGGGAAGGAAATGAACCGCCATGCCTGGTATGTTACAGCATTCCTCATAGGTACCAATATCAGGATGCCTTCACGGGTCAACTGGGCCTCTAACAATGGGTAATAATATTCCAGTTGACTCAGATCAAAGAGTGGCGTAAGTCCATGCTTCCACATAGCTATATCAAGTGCATTTGGTAATATATTAGTAGGCAGCAATAAAGCATTAACCCTGTTCAAACTTGCATCGATTAAGCCGTCCACCATATTGGCTGCATGCTTCTCCAAAGCAGTGGTTGACTCGTTGAGAGCATGTAAGTACTCAGCAAATAACACCAAGTTAGCTAGGGCTGGTAGGTTAATTTAGATGTTGTTCACAAGCTCTACTAGATGGTTGGTAGTCCTAATTATCTCGTTAGCTTTGTTAGTGAACTCGTCTAACTGTTTATACACATGCATGATTAATCTATTATTGGCTTTAGCGGCCAGTGTCAAGTCATGCATCTGTCTACCCAATTGCACTACATCCTTATCTAATGCCATACCAAAGAGTTAGAAAATCCACAAGTCCTCTCTTAGTACGTGCATGGACATGCTTGGAAAGATCAGAGTGTACGTTAGGTAAAGCTACAAGCAAGTTAGTGAGCCTGTCGGTGAGCCTGTCTATATGCCTAGTCTGAAGCTCAACAAAGCTTCAGTGTCAGAGTTCGTCAATCGTGGGTTTCGATTAAACATCTTTCCCACTTCCAATAGTTGCTGTCTGAGATTCGACAAGCCCTTGGAGACCTCCTTGACAATATCTGGCGTTTGGAGACAGCCTTCCATTGGATAGTAGACGCATCCTGCATCTTCCACTACCACGACTTCTCCAAGTGGGCTCTTCAGTGCTCCTGGCATTAACGCAGTCGTGTCCATATCCGATGTCGTTCCATAGGTCCACCCCAAGCAACGCACGAGGAGTATGAGCCACAGCCACATTTTTTTCTCTGCAAGAGTAGATACTCCCTTAATCACTCTTGTTGTGGGATCGTAGCTTGCTTCGATACTCTTGGTTAGGGACAGGTACGGATGACGACATAGACTGCGACGAAGACAGAGGGCACAACACATCAGACGATTGGCCTAGCTCTTGACTTACTAGTTTGATCCTATCAGTATGTACTGCCTCCTGAGTTCCATTAGCTTCATCCTTTATTCTATAAGTATTTCCACGTACTCATTCCACAACGGTATATGGCCCGCGGAACTTAGGTCTGAGCTTGGAAATTCTCTCAGGGTTGTGGATCATGACCTTCTGGCCTGCCTGTAACGTCTTTTCTTGACTACCTTTGTGTTGTTTCGCCATCATCTCCGCTCTTGAGGCTTTTCATCTTTTCCGTACTTCACTGTGTATACGTTGGAATTTCAACAACTGTACCTTTGCGTAGTCTTCTTCGTTGTACTGTATACTGGAGTAGGAGGTCCAGCCAACAAATCGTAGGGTAACACTTTCTCTTCTCCATAAAGGATATAATGAGGAGACTTCCCAGTTGATGAATTTTCTGAGGAGTTGATGGTCGCCGCTACATGTGGTAACCAGTCTTCCCAGTTATCCTCCTGATTTGAGGTTATTACTGGTCTCAAGACTTCCAGTATCTTCCTGTTTGTTCTCTCCACCAGGCCATTGCTCTTAGGACTGTAAGGCGTTACAAAAACTTGCTTTACTCCATACATACGACAGATTTCTTGTAACACCTGGTTACGAAATTCACTGCATTTATCGCTGAGCAATACCTTAGGTGTAGAGTATGGACAAATCACTGAAGTCACAAAAGCGTGCGCCACCTCCTCTGAAGTTTTCGTCTGTAAAGGTGCTAAAACAGTGAATCGTGAGAAATGGTCCACTGCCACCAGTACATAACTTGAACCTTGACGACTTCTCGGCAACGCTAAGAGATCAATGGAGACTGTATTCCAGGGTTTTTCCGGTAGAGGGTACTCTAAGATGGGAGTCGGAAGTCCCGTCGTTCCTCGTATTTCCGCGCATTTGACACATTGACTGACGTGGGCTTCTATGTCCTTCCTCATGGTCGGGCCATAGTATTTCTTTCTCGCCTCACGTATGCATCTATCGCGACCGGGATGACCCGCTTGAGGTACATCATGAACTAACTGTAGCATGGCTTGCTGTAAGGTAGCAGGAACAACCAACTGATATGCAGTGTCCTTCCCTGGGGGTTGCTTATACAAAAGACCCTGTTGATGGAAGTGAGTCATTGGTACTGGGAGTTCAGGTAGACAAGTCTCGTCGCCAGACTCCAAGGCATAGATGACTTGAGACCACATCGCATCATTACATTGTTCCGCTTTTACCGTGTCTGAGGAATACTCAGCAAGAGCAACATCCTCGGCTATGGTAGCAGCAATGTTTCTACTCAACGCATTGGCTACAACATTTTGACGGCCTGATAAATATCTGACCTCTGGATCAAACTCCATTACCTTGCCAAACCAACACGCAACCTTGCAGTGCAAGTTTTTTTCTTTAAACAAGTCGCGTATGGGTGCATGGTCAGTTAAAACAATTATCCGGTAGCCAAAGATAATATCCCGGAAATGTCCTAACGCCCACACGACTGCTAATGTCTCCAAATGTGTCATCGAATAGTTCTTCTCTGGGGGTCTTAATGCCCTACTAGCATACGCTATGGTATGTGTCTTTCCTTGCTCATCCTTCTGCTGTAACACCGCTCCCAGACCCAGACCTGAGGCGTCCGTGCACAGATAGAAAGGTTGAGTATAATTAGGAAACGCTAATACGGGTGTTTCTGACATGGCTTGTTTGAGCTCGTTGAAGCTTTTCTCTTCCGAGGGTCCCCATTTCCATGCAGCATCCTTCTTAAGTAGCGTCGTTAAAGGTGATGCTATGATGGCATACCTGTGGACAAAACTCCTATAAAAGCCAGTGAGGCCTAGGAACGATCTTATCTGATCCTTGTTCTGTGGTGTAGGAAAATAGGTCATCTAGATACGCTAAGACGTCTTGCCCTAACATCTCGCCAAACAATTGGTTTATCATCCGCTGAAATGTTAAAGGAGCATTACTCAGTCCAAAAGGCATCCGGAGAAATTCAAAGTGCCCACGGTGAATGCTAAAAGCAGTATGGGACGCGACTCTTCGGTCAGCTCCACCTGCCAATACCCTGATGCTAGATCCAGACATGTAAACACAGTTTCCCTTACCTAATGATTGAAGTAAGTCTCGCAGATGCGGAATCGGGTAACGATCCGGTACTGTTACCTTGTTCACTTGCCGAAAATCCACAACAGGTCTCACACCACCGTCCTTCTTAGGCACTAGAAAGAGTGGTGCATTCCAATGCGAGGAGGAAGGCTGAATAACGTCATCACGAAGCATCCTTTCAACTTCCTCATCCACTGCTTCCCTTTGGCTGTGTGGTAGACGGTATGCGGGCACATAAACTGGAGTTGTACCAGGGCACAAACCAATATGATGCTTCACCCTATCCGTCCTACCCAGTGCTTCTCCTGGAAGTGCTACTACGTCGGAAAATTCTCTAAGGAGGGCTAGGAGTCGTGTTTTATGGTCTACATTATCCGTGACCTTCACGTATTGCTCCAGCTGTTTTTCCTTAGCCAGACCTACAGGTTCCGACTGAGTCGTTGCTTGAGATGTAACTACAGGAGAGATCACTGGCACGTCGTCGACTTCCTTTATGGGGGCACCATAGCACATCAAGTCGCCTATATAACAACCATCTCTGAGCTTAACTGCGCCACCACTCATATTTGCGATGAAGAGGGGCGTCTTCTGGTCTTGGCCAACGCTAGTCAGAGTCGATTCCAGCGACAATGCCTTATGTTTTACAGTCTCAGTTAAGCATGCTATATCAGTTCCCACCGACACGTCAGGTACTCGGACAGGAATTTTACAGACAGTTCGACTGGGTAAGTGGTGATTACCACTCACTATAGCCCTGACTTTCTTCCAGTCCATACCCTCCGCTTCGTGTGCATCCGGGGACTCCCTTGACGCTTCACTTGTCGGGGTCACAACTGGTTGGATGGCTCCTGATTGGATGCCAGTTCCAGTTCGTGTTGCCGAGGGATTAAGGCCTACAAACTCTTTCCCATTAAAGGAAATGGAATGTCTTTGAGGGTGTATTACTATCATACTCCTCCATGGTTTCAAAGCCTAACAGCCCATCAGTTGGCAGAGGAAAATCCTCAACCACATAAAACGTAGCACGTAACACGAGATCGTTCTACCCTCAATGTCAACGGCACCTGGCTTACAATCTTCATTCTACTCCCTGTCACACCTGTCAACATTACATCAGGTGGTGATAATGTCCAGTTTGTTAGAGGCATTTCACTTTTAAGTCTTTCTAACGCTTTACTAGAAATAATGTTTGTACATGACCCTGTATCTACGATCAGGGACACTTGGCCTTTCCCTATGATCCAAGGAATAGATAATAAGTCCACCTTAGTAATAGCTGCCACACACGCATCGGTGGATTGTACTATTTTAATTACTTTTGCGCGCGGCCCTGAGCTTCCCCCAAACTAGCTGGGTTCCCTAGTTTCTTCCTCTTTTCAATGACAAAGGGGCAACAGTCCGTTTCATGAGGACAATGCCCATGTATGACACACCATCTTTTCACCTCTGGCTTAACAGCCTTGGTCCTTTGCTGTGGAGAACTAGTAGCTGTATCTCTCCAGCCCGAAGTTTGCAAGGCTTTGCTAGCTTTTGCATAGCAGATGCCTGCCTTCGCCAAAGCCTGACTTTCAGTACAGTTAGGATGCTGCTGTACTATATCAGTAGCCAGATTAGGTACAGGTATCTGCCACAAAGGAGGAGGGTTAGTCTGACTTTGCACGCCCATATTGTTAGTCATGCCCCAGGTATTTGGACAAGGGCCCTGGGTTTGAATGCCAGTATTAGTATTCATGCCCCATTGATTAGGATTCTGGGTTTGCATGCCAATACCATCTGTGTTTATACCCCATGCATTTGAATAAGGAACAGAAAATAAATTCTGTCCAAAACCTTGTGGTATACTGAAAACATCAGAAGTATGCACAGGTATGTGAGTGGTTGTAGTACTATCACTAATGACTGGATTTTGCATATCCTGAGTGACCAAAGGTACTGTTGTAGCCTCAGCTTCCACAGTCTCCTCACTAGGATTACCCTCAGCAAGACTAGTGGCCATATTGGATCTAATTGCTCTGGGACTGTTGAATAAGTATGACAGAACGCAAATGCAAAACGTTCAAATCCTCATCCAGTCTTTCAGAAATATCCTTATCACCTTGATCCTCAATATGTCCTTCACTCATTTAATATGTCTGAGCACTTTTATTTGATGTATCAACCCACTCATAAAATTCTGAGTCTAGTGGGATTTCCTGGTCTCTGTTTCCCCTAATTCTACGTCCCCACTTTTTCACTGTATCCATCCAACCTTGTCAGTAATCCCCTCCCAGTTACAAGAAGATAAACCAACATAAAAAAGGATAGTTATGGTAAGTGACAGAGAACGGGACACATATAAATTACAGAAAGTATATTTATTTCAAGGGAATTCTGAGAAACCTTTATTTCCACTCATCAACTAACTAACGTGTGTTGATTCAAGTGTGTGTGTGTGTGTGTGTGTGTTACTATGCATGGACGCTACCTAGATATGAAAGTCCAGGATGATGTTCCACATTCCACGTTCCACACTCCACCAGACTCCTCCAACCATACACGACAGCCCGCTCGCTGTGGGAGTTAGCAAGCGACTGGTTCGCTCTGCATCACGCCTCGCAGGACGCCACGACGCGCACACACATCCCACGCCCGCTCCCCTCGACTGGCCTCGGCCGTCCGCGCCAGTTGCTAGAAGTCGTTAGTTGACCCACTCCTCACCGCACTGGCTTGAACTCCCCTTATCTCGCCTCTCACACACGAGAGCGAGATTCTTGCCAGTTTGCGTTTGAAGATGGAGATATCTCGCACACCACAGGGCGAGATAACTGCCAGTTTGTGCTTAAGATAGGAATCTTGCACTGGCAGAATAATGGGAGGAATTAATATGCACCACTCCAGTTTATCTGCTCCACTTGACTCACTGGTAATTAGTCCCCTCACAACAGTAGAGTAAGATTTTCTGTTTCACCTTCAGGAACGAGCGATTGCAAGGGTTACTGGTTCACAGCATCCCTTTAGCACGTATCGTATCCCAGCACTGAACACCAATTTAATGTATCGGTACACGGCTAGCACTAAATATCGTGCCACCACTAGCACCAATAAAATGTATTGTCGCACTGCTGGCCACCAATTTAATGTATCGGTTCATGGCTAGCACTAAATATCGTGCCACCGCTAGCACCAATAAAATGTATCGTCGCACTGCTGGCCACCAATAATGTATCGGTACACGGCTAGCACTAAATATCGTGCCACCGCTAGCACCAATAAAATAATGTAGCCGTTATGGAGAAGCAGTTGACTACATATTCAGTGTTCTGCTGTATAGTATAACTAGACCACCGTGTTGGATCGACGACACTGTCTGTAGTACACGTCAGCTACTCGCCGTCACTGCCCGACACTTCCCACCAAAGGTCCTCTGCCACGAGAAGGTGGAAGCTGGTCTGTTATTAAGTGGTAGCGTAAGGTGACAGAAATGAGCAGATTAAATCTCTCTTTATTGGGTACAGAATAATATAACTGCGACCCGAGAGATATGTAGGAGCGACACCACCTCCCTTTAAAACTGTAAAACGGCCTCTGACGCTGTACAGTCACCAGCCGACTAGGGCGCGGTGCTGAGGTCAGCTAAAAAGTGAGGTGCTGAGCATTACATATACTCTGGGCTTATGCAAAAAGTAGAGGTAAATGACAACTCTACCAGCACATTATACACCTCTATAAAATGGTATTAAGTACATTCACATATACCAACATAACAAATGGTTCCCCAGGACTTTGCACTTATGCACAATTCAGATATCTTTTCACTTCTGCTAACCTTCATTTTATAATTGAAACAGGGTGGCCCTTGTGGTCTGCCATCCACCTTCTTCCTATACCACAGCTAACAGCGAAATGATATTTGGTTGTTCATCATTCACACTTCATTACACACTGTTAATTATGACTAAACAGCTTTAAAAATTATTATGTAAAATGTGTGATACTACAACTTCATATGGAAAAAGATGTTGACACCAGAACACCGCACTCCCCCGCTCATATGCCACATTTAGGAGGGGGGGGAAACCTTTATACAGAAAACTCTCCTTGATTTTTACCTCAGTGGTGGTGTGGAACAAAAGTCATAATAATTTCATAATTAGTTTCGGAAATACACCAGTTTATATAGAAACCGAGAGAGAAAGAGAAAGCCAGAGACACAGGGTAAGGATCATGGAGCGGGGCTGCAGCGGTGGCCGATGGTCGGTGACATGTGGATATGGCTACAGTGGAGGAATCCCCTGTCATCCCGCCTGCCCCACCACAGCGTTCATTTCTCGCTGCGGCTACTATAGCATGGATCATACGGCCTACTGCAGTTGTTTTCTCATCTTAAGTTCTTTATGTTCTCCCCCGGTCACACCTCCCTATCCCACCCCAGTCGGGTAGGTCTGTGAGATTCGTGGTTTTTGTTCCCTCCCATGCACTACACTGGCCATGATTTCAGTCACTGCCTCTTTATGTTAAATTTTGGTGAAAAATCATTGTCATATGAAAAAGTTCATGAAGACACGTGCAGTGTTTTGACCATAAAAAATCACACACACACACACACACACACACACACACACACACACACACACAATGATCTTTACATGTAAGATATGAAAATGTAACAAAAACAAGATCATGTCATTTTCATCATAAGAATCTTTTCCTGACGGAATTCACATGAGCCTGAAAAAAAAAAAAATAAAACTCCCAATAAAAAAAATAAAAAAAAGCCACTGTTCATCTCTCCTGACCAAAATGCAAACTTTTACATAGTCTATCTAGATTTTTGTTTTACGAGATCGTGTCAATTATTTCAAGAGAAGGTATGTCAACCCGCCCCCACCATCACTTTCCACTTCTAGGAGCTGCCTAGCATGGGCCAACCGGCTTCCTGCAGTTATCCTCTCTTCTTATGTTCTTATGTTTACCTCTCCGACTTGGTGGGCCGCCAACAGGCAAAGACCTGGCCTAGCCACTGGCTAACGGTCTAACCAACATTCCTCCCACTTCTTCTGCCCTTACTTTTGATGTGAAGCAGGTAGTGAAATTCATGCAATGAGAAGGATAAAATGAATGTGATGACGCAAGATTGGGCACTAATGCCGGATCAGTAGGTCTTGTGTTACCGATCAGATAATTATTATGCACACAAACACATTGTGCAGCGGCTTCAGCTAGAAATGACTTTGTGCACAAAAACTTGCACACAACTTTTGCACACACACACACACACAAAAAAAAAAATCCAAACCACATAAATAATACACTGTCCATCGTATAAAATAAAGAACGCAATGTTGGCAACACTCACCTGGACAGGTGTGGTTGAATGGTCAAGGACACGATAGGTCGCTGGTTGGGCAATGATTTGTGATCAGTTTTTGAGACAAAGAGAAAGCAAGGGAAGGAGAATGGAGTGTCACATATTATGTTATTATAATGTGTACATGCAAAAAGACTTTGACTAAAGAATCACATAAGTAGCAAATACTGACACTGAAAAGAGAATAGTAATCGCACGCGTGTTATATATGCGGAGAAACAGAGAGAGAGAGAGAGAGAGAGAGAGAGAGAGAGAGAGAGAGAGAGAGAACATAAGAACATAAGAAGAGAGGATAACTGCAGTAGGCCGGTTGGCCCATGCTAGGCAGCTCCTAGAAGGGTAACTGAACTACTAGAATGAGATAAGGATAGCAAAGAAGAAGGCTCTCCCCCGCCCTCCAAACCCTCCAAACGAAGCCGGCAGGAAAAAGTCAGAAAGAACACCACGCCCTATAGAAAAACTGGCGTGGACATTTTACAGGAAAGTGTGAAAGGAGAATAGAGACTATCGTACTGTAACCTGAAAAGAAATTTTTTTTGAATTAGTATTGGTTATAATATTTTCTTTATTCTATATCCACCCCTTATTTGTCATATGCTTATCTAGCCTATGCTTGAAACTCTCAATGGAAGAGGCAGCAACTACTTTACTAGGTAGCTTATTCCATTCGTCTACTACTCTATTACCAAACCAATTTCTACCGATTTCCTTACTGAAACGGAATTTTTCTAGTTTGAAACCATTATTTCTAGTTCTATCCTGTATGCTCACTTTAAGTACCTTGCTAATATCTCCCTTATTTATACCATTCATCCACTTAAACACCTCAATTAAGTCTCCCCTTACTCTACGCCTCTCTAGCGAATGCAGACTTAGTCTTTTCAGTCTGTCTTCATATGACAGGTTCCGGACGTCATGTATCATTTTAGTCATTCTTCTCTGTACATTTTCTAACGAATTAATATCCATTCTATAGTAAGGACACCAGAATTGTACTGCGTAGTCTAAATGTGACCTAACTAATGCTAGATAAAGTTTTAGTATTACTTTAGATGATCTATTGCTCACGCTTCTCGAAATAAATCCTAGGACCCTATTTGCTTTATTTCTCGCATTAATGCACTGTTGCCTTGGTTTAAGGTCGTTACTAATTATAACTCCTAGATCTCTCTCGCATTCCGATTTGCTAATTTCTTTGTTATCTAAGCTGTATTTAGTATCTCCAACGGTCTTTCCTACGTTAAGTACTTTACATTTTTCAACGTTAAATTCCATTTGCCAAGTTTTAGACCATTTGGACAATGTATCGAGGTCTTTTTGTAAGTTATGGCAATCGTCAGTAGAGTTAATGATACGCCCTATTTTAGTATCGTCGGCAAATTTGCTGATGCTGCTATTGACTCCTAAGTCTAGATCATTTATATATATGATAAATAATAAGGGACCGAGTACTGAACCCTGTGGTACACCGCTAGTTACTAATCCCCAGTCCGACTTAGTTCCATTTATTAATACTCTCTGCTTTCGTCCTTTCAGCCAGGATTCTATCCATTTTAAGATATCGCCGTCTATACCGTGTGCTCGAACCTTTGTAACTAACCTTTCGTGTGGGACCCTATCAAAAGCTTTACTAAAGTCCAGATAAATAACATCGTAAGCTTTATCGCTATCTACTGCCTCATAGACCTCCGAGTAGAATGACAACAAATTTGTGAGGCAGGATCGTCCTTGCCTGAATCCGTGCTGACTCTCATTTATAAGATTAAATTTTTCTAAGTGTTCTCTAATCTTATTTGCCAAAATTGACTCTAACATTTTTCCTACTATTGACGTTAGACTTATCGGATGATAATTCGACGCAGCTGATATATCACCCTTTTTAAAGATGGGCACTATGTTTGTGGTCTTCCACGCCTCTGGAACTTCTCCTGAACATAAAGAGTTATTAAATAACGTTAAAAGTGGCTGACATAATTCTTCTTTGGTTTCCTTTATAATTTTTGCATATATATCGTCCGGGCCTGGCGATTTTTGAGGTTTTAACTAATTAATTTCTTTCAATACGTCCTCCTTACTAATGGTTATTTTACTAAGACAGAAAGAGACACACATACAGACAAATAGAAAGAGAGAGAGAGAGAGAGAGAGAGAGAGAGAAAGACAGACAGACAGACAGACAGACAAATAGAAAGAGAGAGAGAGAAAGAGAGACAGACAGACAGGCAGACAGACAGACAGCAGACAGACAGACAGCAGACAGACAGACAGCAGACAGACAGACAGCAGACAGACAGACAGACAGACAGTCAAACAGACAGACATACAAATAGAGAGAGAGACAGACAGACAGACAGAAAGTTCAGGAGAAGTTCTCGAGGCGTGGAAGACCACAAACGTAGTGCCCATCTTTAAAAAGGGTGATATATCAGCTGCGTCGAATTATCGTCCGATAAGTCTTACGTCAATAGTAGGAAAATGTTAGAGTCAATTTTGACAAATAAGGTTAGAGAACACTTAGAAAGATTTAATCTTATAAACGAAAGTCAGCACGGATTCAGGCAAGGACCATCCTGCCTCACAAACTTGTTGTCATTCTACTCGGAGGTCTATGAGGCAGTAGATAGCGATAAAGCTTACGATGTTATTTATCTGGACTTTAGTAAAGCTTTTGATAGGGTCCCACACGAAAGGTTAGTTAGATAGGTTCGAGCACACGGTATAGACGGCGATATCTTAAAATGGATAGAATCCTGGCTGAAAGGACGAAAGCAGAGAGTATTAATAAATGGAACTAAGTCGGACTGGGGATTAGTAACTAGCGGTGTACCACAGGGTTCAGTACTCGGTCTCTTATTATTTATTATATATATAAATGATCTAGACTTAGAAGTCAATAGTAGCATCAGCAAATTTGCCGAAGATAAAAAAAAAAAAAAGGGCGTATCATTAACTCGACTGACGATTGCCATAACTTACAAAAAGACCTCGATATATTCTCCAAATGGTCTAAAACTTGGCAAATGGAATAATATTTAACGTTGAAAAATGTAAAGTACTTAACGTAGGCAAGACCGTTGGAGACACTAAATACAGCTGCGATAACAAAGAAATTAGCAAATCGGAATGCGAGAGAAATCTAGGAGTTATGATTAGTAACGACCTTAAACCAAGGCAACAGTGTATTAATGCGAGAAATAAAGCAAATAGGGTCCTAGGATATATTTCGAGAAGCGTGAGCAATAGATCATCAAAAGTAATACTGAAACTTTATCTAGCATTAGTAAGGCCACATTTAGACTACGCAGTACAATTTTGGTGTCCTTACTATAGAATGGATATTAATTCGTTAGAAAATGTACAGAGAAGAATGACAAAAATGATACATGACGTTCGGAACCTGTCATATGAAGACAAACTGAAAAGACTAAGTCTGCATTCGCTAGAGAGGCGCAGAGTAAGGGGAGACTTAATTGAGGTGTTTAAGTGGATGAAGGGTATAAATAAGGGAGATATTAGTAAGGTACTTAAAGTGAGCATACAGGATAGAACTAGAAATAATGATTTCAAACTAGAAAAAATCCGTTTCAATAAGGAAATAGGTAGAAATTGGTTTGGTAATAGAGTAGTAGACGAATGGAATAAGCTACCTAGTAAAGTAGTTGCTGCCTCTTCCATTGAGAGTTTCAAGCATAGGCTAGATAAGTAAATAACAAATAAGGGGTGGATACAGAAATAAGAAAATCTTATAACCAATACTAATTCATAATTTTTCCCTTTCAGGTTACACTATGATAGTCTCTATTCTCCTTTCACACTTTCCTGTAAAATGTCCACGCCAGTTTTTCTATACGGCGTGGTGTTCTTTCTGACTTTTTCCTGCTGGCTTCGTCTGGAGGGTTTGGAGGGCGGGGGAGAGCCTTCTTCTTTGCTATCCTTATCTCATTCTAGTAGTTCAGTTACTCTTCTAGGAGCTGCCTAGCATGGGCCAACAGGCCTACTGCAGTTATCCTCTCTTCTTAGGTTCTTATGTATATGCAGAGACAGACAGACAGAGAAAGTGACAGAATGAACAAGAAGAAAAAAAAAAGGAATAACCACACAGTGAACTGGAATGAAAGTAAAATGTTGTACAAATGAAAAAACATAAGAAGAGAATTCATATACTTAGAGAATTGTAAAAATATTAATCTTAGTCCAGGAGAGTACCAACCTGATCATTTGATGATGAAAGAATATATACCTAATCTGCCTGTATTGCTTGACTTCATGCCACCCTCCCCAATCCCTTGGTGATCGATAATTTCAATCTTCGTCTACACCAATAAAAATCTCTCTCTCTCTCTCTCTCTCTCTCTCTCTCTCTCTCTCTCTCTCTCTCTCAACACACACACACACACACACACACACGCACACACACACACACACACACACACAACCATAGACACAGATACACACACACACACTACCATAGACACAGAACACACACACACACACACACACACACACACACACACACACACACACACACACACAGATACACACACACACACACACACACACACACACACACACACACACAGATACACACACACACACACACACACACACACACACACACACACACACACACAGATAAACACACACACACACACACACACACACACACACACACACACACACACACACACACACACACACACACACACTGCTCTTTTTATGTAAGATACCACTAACACAAGATCATGTCATTTTCACCCTAAGAATCTTTTCCTGAAGAAACTGACATGAGCCTGAAGAAAAGAAAAAAAAAACAGCTATTGCAAAAAATTCTCCACTGTTTATCTCTCCTGATGAAAATGCAAACTTCCACTTTGTCTATCAAGATTTTTGCTTTATGAGCACGTGTCATTTTTTTTTCAAGAAAAGGTATTTTCATCCGCCCCCCACCCCACCACAACCTTCCCCTCCCTCGCTTCCTTTCTCTCTCCGACTTGGTGGACTGCCAACAGGCACAGGCCCGCCTACTTCACTGGGTAACACTCTAAGCAACAATCTTCCCACTCCTTCTGCCCTCACTTTTGATGTGAAGGAGGCAGTGAAATTCATGTAATGAGAAGGATAACAAGTATGTGGTAAGGCAAGATCGAGCACTAACGCCGCATCAGTAGATCTTGTGTTACCAATGAAATGATTATTATGCACACAAACACATTGTGCAGCAGTTTTTGCTGGAAATGATTTTGTGCACGAAAACTTGCACAACTCGTTTTGAACAAAAAAAAAAAAAAATCCAAACCACATGAATAATACACTGTACATCGTATAAAATAAAGAACGCAATGTTGGCAACACTCACCTGGACAGGTGTGGTTGAATGGTCAAGGACACGATAGGTCGCTGGTTGGGCAATTATTTGTGATCAGTTTTTGAGACAAAGAGAAAGCAAGGGAAGGAGAATGTAGTGTCACATATTATGTTATTATAATGTGTACATGCAAAAAGACTTTGACTAAAGAATCACATAAGTAGCAAATACTGACACTGAAAAGGGAATAGTAATCGCACGCGTGTTATATATGCGGAGAAACAGAGAGAGAGAGAGAGAGAGAGAGAGAGAGAGAGAGAGAGAGAGAGAGAGGGAGGGAGGGAGACAAAGAGAGACAGACAGACAGACAGACAGACAGACAGACAGAGAAAGACAGAAAAACAGACAGACAAACAGACAAATAGGGAGAGAGAGAGAGAGAGAGAGAGAGAGAGAGAGAGAGAGAGAGAGGGAGGGAGGGAGGGAGACAAAGAGAGACAGACAGACAGACAGATAGACAGGCAGACAGACAGAGAAGGACAGAAAAACAGACAGACAAACAGACAAATAGGGAGGGAGAGAGAGAGAGAGAGAGAGAGAGAGAGAGAGAGGAATAGAGAGGGAGTGAGACAGAGAGAGACACACACACACATACAGAAAGACAGAGACAGACAGACAGACAAACACACAGACAGACAGACAAATAGGAAGAGAGAGAGAGAGAGAGAGTGAGAGTTACATAGATACACAGACCACACAGACCTTACGGTCCCTACGAGGTGGTCCGGCCTTAATCCTAATATAATGCATAGGAGCAGCAGAAAAGGATAGCATAGCAGAAGGCTCTCTCCCCCACCCTCCAGACCCTTCGGCATTTGCCGTACAGGAAACAAGAGAGGAAGTAATACCTTGCAGGAATGAAAAACCTGAAGGAATTTTATAGGATCGGCAGAAATAGAATAATATGGAAAAGGAAAATTTGGGCATACAGCCACATACTTACTCTATGCATGCATTTTTTTTTTTTTAACAAAAGATGAATCTATCATATATATCGTAAAATATTGTCTGTGTCTAATAGACACATGAATGTAGACGCGAATTTGCAATAATTGCCCCATCCTAACTAAACGACACTAATTGCGTCGAGATACATGTCCAGTCTCTTTTTGAATATATTTATGGTACCACTCTCAATCACATTCCCAGGGAGTTTATTCCATTCGCTTACAACAGAGTAAGTGAAGAAGTTTTTGGCTGTATCAAGATTAGCCCTCCTTGCTTGCAACTTCATACCATTTCCTTGAGTTACACTCTCGGCAATTACTGTGAATAGCTTGCTTGAATCAGTATTACTAAAGCCTTTTAGAATCTTAAAACATTAGTCAGCTGTCTCCTGAGTCTCCGTTTTCTAAAAGAGAATAGGTTTAATTCCCTGAGCCTCTAGAGGTATGGTTTATTCCTCAGGGACGGGATTAACTTGGTAGCCCTACGCGGGACCGCTTCGAGTATTTCTATATCTTTAATTAGGTGAGGCGCCCAAAATTGCACTGCAAACTCTAAGTGTGGCCTGACTATGCTTTTGTATAGGGGGATTACAATATCTTTACTTTTATATGTAAAATGTCTTTTGATGAAGCCTAGGGCCCTGTTGACTTTATTGGCGGCAGAGATACATTGATTTGAACATTTCAGATCGTCTGAAATTAGTACGCCTAGATCCTTAACTAATGAGGACTTGCTAATGATTTGGCCATTCATTTCGTAATCATACCTTTTGTTTTTCTTCCCACATTGCAGTACCTGACATTTGCTTACATTGAAGGGCATTTGCCATTTTTCTGACCAGCTGATAATTTTATTAAGGTCATTTTGAAGGCTAATTTTGTCTTCTTCAGTTAACATAGTGTTGCCGATTTTTGTGTCATCCACAAATTTAGAAATGAAGTTCTTTAGGTCAACATCGATATCGTTAATATACATAATAAATAGGACTGGTCCCAACACTGATCCCTGAGGAACACCACTGGTCACTGGAGCCCAGTCTGACTCTTCTCCATTTATAACGGCTCGTCGCTTTCTCTCACGTAACCAGCAACGTATCCACCTATGAATATTTCCGTCAATTCCAAGTGATCTTACTTTTGTCATTAGTTTATCATGCGGCACTTTGTCAAAGGCTTTCTGGAAGTCTAAGTAGATTATATCAAGTGACCTGGTACAATCATTCATTTTAAAAAGTGCATCGTAAAATTCAATTAAATTTGTCACGCATGATCTCCGCGTTCTAAAGCCATGCTGGCTGTTCCTAATTACGTTATTAGTTTCTAGGAACTCAACTATCCTATCTCTAATTAATGATTCGAGGATCTTTCCCAAGACAGAGGTAAGGCTAATTGGTCTATAATTACCTGGTTGATCTCTACTGCCCTTTTTATATATAGGGATCACGTTAGCCAGTCTCCAGTCTGCTGGAACCTTTCCTTGTTGTAGGGAGTTATTAAAGATAGATGTTAGAGGACTGCATATTACGTCCACCACATTTTTCAGTTTTTTTTAGGGTAGAAATTGTCTCTGCCGGGAGTCTTATTACTGTTCATTTTATTAAGTTTATCTCTCACTTCATTACTGCTAATATGCATATCACTTAGTGCGTTTTGGATTGACATTTGATGCTCTTTGATGGTGTCATTGGCGTCTACTGTGAAAACTGAACTGAAAAACTTATTTAAAGTAGAGGCAACTTCCTGATCGTCCGTGATAAGAGCACCCTCGTCGCTGATAAGTGGACCAACGCCCGCCTTGAGTCTCTTATTGCCGTTAATGTATCCATAAAAAAGCTTAGGATCCGTAGAACTTGTTTTTGCTATATCAATTTCAAATTGTCGGTTAGCTGTTCTAATGAGTTTTTTAACTTTTCTTCTACTACTGGAATATTGCCCTGTGAGTAATTCACTGATGTGACTTTTAAGCAAGGTGTGGAGACGGTTTCTTTCTTTAACTGCTCTGCTAATATCGGCATTAAACCACGCTGGTTTGTTTCTACCCTTGATTTGTCTAGATTTCATTGGCACGTACTTGTTTTGAGCGGTCATGAATACGTGCTTAAATTCTGCCCACATTTCGTTTACGTCATTAATTCTTTCTATGTGCTCAGCTAGTACTCAGGGCGTCCTTTAGGCCGTTAAAATCTGAGTTTTTATAGTCCAGCATCTTAGTTTTACTTGTGCACTCATTATGTGAGAAATTCATGGAAAATCTTAGGAGATTATGATCGCTAGATGCTAGATGTTCACCTACAGTGAGGCTTGAGACCATATCTTCATTTGTAGTGATAACAAGATCTAAGATATTGCCCTGACTTGTCGGTTCCGTGACACATTGAAATAAAAAGTTGTTCTTAATGAAATCTGTCATTCTTTTGTCATTATTACTGTTACCGGTAACTGTATTCCAATTTACTGACGGCAGGTTGAAATCGCCGGTAATCAACGTTTCGTCCCCATCGAGAACTTCCTGTAAGGTACTATATAGTTCTGTGTCTTCCTCTGGAGTATGAGTAGAGCGACGGTAGACTGTAACAAAACTTATATTCATATATTTTAAACGTAATTTGACCTCTGGGAGGAAATTAGGAAAGCATCACAGTCCAGCTTAGTAATAATTGTTGGGGACCTTAATCTGCCAAGGATAGATTGGAGAAATCAGACAGGAGATGCAGAGTCAGAGGAATTTCTAGAGGTAGTACAGGATAATTTCCTTTATCAGTATATCAGGGAGCCCACCAGAGGTAATAATATACTAGATTTGGTTTTAGCTAATAAAGAAAATATCATTAGCGATATAGAGGTTGGTGGACGACTTGGTAATAGCGATCATGAAGAAATTAAGTTCAAATTTATTTGGGATGTCTGTTCCACTGAAAAAACCTCCACCGTTCCTAATTTTCGTCTACGAGATTTCGATGGCTTAAGAGCTTATTTTCGAACGGTATTCCACAGGGAGATTAGCTATTTGAGGGAATGCCAGGTCAGTGGGGATTCCCAGGTCATAGGTCAGGCGCAGGAAGCACGTGGGGATGTCCGTCAGGTGTCTGTGAGGGGGAGGTGGTAGTTAGGAATGTAGTCCAGGTGACGGAAATTAACTCAGCTCCAGTACCAAGCAGACGTTCAACCAGTGAGAAGTATAACGAGTTAATAAATATAATACACGGAGGCCAAGATAGATATATTCCTTCAAAACCGTTTAGAACTAATAATTCAGAACCAAGATGGTTAAACAACAGATTAAAATCTCTCATAGGCCAAAGGAAAGGAATATATAGAAAAATAAAACGTGGAGAGGAACACTTACGTAACCGGTACACAATTTTAAATAGAGAAGTAAAGAGGGAGATAAGAAAAGCAAAGAGAAGTTATGAAATTAAGGTTGCAAGTGAATCAAAAGAAAACCCCAAGGGTTTTTATCAAATGTACCGAACGAAAAATAAAGATAGGATAGGACCACTCAGAACAGAATCAGGTGACATTACCAGTGAAGATAAAAAAATGTGCTCCATCCTAAATAATTATTTCATATCAGTATTCACCAAGGAAAATCTAAGCCTGGTCCCTCAAGCAGCAAATATTTACCATAAGAATACGGAAAATATTCTTATTAAAATAACCATTAGTAAGGAGGACGTATTGAAAGAAATTAATAAGTTAAAACCTCAAAAATCGCCAGGTCCGGACGATATATATGCAAAAATTATAAAAGAAACCAAAGAAGAATTATGTCAGCCACTTTTAACGTTATTTAATGACTCTTTAAGTTCAGGAGAAGTTCCAGAGGCGTGGAAAACCGCAAACGTAGTGCCCATCTTTAAGAAGGGTGATAAATCAGCTGCGTCGAATTATCGTCCGATAAGTCTAACGTCAATAGTAGGAAAAATGTTAGAGTCAATTTTGGCAAATAGGATTAGAGAACACTTAGAAAGATTTAATCTTATAAACGAAAGTCAGCACGGATTCAGGCAAGGACGATCCTGCCTCACAAATTTGTTGTCATTCTACTCGGAGGTCTATGAGGCAGTAGATAGCGATAAAGCTTACGATGTTATTTATCTGGACTTTAGTAAAGCTTTTGATAGAGTCCCACACGAAAGGTTCGAGCACACGGTATAGACGGCGATATCTTAAAATGGATAGAATCCTGGCTGAAAGGACGAAAGCTGAGAGTATTAATAAATGGAACTAAGTCGGACTGGGGATTAGTAACTAGCGGTGTACCACAGGGTTCAGTACTCGGTCCCTTATTATTTATCATATATATAAATGATCTAGACTTAGGAGTCAATAGCAGAATCAGCAAATTTGTCGACGATACAAAAATAGGGCGTATCATTAACTCGACTGACGATTGCCATAACTTACAAAAAGACCTCGATACATTGTCCAAATGGTCTAAAACTTGGCAAATGGAATTTAACGTTGAAAAATGTAAAGTACTTAACGTAGGCAAGACCATTGGAGATACTAAATACAGCTTAGATAACAAAGAAATTAGCAAATCGGAATGCGAGAGAGATCTAGGAGTTATGATTAGTAACGACCTTAAACCTAGGCAACAGTGCATTAATGCGAGGAATAAAGCAAATAGGGTCCTAGGATTTATTTCGAGAAGCGTGAGCAATAGATCATCTAAAGTAATACTGAAACTTTATCTAGCATTAGTAAGGCCACATTTAGACTACGCAGTACAATTTTGGTGTCCTTACTATAGAATGGATATTAATTCGTTAGAAAATGTACAGAGAAGAATGACTAAAATGATACATGACGTCCGGAACCTGTCATATGAAGACAGACTGAAAAGACTAAGTCTGCATTCGCTAGAGAGGCGTAGAGTAAGGGGAGACTTAATTGAGGTGTTTAAGTGGATGAATGGTATAAATAAGGGAGATATTAGCAAGGTACTTAAAGTGAGCATACAGGATAGAACTAGAAATAATGGTTTCAAACTAGAAAAATTCCGTTTCAGAAAGGAAATGGGTAGAAATTGGTTTGGTAATAGAGTAGTAGACGAATGGAATAAGCTACCTAGTAAAGTAGTTGCTGCCTCTTCCATTGAGAGTTTCAAGCATAGGCTAGATAAGCATATGACAAATAAGGGGTGGATATAGAATAAAGAAAATATTATAACCAATACTAATTCAAAAAATTTTCTTTTCAGGTTATACTATATAGTCTCTATTCTCCTTTCACACTTTCCTGTAAAATGTCCACGCCAGTTTTTCTATACGGCGTGGTGTTCTTTCTGACTTTTTCCTGCCGGCTTCGGCTGGAGGGTTTGGAGGGCGGGGGAGAGCCTTCTTCTTTGCTATCCTTATCTCATTCTAGTAGTTCAGTTACCCTTCTAGGAGCTGCCTAGCATGGGCCAACCGTCCTACTGCAGTTATCCTCTCTTCTTATGTTCTTATGTTCAGACCAGTTCGGTGTTCTGTCCACTTAAGGTTACCTCTGTTGGGTTTAAGTGATTTTTTACATATCTCCCAACACCACCTCCTAGGCGTCCATTTTCTCTGCATTTATAGTGAAATTTATACGAGTCTAACTGGTATTCAGATAATAAATCTCTATTACCTATATCAAGATGCGTTTCTGTTACGGCAATTATATGAAAATCTTCGACACTTAGAATGATTTTGAGTTCGTTAAACTTGTTTCTAAGACTGCGAGCATTGAATGATAATACTTTAATTTGCTCTGCGGTTGGCTTTGACTGTAGGGCTAATCCGGATACACCATCTCCCAGGGAATTATGATTTATAGTCTCACCAATCTAAAACCAAGGTTTGGGTGGGGTCTGGCGCTGGGTGCAGCCATGCCATACTTCCTAAACGAGCGATGAGTAGATTCTGTTATATATGTAATAGGCATCACAGATAGGTACACACATACTAATACAATATAAACGTAAGTATTCTAGCATATAAAAGGAAGGTAAACGTGTAATGCATATGGCTCTTGTACATCAATAAAGAAACGTGTCATACATATTTTACAGTGGAGCTGAAAAATATGTAGTTACTTTTACCGACTTTCACGGTAGTTCTAAGTTGGGTAAGTAATGTAACAATTACGTTTATAATATAATTTGAAGGAATCAGTAGAACATACGCTATTTTCTTAATAGAAATAAATAAGTTAAAACACTCACGAGCGGCAACACCAGGCCCATACTGGGAGTTAATCCATTGGAGGGAGATTTAAGCTTCTGTCAGGTGCTTCCACTATTCACTTTCTATGTTGATGCAGACACAATGGCAGCTACGCCAACTCGCTCGCATCTACATAGTCAAGCCAAAGAAATGGCCTTCAACGTAAGCCAGTATTTTCTGCAGGAGAAGCAGTACGGAGGAATTTTCGATGATGTTTCAAGGGCAATTCATCGAACAGCTGCAGCAACAGGACTTAGCAAGAGCAGGATTGAAGCAATACGCAGAGAAGCAAGAGATAATGAAGAAAACAACTCTCCAGAGTTTACGTCTCCCAAGAAAAGGCAACGTGTAAAACCAATTGCAGACTTTTTTGATAACTTCAATGAAGATGTGTTACACAGAACTGTTTTAAATTTCTATGACAGAAAAGAAATCCCTACCCTTGAAAAAATCCACACAGAAATGAAGAGTAACCTTTCTTACCCCGGCGGCCGTGAAACTTTAAGAAAAGTTATGAAGAAAATAGGATTTCGGTACGCAAGCGTTGATGGACGGAAATTTCTAATGGAACGCAGCGACGTAACCTCTGCCAGGTGCAAGTTTTTGAAAGAAATGAAGGCACTTACAAGCTCTGACAAGACTATCGTCTACTTAGATGAAACTTGGATAAATCAGAACCACACGGTTTCTAAGTGCTGGGTAGACAGCACCTCAGGAAAAGCCGAGGGAGTGCGGGTACCGACAGGGAAAGGTGGTCGCTGGATTATTCTGCACGCCGGAACCAAAAATGGATTTATTCCCGAAGCTGCCCTGATATTCCAAGCAAACAATGTCGGGGATTACCACGATCAGATGAATGCCGAGACATTCGAGAAGTGGTTTCAGGTACAACTGTTACCTAACATTCCTCCCTCTTCAGTTATTGTGATGGATAATGCATCCTATCACTCAAGGAAAAAGCATAAACCACCAACAGGTTCCAACAATAAAGCAACGATAATAGAATGGCTGGAGAAGAAGGAGATAACAGTACCAGAGGGTCTCCTGAAAGTGGAACTTATGGAACTTGTGACTCGCCACATCACTGCTGCAGATACAAATTACGTCATCGACAATACTGCCTCAGAGCACGGCCATCGAGTTGTACGCCTGCCTCCTTATCACTGCCAGTATAACCCAATAGAACTCATATGGGCTCACCTTAAAGGCTATGTCTCAAAAAGGAATACATTCCGGAATGCCGATATGAAGCCACTTATTCATGAGGCAATTGAGAAAATTACATCAGAAAACTGGAGAAATGCCGTTATACACGCAGAACAAATTCAAACAGATGATGCAAAAAGAGATGTGGCAATTGATAATTTCATTGATTCTTTCACTATCACTCTCACCTCTTCTGATGAGGAGGATTCATGATAATTTCTTACATGCTGTAAGAGAAGAGGAATAGGCCTATCGGGGAAACCTCTTAAAAAAAAAAAAACGCGCCGTGACTTTTACCTCTTGGGTGGTGTGGAAAGAAAGTCTAAGTTTTAATATGTAGAGTGTAATTTAAAGGCTATAACCAGGTAAAAATTCATAAATTATATGAGAGAGAGAGAATGCGACTTTTAAATTCATTATTTTGATTATATTTATAACTTAAACTAGTTTGTCTTTACACACACACACATACACAAACACACACACACACACACACACACACACACAGAAGTGGGTGAAGTCATGTCAGGCCAGGTGGCGAGATGGGAGCGGACGAACTCTAACGGTGTCAGGTCAGCCACTAGCCAATGAGAGTATAGGAAACAAGGCAAAGCTGTACGCCGGGAAATCCCCGGCTGGACTCCACCCAAACCTTGGTTTTAGATTGGTGAGACTATAGTTTCCCTGGGTCTGTGGAGGGATGGACAGGGAGGGAGAGGAGGGGGAGGGTGACTGCGCGACTGTGAGATTAGGGGGGGGTGAGTTGAGGGTGAGGGGTGGGGCTGGGGTGATGGGCGAGGTGGGAGCGTCCGTGGTCTCCAGGGGGCGCAGGTGTTTCCGCCACACCTGCATTCCCGTGGATTTAAAAAACGGCCATATTTATCAATTTCCCCATCTCTGCAATTCCTTTCGCATTTAAGTGTACACCATCTTGTCTAAAGAGGCTTGGCTTTTCAACAAATCTGTTCCAGACATCATTGAAATATATGTTTTCTCTGGTACACATTTCCTTTAGGGCTCCATTAATTTCTACTACTCTGTTCCTGCAGTAAGAATTGGAACGTAGCCTTGGCAATATACCATTCACCACGCACTTATCTGACTTATTTTTCATTACTTTTAGAAGGGCTTCATATTTCTGCAAGATATTTTTGGTGGAAACTCTACCTCCGTCGTGTGCATCATTTGATCCTACTTTTACTACAAGACATGCATCTCGACTGACGGGTGTACTTGCAATGTCTTTGGTCATGTCAATCTTGCTGCCAGGTACAACCTTCACTGATCTTTTCTTGCCTTTATCATTTGATGCAAAGGCAGCGCCCTGACCTCTTAATATGGAGTCACCAACCACCAGTGTGGTGCTCTTCCTACTGCTGAATTTGGTGTCCAGGAAACGTGCACTTGCTTTGTTTATATCCTGGCTTCTATGTTTAACATTCTTATGGACGACCTGTTTTACTCTGCTATTTTCCCCTTCATCACAAAGAACGGAAAACCTGTTGGATGTAGGAATTCCGGGTGTTTTCTTAGGCGTTTCTTTACATTTTCGTTTATTACATACTACTTGAAATGCCTGGTCGGCAGGAGTCATATTCAGGGGGCTTTCCTTCACTTTTTTTAGCTCTGCCTTGAGGTTTGCATTTTGCTGTTTCAGATCCTCAAGTGCATACTGATGACTTTTAATGGTGCTTTCTAGACACTGTGTCGTATTCAGAGGCTTTCCTTCGCTTTTTTAAGTTCTGCCTTGAGGTCTGCATTTTCCTGTTTCAGATCCTCAATTGCATATTGATGACTTTTGATAGTACTTTCTAGATACTGAATATTTTCATTGGTCAAGCACATAAAACATTTTGCATCGCGCCTTCC
>NC_137012.1:19851836-19916836 GCF_032717465.1 Coenobita brevimanus | reverse complement strand
TTTAGCTGGAATGATAGATAGGGAGTTGGAGGGATTTTTTCGAGATTGAGAAGTAGGTGTACAGGAAGATGCAGCAACTACACTCAGAAATCATTATTACCATGTTTGGATAGATGCATCGATACTTGCAAAATTAAGAACAAAAGTTCAACCAATAGTGTAGATACATCCACTCAGGCACCTCAAATTGAGCAGGCGATGATAGATGATAGAACAAGCGATGATAGAAGGGCGATAAGCGATAGTACAAAAATTTTTTATATTAGTAAAGTAAAGTTTCCCAGTTAGTAATAAAATAAATAACAGTAAATGCCAAGGTAGAGGCATAACTACTAGTAATAATCTGAAAGTGTACTACACAAACAGCCGGAGTTTACGTAATAAAATGGATGAACTGAGGGCTTTAATTTGTACAGAGAAAATAGACATTGCCATTATTAGTGAAACTTGGATGAATACAGACACTCGAGAATTTTTAGCAGAATATCAGATAAAAGGCTATAATATTTTTGTGTCAAACCGTCAGGGAAGAAAGGGGGGAGGGGTAGCTATTTATGTAAAGGATTCATTAATCTGTTATAATAAAGAAGACATTAAAGTAAATAGGGACACAGAAAGTGTCTGGGTTGAAATTAGTAACAATAGGGAGAAATTAGTCTTAGGAGCAATTTACAGATCTCCTAAATTAAGTAGAGCTGATAGTAAATACCTTTGGGAGGAAATGAGGAAAGCATCACAGTCCAGCTTAGTAATAATTGTAGGGGACCTTAATCTGCCAAGGATAGATTGGAGAAATCAGACAGGAGATGCAGAGTCAGAGGAATTTCTAGAGGTAGTACAGGATAATTTCCTTTATCAGTATATAAGGAGCCCACCAGAGGTAATAATATACTAGATTTGGTTTTAGCTAATAAAGAAAATATCATTAGCGATATAGAGGTTGGTGGACGACTTGGTAATAGCGATCATGAAGAAATTAAGTTCAAATTTATTTGGGATGTCTGTTCCACTGAAAATACCTCCACCGTTCCTAATTTTCGTCTAGGAGATTTCGATGGCTTAAGAGCTTATTTTCGAACGGTATTCCACAGGGAGATTAGCTATTGGAGGGAATGCCAGGTCAGTGTGGAATCCCAGGTCATAGGTCAGGCACAGGAAACACCTGGGGATGTCCGTCAGGTGTCTGCGAGGGAGGAGGTGGTAGATAGGAATGTAGTCCAGGTGACGGAAATTAACTCAGCTACAGTACCAAGCAGACGCTCAACCAGTGAGAAGTATAACGAGTTAATAAATATAATACACGGAGGCCAAGATAGATATATTCCTTCAAAGCCGTTTAGAACTAATAATTCGGAACCTAGATGGTTAAACAACAGATTAAAATCTCTCATAGGCCAAAGGAAAGGAATATATAGAAAAATAAAACGTGGAGAGGAACACTTACGTAACCGGTACACAATTTTAAATAGAGAAGTAAAGAGGGAGATAAGAAAAGCAAAGAGAAGTTATGAAATTAAGGTTGCCAGTGAATCAAAAGAAAACCCCAAGGGTTTTTATCAAATGTACCGAACGAAAAATAAAGACAGAATAGGACCACTCAGAACAGAATCAGGTGACATTACCAGTGAAGATAAAGAAATGTGCTCCATCCTAAATAATTATTTCATATCAGTATTCACCAAGGAAAATCTAAGCCTGGTTCCTCAAGCAGCAAATATTTACCATGAGAATACGGAAAATATTCTTAGTAAAATAACCATTAGTAAGGAGGACCTATTGAAAGAAATTAATAAGTTAAAACCTCAAAAATCGCCAGGTCCGGACGATATATATGCAAAAATTATAAAAGAAACCAAAGAAGAATTATGTCACCCACTTTTAACGTTATTTAATGACTCTTTAAGTTCAGGAGAAGTTCCAGAGGCGTGGAAAACCGCAAACGTAGTGCCCATCTTTAAAAAGGGTGATAAATCAGCTGCGTCGAATTATCGTCCGATAAGTCTAACGTCAATAGTAGGAAAAATGTTAGAGTCAATTTTGGCAAATAAGATTAGAGAACACTTAGAAAAATTTAATCTTATAAACGAAAGTCAGCACGGATTCAGGCAAGGACGATCCTGCCTCACAAACTTGTTGTCATTCTACTCGGAGGTCTATGAAGCAGTAGATAGCGATAAAGCTTATGATGTTATTTATCTGGACTTTAGTAAAGCTTTTGATAGGGTCCCACACGAAAGGTTAGTTAGAAAGGTTCGAGCACACGGTATAGACGGCGATATCTTAAAATGGATAGAATCCTGGCTGAAAGGACGAAAGCAGAGAGTATTAATAAATGGAACTAAGTCGGACTGGGGATTAGTAACTAGCGGTGTACCACAGGGTTCAGTACTCGGTCCCTTATTATTTATCATATATATAAATGATCTAGACTTAGGAGTCAATAGCAGCATCAGCAAATTTGCCGACGATACAAAAATAGGGCGTATCATTAACTCGAGTGACGATTGCCATAACTTACAGAAAGACCTCGATACATTGTCCAAATGGTCTAAAACTTGGCAAATGGAATTTAACGTTGAAAAATGTAAAGTACTTAACGTAGGCAAGACCATTGGAGATACTAAATACAGCTTAGATAACAAAGAAATTAGCAAATCGGAATGCGAGAGAGATCTAGGAGTTATGATTAGTAACGACCTTAAACCTAGGCAACAGTGTATTAATGCGAGAAATAAAGCAAATAGGGTCCTAGGATTTATTTCGAGAAGCGTGAGCAATAGATCATCTAAAGTAATACTAAAACTTTATCTAGCATTAGTAAGGCCACATTTAGACTACGCAGTACAATTCTGGTGTCCTTACT
This sequence comes from Coenobita brevimanus, assembly GCF_032717465.1. Lineage (NCBI taxonomy): Eukaryota > Metazoa > Arthropoda > Malacostraca > Decapoda > Coenobitidae > Coenobita > Coenobita brevimanus. The sequence goes on along the minus strand of NC_137012.1, from coordinate 19,913,973 downwards.
ATAGAATGGATATTAATTCGTTAGAAAATGTACAGAGAAGAATGACTAAAATGATACATGACGTCCGGAACCTGTCATATGAAGACAGACTAAAAAGACTAAGTCTGCATTCGCTAGAGAGGCGTAGAGTAAGGGGAGACTTAATTGAGGTGTTTAAGTGGATGAATGGTATAAATAAGGGAGATATTAGCAAGGTACTTAAAGTGAGCATACAGGATAGAACTAGAAATAATGGTTTCAAACTAGAAAAATTCCGTTTCAGTAAGGAAATCGGTAGAAATTGGTTTGGTAATAGAGTAGTAGACGAATGGAATAAGCTACCTAGTAAAGTAGTTGCTGCCTCTTCCATTGAGAGTTTCAAGCATAGGCTAGATAAGCATATGACAAATAAGGGGTAGATATAGAATAAAGATAATCTTATAACCAATACTAATTCAAAAAAAATTTTCTTTTCAGGTTACACTATGATAGTCTCTATTCTCCTTTCACACTTTCCTGTAAAATGTCCACGCCATTTTTTCTATACGGCGTGGTGTTCTTTCTGACTTTTTCCTGCCGGCTTCGGCTGGAGGGTTTGGAGGGCGGGGGAGAGCCTTCTTCTTTGCTGTCCTTATCTCATTCTAGTAGTTCAGTTACTCTTCTAGGAGCTGCCTAGCATGGGCCAACCGGCCTACTGCAGTTATCCTCTCTTCTTATGTTCTTATGTAAGTATGTGGTAAGGCAAGATCAGGCACTAACGCCGCATCAGTAGGTCTTGTGTTAGCAATGAAATAATTTTTATGCACACAAACACATTGTGCAGCAGCTTTTGCTAGAAATGATTTTGTGCACGAAAACTTGCACAACTCGTTTTGAAAAAAAAAAAAAATCCAAACCACATAAGAACATAAGAAGAGAGGATAACTGCAGTAGGCCGGTTGGCCCATGCTAGGCAGCTCCTAGAAGAGTAACTAAACTACTAGAATGAGATAAGGATAGCAAAGAAGAAGGCTCTTCCCCGCCCTCCAAACCCTCCAGCCGAAGCCGGCAGGAAAAAGTCAGAAAGAACACCACGCCGTATAGAAAAACTGGCGAGGACATTTTACAGGAAAGTGTGAAAGGAGAATAGAGACTATCATAGTGTAACCTGAAAAGAAAATTTTTTGAATTAGTATTGGTTATAAGATTTTCTTTATTCTATATCCAATATCCTATATCCACCCCTTATTTGTCATATGCTTATCTAGCCTATGCTTGAAACTCTCAATGGAAGAGGCAGCAACTACTTTACTAGGTAGCTTATTCCATTCGTCTACTACTCTATTACCAAACCAATTTCTACCGATTTCCTTTCTGAAACGGAATTTTTCTAGTTTGAAACCATTATTTCTAGTTCTATCCTGTATGCTCACTTTAAGTACCTTGCTAATATCTCCCTTATTTATACCGTTCATCCACTTAAACACCTCAATTAAGTCTCCCCTTACTCTACGCCTCTCTAGCGAATGCAGACTTAGTCTTTTCAGTTTGTCTTCATATGACAGGTTCCGGACGTCATGTATCATTTTAGTCATTCTTCTCTGTACATTTTCTAACGAATTAATATCCATTCTATAGTAAGGACACCAGAATTGTACTGCGTAGTCTAAATGTGGCCTTACTAATGCTAGATAAAGTTTTAGTATTACTTTAGATGATCTATTGCTCACGCTTCTCGAAATAAATCCTAGGACCCTATTTGCTTTATTCCTCGCATTAATGCACTGTTGCCTTGGTTTAAGGTCGTTTCTAATCAAAACTCCTAGATCTCTCTCGCATTCCGATTTGCTAATTTCTTTGTTATCTAAGCTGTATTTAGTATCTCCAGTGGTCTTGCCTACATTAAGTACTTTACATTTTTCAACGTTAAATTCCATTTGCCAAGTTTTAGACCATTTGGACAATGTATCGAGGTCTTTTTGTAAGTTACGGCAATCGTCAGTAGAGTTAATGATACGCCCTATTTTTGTATCGTCGGCAAATTTGCTGATGCTGCTATTGACTCCTAAGTCTAGATCATTTATATATATGATAAATAATAAGGGACCGAGTACTGAACCCTGTGGTACACCGCTAGTTACTATTCCCCAGTCCGACTTAGTTCCATTTATTAATACTCTCTGCTTTCGTCCTTTCAGCCAGGATTTTATCCATTTTAAGATATCGCCGTCTATACCGTGTGCTCGAACCTTTCTAACTAACCTTTCGTGTGGGACCCTATCAAAAGCTTTACTAAAGTCCAGATAAATAACATCGTAAGCTTTATCACTATCTACTGCCTCATAGACCTCCGAGTAGAATGACAACAAGTTTGTGAGGCAGGATCGTCCTTGCCTGAATCCGTGCTGACTTTCGTTTATAAGAGTAAATCTTTCTAAGTGTTCTCTAATCTTATTTGCCAAAATTGACTCTAACATTTTTCCTACTATTGACGTTAGACTTATCGGACGATAATTCGACGCAGCTGATTTATCACCCTTTTTAAAGATGGGCACTACGTTTGCGGTTTTCCACGCCTCTGGAACTTCTCCTGAACTTAAAGAGTCATTAAATAACGTTAAAAGTGGCTGACATAATTCTTCTTTGGTTTCCTTTATAATTTTTGCATATATATCGTCCGGACCTGGCGATTTTTGAGGTTTTAACTGATTAATTTCTTTCAATACGTCCTCCTTACTAATGGTTATTTTACTAAGAATATTTTCCGTATTCTCATGGTAAATATTTGCTGCTTGAGGGACCAGGCTAAGATTTTCCTTGGTGAATACTGATATGAAATAATTATTTAGGATGGAGCACATTTCTTTATCTTCACTAGTAATGTCACCTGATTCTGTTCTGAGTGGTCCTATCATATCTTTATTTTTCGTTCGATACATTTGATAAAAACCCTTGGGGTTTTCTTTTGATTCACTTGGAACCTTAATTTCATAACTTCTCTTTGCTTTTCTTATCTTCCTCTTTACTTCTCTATTTAAAATTGTGTACCGGTTACGTAAGTGTTCCTCTCCACGTTTTATTTTTCTATATATTCCTTTCCTTTGGCCTATGAGAGATTTTAATCTGTTGTTTAACCATGTAGGTTCTGCATTATTAGTTCTAAACGGTTTTGAAGGAATATATCTATCTTGGCTTCCGTGTATTATATTTATTTACTCGTTATACTTCTCACTGGTCGAACGTCTGTTTGGTACTGGAGCTGAGTTAATTTCCGTCACGTGGACTACATTCCTATCTACCACCTCCCCCCTGACAGACACCTGACGGACATCCCCAGGTGTTTCCTGCGCCTGATCTATGACCTGGGATTCCCCTCTGACCTGACATTCCCTCAAATAGCTAATCTCCCTGTGGAATATCGTTCGAAAATAAGCTCTTAAGCCATCGAAATCTCGTAGACGAAAATTAGGAACGGTGGAGGTATTTTCAGTGGAACAGACATCCCAAATAAATTTGAACTTAATTTCTTCATGATCGCTATTACCAAGTCGTCCACCAACCTCTATATCGCTAATGATATTTTCTTTATTAGCTAAAACCAAATCTAGTATATTATTACCTCTGGTGGGCTCCCTGATATACTGATAAAGGAAATTATCCTGTACTACCTCTAGAAATTCCTCTGACTCTGCATCTCCTGTCTGATTTCTCCAATCTATCCTTGGCAGATTAAGGTCCCCTACAATTATTACTAAGCTGGACTGTGATGCTTTCCTAATTTCCTCCCAAAGGTATTTACTATCAGCTCTACTTAATTTAGGAGATCTGTAAATTGCTCCTAAGACTAATTTCTCCCTATTGTTACTAATTTCAACCCAGACACTTTCTGTGTCCCTATTTACTTTAATGTCTGCTTTATTGTAACAGTTTAATGAATCCTTTACATAAATAGCTACCCCTCCCCCCTTTCTTCCCTGACGGTTTGACACAAAAATATTATAGCCTTTTATCTGATATTCTGCTAAAAATTCTCGAGTGTCTGTATTCATCCAAGTTTCACTAATAACGGCAATGTCTATTTTCTCTGTACAAATTAAAGCCCTCAGTTCATCCATTTTATTACGTAAACTCCGGCTGTTTGTGAAGTATACTTTCAGATTATTACTATTAGTTATGCCTTTACCTTGGCATTTACTGTTATCTATTTTATTACTAACTGGGAAACTCTTTACTTTACTAATATAACAATTTTTTGTACTATCACTTATCGCCCTTCTATCATCGCTTGTTCTATCATCTATCATCGCCTGCTCAATTTGAGGTGCCTGAGTGGCTGTATCTACACTAATGGTTGAACCTTTGTTCTTAATTTTGCAAGTATTGATGCATCTATCCAAACATGGTAATAATGATTTCTGAGTGTAGTTGCTGCATCTTCCTGTACACCTACTTCTCAATCTCGAAAAAATCCCTCCAACTCCCTATCTATCATTCCAGTTAAAACAGTAACTCCCTGCCTGCTAAGAGAGAGAGAGAGAGAGAGAGAGAGAGAGAGAGAGAGAGACAGCAGACAGACAGACAGACAGAGAGGGAGAAGAGAGAGAGAGAGAGAGAGAGAGAGAGAGAGAGAGAGAGAGAGAGAGAGAGAGAGAGAGAGAGAGAGAGAGAGAGAGAGAGAGAGAGAGAGATTTATTGGTGTAGACGAAGGTTGAAATTATCGATCACCTAGGGATTGGGGAGGGTGGCATGAGGTCAAGCAATACAGGCAGATTAGGTATATATTCTTTCATCATCAAATGATCAGGTTGGTACTATCCTGGACTAAGATTAATATTTTTACAATTATCTATGTATATGAATTCTCTTCTTATGTTTTTTCATTTGTACAACATTTTACTTTCATTCCAGTTCACTGTGTGGTTATTCTTTTTTTTTTTTTTCTTGTTCATTCTGTCACTTTGTCTGTCTCTGCATATCTGTCTGTCTGTCTGTCTGTCTCTCTGTCTCTCTCTCTCTCTGTCTCTCTCTCTCTCTTTGTATTTGCCTGTCTGTCTGTCTGTCTGTCTATACATATCTGTCTGTCTGTCTGTCAGTCTGTCTGTATCTCTGCTCTCTCTCTCTCTCTCTCTCCTTCTCTCCCTATTTGTCTGTCAGTCTGTCTATTTTTCTGCCCTTCTCTGTCTGTCTGTCTGTCTCTCTGTATGTCTCTGTCTGTCTGTCTGTCTGTCTCTGTCTGTCTGTCTGTCTCTCTGTATGTCTCTGTCTGTCTGTCTGTCTGTCTGTCTGTCTGTCTCTGTCTGTCTGTCTGTCTGTCTCTGTCTGTCTGTCTGTCTATCTGTCTCTGTCTCCCTCTCTCTCTCTCTCATTCCCTCCCTCCCTCTCTCTCTCTCTCTCTCTCTCTCTCTGTTTCTCCGCATATATAACACGCGTGCGATTACTATTCTCTTTTCAGTGTCAGTATTTGCTACTTATGTGATTCTTTAGTCAAAGTCTTTTTGCATGTACACATTATAATAACATAATATGTGACACTCAATTCTCCTTCCCTTGCTTTCTCTTTGTCTCAAAAACTGATCACAAATAATTGCCCAACCAGCGACCTATCGTGTCCTTGACCATTCAACCACACCTGTCCAGGTGAGTGTTGCCAACATTGCGTTCTTTATTTTATACGATGTACAGTGTATTATTTATGCGGTTCGGATTTTTTTTTTTTTTTGTTCAAAACGAGTTGTGCAAGTTTTCGTGCACAAAATCATTTCCAGCAAAAACTGCTGCACAATGTGTTTGTGTGCATAATAATCATTTCATTGGTAACACAAGATCTACTGATGCGGCGTTAGTGCTCGATCTTGCCTTACCACATACTTGTTATCCTTCTCATTACATGAATTTCACTGCCTCCTTCACATCAAAAGTGAGGGCAGAAGGAGTGGGAAGATTGTTGTTTAGAGTGTTACCCAGTGAAGTAGGCGGGCCTGTGCCTGTTGGCAGTCCACCAAGTCGGAGAGAGAAAGGAAGCGAGGGAGGGGAAGGTTGTGGTGGGGTGGGGGGCGGATGAAAATACCTTTTCTTGAAAAAAAATGACACGTGCCCATAAAGCAAAAATCTTGATAGACAAAGTGGAAGTTTGCATTTTCATCAGGAGAGATAAACAGTGGAGAATTTTTTGCAATAGCTGTTTTTTTTTTCTTTTCTTCAGGCTCATGTCAGTTTCTTCAGGAAAAGATTCTTAGGGTGAAAATGACATGATCTTGTGTTAGTGGTATCTTACATAAAAAGATCAGTGTGTGTGTGTGTGTGTGTGTGTGTGTGTGTGTGTGTGTGTGTGTGTGTGCGTGTGTGTGTGTGTGTGTCTGTGTGTGTGTGTGTGTGTGTGTGTGTGTGTGTGTGTGTGTTCTGTGTCTATGGTGGTGTGTGTGTGTGTATCTGTGTCTATTGTTGTGTGTGTGTGTGTCTATGTGTGTGTGTGTGTGTGTGTGTGTGTGTGTGTGTGTGTGTGTGTGTGTGTGTTGAGAGAGAGAGAGAGAGAGAGAGAGAGAGAGAGAGAGAGAGAGAGAGAGAGAGAGAGAGATTTATTGGTGTAGACGAAGGTTGAAATTATCGATCACCAAGGGATTGGGGAGGGTGGCATGAGGTCAAGCAATACAGGCAGATTAGGTATATATTCTTTCATCATCAAATGATCAGGTTGGTACTATCCTGGACTAAGATTAATATTTTTACAATTATCTATGTATATGAATTCTCTTCTTGTTTTGTCATTTGAACAACATTTTACTTTCATTCCAGTTCACTGTGTGGTTATTCCTTTTATTTTTTTTTTTTGTTCATTCTTTCACTTTGTCTGTCTGTCTCTGCATATCTGTCTGTCTGTCTGTCTGTCTGTCTGTCTGTCTGTCTGTCTCTGTCTGTCTGTCTGTCTGTCTCTGTCTGTCTGTCTGTCTATCTGTCTCTGTCTCCCTCTCTCTCTCTCTCATTCCCTCCCTCCCTCTCTCTCTCTCTCTCTCTCTCTCTGTTTCTCCGCATATATAACACGCGTGCGATTACTATTCTCTTTTCAGTGTCAGTATTTGCTACTTATGTGATTCTTTAGTCAAAGTCTTTTTGCATGTACACATTATAATAACATAATATGTGACACTCCATTCTCCTTCCCTTGCTTTCTCTTTGTCTCAAAAACTGATCACAAATAATTGCCCAACCAGCGACCTATCGTGTCCTTGACCATTCAACCACACCTGTCCAGGTGAGTGTTGCCAACATTGTGTTCTTTATTTTATACGATGTACAGTGTATTATTTATGCGGTTCGGATTTTTTTTTGTTTTGTTCAAAACGAGTTGTGCAAGTTTTCGTGCACAAAATCATTTCCAGCAAAAACTGCTGCACAATGTGTTTGTGTGCATAATAATCATTTCATTGGTAACACAAGATCTACTGATGCGGCGTTAGTGCTCGATCTTGCCTTACCACATACTTGTTATCCTTCTCATTACATGAATTTCACTGCCTCCTTCACATCAAAAGTGAGGGCAGAAGGAGTGGGAAGATTGTTGCTTAGAGTGTTACCCAGTGAAGTAGGCGGGCCTGTGCCTGTTGGCAGTCCACAATTTTGGTGTCCTTACTATAGAATGGATATCAGTTCGTTAGAAAATGTACAGAGAAGAATGACAAAAATGATACATGACGTCCGGAACCTGTCATATGAAGACAGACTGAAAAGACTAAGTCTGCATTCGCTAGAGAGGCGTAGAGTAAGGGGAGACTTAATTGAGGTGTTTAAGTGGATGAAGGGTATAAATAAGGGAGATATCAGCAAGGTACTTAAAGTGAGCATACAGGACAGAACTAGAAATAATGGTTTCAAACTAGAAAAATTCCGTTTCAATAAAGAAATAGGTAGAAATTGGTTTGGTAATAGAATAGTAGACGAATGGAATAAGCTACCTAGTAAAGTAGTTGCTGCCTCTTCCATTGAGAGTTTCAAGCATAGGCTAGATAAGCATATGACTAATAAGGGGTGGATATAGAAAAAAAAAAATCTTATAACCAATACTAATTCATAATTTTTCCTTTTCAGGTTACACTATGATAGTCTCTATTCTCCTTTCACACTTTCCTGTAAAATGTCCACGCCAGTTTTTCTATACTGCGTGGTGTTCTTTCTGACTTTTTCCTGCCGGCTTCGGCTGGAGGGTTTGGAGGGCGGGGGAGAGCCTTCTTCTTTTCTATCCTTATCTCATTCTAGTAGTTCAGTTACTCTTCTAGGAGCTGCCTAGCATGGGCCAACCGGCCTACTGCAGTTATCCTCTCTTCTTATGTTATGTTCTTATGTTAAGTCGGAGAGAGAAAGGAAGCGAGGGAGGGGAAGGTTGTGGTGGGGTGGGGGGCGGATGAAAATACCTTTTCTTGAAAAAAAATGACACGTGCTCATAAAGCAAAAATCTTGATAGACAAAGTGGAAGTTTGCATTTTCATCAGGAGAGATAAACAGTGGAGAATTTTTTGCAATAGCTGTTTTTTTTTTTTCTTTTCTTCAGGCTCATGTCAGTTTCTTCAGGAAAAGATTCTTAGGGTGAAAATGACATGATCTTGTGTTAGTGGTATCTTACATAAAAAGATCAGTGTGTGTGTGTGTGTGTGTGTGTGTGTGTGTGTGTGTGTGTATCTGTGTGTGTGTGTGTGTGTGTGTGTGTGTGTGTGTGTGTGTGTGTGTTGAGAGAGAGAGAGAGAGAGAGAGAGAGAGAGAGAGAGAGAGAGAGAGAGAGAGAGAGAGAGAGAGAGAGAGAGAGAGATTTTTATTGGTGTAGACGAAGGTTGAAATTATCGATCACCAAGGGATTGGGGAGGGTGGCATGAGGTCAAGCAATACAGGCAGATTAGGTATATATTCTTTCATCATCAAATGATCAGGTTGGTACTATCCTGGACTAAGATTAATATTTTTACAATTCTCTAAGTATATGAATTCTCTTCTTATGTTTTGTCATTTGTACAACATTTTACTTTCATTCCAGTTCACTGTGTGGTTATTCCTTTTTTTTTTCTTATTTCTTGTTCTTTCTGTCACTTTCTCTGTCTGTCTGTCTCTGCATATCTGTCTGTCTGTCTTTCTGTCTGTCTGTCTGTCTGCCTCTGCATATCTGTCTGTCTTTCTCTCTGTCTTTCTCCCTCTTTCTCTCTTTCTCTCTCTCTTTGTCTCTCTCAATTTGTCTGTCTGTCTGTCTGTCTGTCTATTTGTTTGTGTGTCTCTGTCTGTCTGTCTTTCTTTCTGTCTGTCTCGGTCTTTCTGTCTGTCTGTCTTTCTCTGTCTCTCTATGTCTCTCTCTGTCTCCCTCTCTCTCTCTCTCTCTCTCCTTCTCCCTCCCTCTCTCTCTCTCTCTCTCTCTCTCTCTTTTCTCTCTATTTTTCTGTTTGTCTGTCTCTGTTTTTCTATCTGTCTCTGTCTGCCTGTCTATCTCTCTGTATGTCTCTTTCTGTCTGTCAGTCTCTCGGTTTGTCTCTCTTTGTCTCCCTACCACTCTCTCCCTCCCTCACTCCCTCACTCTCTCTCTCTCTCTCTCTCTGTTTCTCCGCATATATAACACGCGTGCGATTACTATTCTCTTTTCAGTGTCAGTATTTGCTACTTATATGATTCTTTAGTCAAAGTCTTTTTGCATGTACACATTATAATAACATAATATGTGACACTCCATTCTCCTTCCCTTGCTTTCTCTTTGTCTCAAAAACTGATCACAAATAATTGCCCAACCAGCGACCTATCGTGTCCTTGACCATTCAACCACACCTGTCCAGGTGAGTGTTGCCAACATTGCGTTCTTTATTCTATACGAGGGACAGTGTATTATTTAGGTGGTTTGGATTTTTTCTTTTTCGTGCACAAAATCATTTCTAACAAAAGCTGCTGCACAATGTGTTTGTGTGCATAATAATCATTTCATTGGTAACACAAGATCTACTGATGCGGCGTTAGTGCTCGATCTTGCCTTACCACATACTTGTTATCATTCTCGTTACATGAATTTCACTGCCTCCTTCACATCAAAAGTGAGGGCAGAAGGAGTGGGAAGATTGTTGCTTAGAGTGTTACCCAGTGAAGTAGGCGGGCCTGTGCCTGTTGGCAGTCCACCAAGTCGGAGAGAGAAAGGAAGCGAGGGAGGGGAAGGTTGTGGTGGGGTGGGGGGCGAATGAAAATACCTTTTCTTGAAAAAAAGACACGTGCCCATATAGCAAAAATCTTGATAGACAACGTGGAAGTTTGCATTTTGATCAGGAGAGATGAACAGTGGAGATTTTTTTGTAATAGCTGTTTTTTTTTTTTTCTTTAGGCTCATGTCAGTTTCCTCAGGAAAAGATTCTTAGGGTGAAAATGACATGATCTTGTTTTAGTGGTATCTTACATAAAAAGATCAGTGTGTGTGTGTGTGTGTGTGTGTGTGTGTTAGAGAGAGAGAGAGAGAGAGAGAGAGAGAGAGAGAGAGAGAGAGAGAGAGAGAGAGAGAGAGAGAGAGAGAGAGAGAGAGAGAGAGAGAGAGAGAGACAGACAGACAGACAGACAGACAGAAGGGGGGAGAGAGAGAGAGAGAGAGAGAGAGAGAGAGAGAGAGAGAGAGAGAGAGAGAGAGAGAGAGAGAGAGAGAGAGAGAGAGAGATTTTTATTGGTGTAGACGAAGGTTGAAATTATCGATCACCAAGGGATTGGGGAGGGTGGCATGAGGTCAAGCAATACAGGCAGATTAGGTATATATTCTTTCATCATCAAATGATCAGGTTGGTACTATCCTGGACTAAGATTAATATTTTTACAATTATCTATGTATATGAATTCTCTTCTTGTTTTGTCATTTGAACAACATTTTACTTTCATTCCAGTTCACTGTGTGGTTATTCCTTTTATTTTTTTTTTTGTTCATTCTTTCACTTTGTCTGTCTGTCTCTGCATATCTGTCTGTCTGTCTTTCTGTCTGTCTGTCTGTCTGTCTGTCTGTCTGTCTGTCTCTCTTTGTATTTGCCTCTTTATCTGTCTCTGTCTGTCTGTCTGTCTATGCATATCTGTCTGTCTGTCTGTCTGTCTGTCTGTCTGTCTCTCTCTCTCTCTCTCTCTCTCTCTCTCCCTATTTGTCTGTCTGTTTTTCTGTCCTTCTCTGTCTGTCTGTCTCTCTCTCTCTCTCTCTCTCTCTGTCTCCTAGGATTTATTTCGAGAAGCGTGAGCAATAGCTCATCTAAAGTAATACTAAAACTTTATCTAGCATTAGTAAGGCCACATTTAGACTACGCAGTACAATTTTGGTGTCCTTACTATAGAATGGATATTAATTCGTTAGAAAATGTACAGAGAAGAATGACTAAAATGATACATGACGTCCGGAACCTGTCATATGAAGACAAACTGAAAAGACTAAGTCTGCATTCGCTAGAGAGGCGTAGAGTAAGGGGAGACTTAATTGAGGTGTTGAAGTGGATGAATGGTATAAATAAGGGAGATATTAGCAAGGTACTTAAAGTGAGCATACAGGATAGAACTAGAAATAATGGTTTCAAACTATAGTCTGACAGATCGAAACGTAGGGTTTTGGTGGAGTCACCCCCTCCCTGCACTGTTGCCACGTTTCCGAGCTGACCTCTCCATCAGCGATGACCTTGACACTGTTTCCCTCTTGTGATCTCCGTTTTTCTAATACCCCCTATACCCCTGCCACCAACACCCCCTATACCCCTACCCCCAACAACACCCCCATCAACAACACCCGCTATACCTCCACCACCAACACCTCCTATAAATATAGACCCCCACCATCAACACCTGTATAATAATTAGCCGTTGATAATTGCTATACTTTTATTGAGAGCATACATTCTACCCTATTGCTCAAACTCCCTAATCTTACAATCCCATCTGTCTTAATCCTTCCCACTGCCTTCGTTCCTAAATCCCTTAATTGATCTATTTTTAACCTAAGTGTCCCCACACCTTTTAAACCATTTACCTCTCTGTCACTATTCTCCACCATATGTATCAACTTGTATTATATTGTGTATAGAACTTTCATACTGTATGCTGTACTACTGTATAATGTATAAGAATACCCACTGTTTAGTGGAAATAAAGTTTTATTATTATTATTATTATTTCTCTCTCTCTCTCTCTCTCTCTCTCTCTCTCTCGCTAGATTTTGTTATGTGTCATCCATGGTTTTTTACTTCCATTTTTATGTATGGATTATAATTTTGACTTTATTTCCGCACCACCCTTGAGGTAAAAGTCACGGCGCGTTTTTTTTATAGAGGTTTCCCCAATAGGCCTAAATCCTGTAGGGGGTTGGTGACCTCCCACAGCGTACACACAAACACGTGTCGCGTGAGTGCTGCCACCCCAGAGCTGTTTGATATATTTATTTTAATTATGAAAGGATCGCCTCTTCCCACTTTTATCCCTTCAAATTTTCTTGCAATTATACTTGCTAAATTAATTAGCAATGTTAGAAGTGTTGGGGAAGTAAATAATAATTAGAATATTTTTAGAGCAACACTGCCAAATTTTTATGCCACGTTTCTCTATTATCGTATAATATAGTATGCAGAATAGTTTTATTCTTCCTTGATACATGTCAGCACTTTCATTACAGTTATATTAGTATGAGTTATGTTTATGTATCATTCCTACTACACAAACCACAGGCGTTATACATCGTAGGGTTAGGAAACATGGCAATAGTGTAGGGAGGGGGTGACTCCACCCAAACCCTATGTTACGAGGAGGAACACTTTAGAAAAATTCCGATTCTGCAAGGAAATCGGTAGAAATTGGTTTGGTAATAGAGTAGTAGACGAATGGAATAAGCTACCTATTTATAGTAAAGTAGTTGCTGCCTCTTCCATTGAGAGTTTCAAGCTTAGGTTAGATAAGCATATGACAGATAAGGGGTGGATATAGAAAAAAGAAAATCTTATAACCAATACTAATTCAAAAAATTTTTCTTTTCAGGTTACACTATGATAGTCTCTATTCTCCTTTCACATTTTCCTGTAAAATGTCCACGCCAGTTTTTCTATACGGCGTGGTGTTCTTTCTGACTTTTTCCTGCCGGCTTCGGCTGGAGGGTTTGGAGGGCGGGGGAGAGCCTTCTTCTTTGCTGTCCTTATCTCATTCTAGTAGTTCAGTTACTCTTCTAGGAGCTGCCTAACATGGGCCAACCCGCCTACTGCAGTTATCCTCTCTTCTTATGTTCTCTCTCTCTCTCTCTCTCTCTCTCCTCAAGCGTCCAGTTGATCCCTCTTGGGATAGGCGAGTCCCAAGAGAGAACATCTCACATCCTTTCCCCAAGTCTGCCACCTCACCGTCCCCCGTCGCTCAGTCTCTCTTTCATATGCGTACTCCGCCTTTCAGTCATAAATAAAAATAAATAATGAAAATAGCCGAGTAAAAAGACAAATACATAAGTAAAATAAAGCAATGATGTCGTGAAAGTATCCTTATTACAATAAAATGCCATATGCGTGACTTGAGCACACACCCCTATCATACATAACATATTCATGTGTATATCCACACATGTTCCTAATTTTTCACGCTCCACATCAGCCTCGTATATCATCACGAAAACCCATTCCCTCCCCCCTCCATATACGCTTGCTGTCACCAGACGGCACCACTGTACAGTGGTATTGGCTTATCTGTTTATTTTAGCTATCCCTGAAAACACCTACACCTGCCCTAGTTTTCTCTGAAGTGAGTAACCATATCGATGCCATATGCCACAACCCTCGTCATCTTGTAAGTATAATCATTTAATATCCCTGCTTGTCGTACGAGGCGACGAAAAGAGTTGGTGGTGGGTTAGTGCCCCACCCCGTAAAAAGAACTAACTAAACAAGCAAATAAATCGCCTCGGACCAGGACGGACCATACGTTGACGACTAAGGAACGGACAAAGGACATTCTGAGGGTGGGGACATGGAATGTGAGAGGAGTGAATGATGAAGTGAAAGAGAGAGAGAGATTGTTCAGGTGCTTGAGGATGCAAGAGTAGCTATACTGTACGTGAACTGACTGAAACTAAATGGAAAGGTGAAAGGGTGAGAAAATGGGAATATGATTTAGGTATATGTGCGGGAGTTAATGACAATGAGAGGGCAAGAGAGGGAGTATGTCTGATGATATGCAAGAAGTGGAAGGAGAATATAAGAGAGTATGGAACAGTGGGTGCAGGGATTGTATGGGTGAGGATGAAAGTAGGTATACAAGCGTGGGCGATTGTATGTGCGTATGCGCCGACAGAGGACCGAGTGGCAAGAGTGAAAGATGAGTTCTGTGCGAGTGTAGAAGCATGTATGTACAAATTTGAGAGGAGCGAGAGTGCTTTTGATTGGAGACATGAATGGCAAAGTTGGGAATGTACGAGTGGATGGAATGGTTGGTCAGTGGGATGTGCCAGCTGAAGTAGATGGGAATGGTAGTGCTTTGGTGAACATCTGTGCTGGTAAGGGGTTGGCAATAGCTAACACCTACTTGCGGCATAAGATGATCCACAGGTATACATGGAGAGTAATGAGGAGGATGGATGGTGAACTTGTTGAACGAAAGGCAATGATAGACTACGTGTGTGTGGATGAGCGAATTAGAAGACAAGCGTTGGATGCAGGAGTGTGGAGAGGGTGGGGGAATGGAGTCTCGGACCATCACTTAGTGATGGCCAAGGTAAAGCTGCAAAGAAAATGGTTGAAGAGACGAAGGGGAAGACAGGAGGAAACAGCTCCTGTGAGAAGAGTGAAGCTGCAAGATAGTGAAAAAATGGCAGAGTTTAAGAGCATAGTGGAAGAAAGATTGGGAAGGTATGAGTTAGAGCAGATGGAAGGGGTGGAAAACGTATGTAAGATAATCACAGAAGAGATAGGCGCAGCGTGTGAGGTGGTTTGTGGAGTGAGGAGGAGATGCAAGGGTGTGCAAGGGACAGCATGGTGGAATGATGAGGTGAAACGAGCTGTGGAACAAAAGAAAAAGGCATATAGTGAATGGCTAACGAGTAGAGGTAGGGGAGAAGATGAGAGAGAGAAGAGAGAGGTATATGTGAGCAAGAGAAGGGAGGCGAAGAGACTGGTGAAGGAGGGTAAGAAGAAAGTGGATGAAGAATTTGGGAGGAATCTGAGTGTGAAATGGAGGGAGGGTTAGAAATTGTTTTGGAAGAAGGTAAAGAAAGTAAGGCAGTGTGAAAGGGGAAATAGCAGGGGAGTGAAAGATAGGAATAATAGATTGTTGGTGGAGAAGACAGAGAAATTGAGGGGATGGAAGGAGCACTTTGAGGATTTGTTGAATGTAGAGAGTGAGAGCAGTGCAAGTATAAGTGGTTGGGGAATGGCTGGGAGAAGAAGAGATGAGTGGAGAGAGGAAGGGATCAGTAGGGTGGAAGTAGTGGAAGCAATGAAGAAGATCAAGATGGGAAAGGCCCCAGGAATTGATGGAGTGTGTGGTGAAATGCTGAGGTATGAGATTGTTGTGGAGTGGATATGGAAGTTGTGTAGATTGGCTTGGGAAGAGGAAAGGGTTCCAGAGGACTGGAAATCAGGTATAATTGTTCCTTTATACAAAGGAAAAGGGGAGAGAGAAGTATGTGGTAACCATAGGGGTATTTGCCTTCTTAGTGTGACTGGAAAAATATATGATAGAATACTCATTGACAGGGTTAGGCATATGACACAGGAGCTAGTTGGAGAAGAACAAGGGGGATTTAGGAAGAGAAAAGGGTGAGTAGATCAGGTATTTGTTCTGAGATGTTTAGTGGAGAAGTATCTAGAGAAAGGAAAGAAAGTGTATGCTGCCTTCATGGACTTAGAGAAAGCTTATAACAGAATAGATAGGCAAGGTATTAAGAATATACGGAGTGAAAGGGAAATTGCTGAGTGCTGTGAAGATTATGTACGAAGGAGCTAGGGCTACGGTGCGAGTGGATGATGAGCTGAGTGAATTCTTTGATCTCAATGTGGGACTGAAACAGGGATGTGTGATGTATCCATGGCTGTTTAATATATACATGGATGGGGTTGTAAAGGAGGTGCAAGGTAGGGCAGTGGATGTGCGGGTGGCTCTAATGAATGAGGGTGAGATTTGGAAGATTCCGGTGTTGCTGTTTGCTGATGATAGTATTGTTGAGTGAAGATGAATGGGAGTTGCAAGGTTTGGTGAATGAATTTGGGACAGTGTGTAGGAAGAGGAATCTGAAAGTTAATGTAAACAAGAGTAAAGTAATGGTGTTTGAGAGGAATGAAGTCACAGAATGTACAGTGAGGTTGGATGGTGAGGATATGGAGAATGTGAGTGCATTCAAGTACTAGGGTAGTGTGATGAGTAAGGATGGAACGTTGAGGGATGAAGTGCGTGAAAGGGTACAGCAGGGAAGGAAGGTGGTTGGTTCACTGAAAGCAGTAATGAAAAATAGGGAGGAGAGTATGAAAGTTAAGAAGTCACTGTATGATAGTATTGTGATCCCTACCCTGACATATGGAAGCGAGGCGTGGACCTTACACGAGGGGAACAAGTCAAGAGTGAGAGCAGTGGAAATGAGTTACTTGAGAGGAGCATGTGGAGTGACATGGAGGGACAGTTTGATTAATGAAGATGTGAAGGAACGTTGTGGGGTGGATGTGGATGTGGTTGAGAAGATAAAGAGAAATACACTGAGGTGGTTTGGACATGTGGAGAGAATGGAGAATGAAAGACTGACTAAGAGGGTGTATAGAGGTGAGGTGGAGGGAGGGAGAGGGAGAGGTAGACCGAGGATGAGGTGGAGGGATGGAGTTAAGAGATGTATGAGGGAGGGGGGAGTGAGTTGGGGGGAGGGTATAGTCTCACCAATTTTAAACCCAGGTTTGGGTGGAGTCTGGCGCTGGGTGCAGCTATGCCATACTTCCTAAACGAGCGATGAGTAGATTCTGTTATATATGTAATAGGCATCACAGATAGGTACACACATACTAATACAATATAAACGTAAGTATTCTAGCATATAAAAGGAAGGTAAACGTGTAATGCATATGGCTCTTGTACATCAATAAAGAAACGTGTCATACATATTTTACAGTGGAGCTGAAAAATATGTAGTTACTTTTACCGACTTTCACGGTAGTTCTAAGTTGGGTAAGTAATGTAACAATTACGTTTATAATATAATTTGAAGGAATCAGTAGAACATACGCTATTTTCTTAATATAAATAAATAAGTTAAAACACTCACGAGCGGCAACACCAGGCCCATACTGGGAGTTAATCCATTGGAGGGAGATTTAAGCTTCTGTCAGGTGCTTCCACTATTCACTTTCTATGTTGATGCAGACACAATGGCAGCTACGCCAACTCGCTCGCATCTACATAGTCAAGCCAAAGAAATGGCCTTCAACGTAAGCCAGTATTTTCTGCAGGAGAAGCAGTACGGAGGATTTTTCGATGATGTGTCAAGGGCAATTCATCGAACAGCTGCAGCAACAGGACTTAGCAAGAGCAGGATTGAAGCAATACGCAGAGAAGCAAGAGATAATGAAGAAAACAACTCTCCAGAGTTTACGTCTCCCAAGAAAATCACTCTCACCTCTTCTGATGAGGAGGATTCATGATAATTTCTTACATGCTGTAAGAGAAGAGGAATAGGCCTATCGGGGAAACCTCTTAAAAAAAAAAAAAAACGCGCCGTGACTTTTACCTCTTGGGTGGTGTGGAAAGAAAGTCTAAGTTTTAATATGTAGAGTGTAATTTAAAGGCTATAACCAGGTAAAAAATCATAAATTATATGAGAGAGAGAGAATGCGACTTTTAAATTCATTATTTTGATTATATTTATAACTTAAACTAGTTTGTCGTTACACACACACACATACACAAACACACACACACACACACACACACACAGAAGTGGGTGAAGTCATGTCAGGCCAGGTGGCGAGATGGGAGCGGACGAACTCTAACGGTGTCAGGTCAGCCACTAGCCAATGAGAGTATAAGAAACAAGGCAACGCTGTACGCCGGGAAATCCCCGGCTGGACTCCACCCAAACCTTGGTTTTAGATTGGTGAGACTATAGTTTTTGTTGAACGCCACTAGCGACTTACGATGGAAAGGACCGGTCAATATCAACAAAAATCACACCAAAAACAACAGAAAACACTCAGGTTGGATGCCTGTTATCACGTGAAACGTATTTTTTTGCGGTTCTTCCCCCTCCCCCCAAGAATACTGGGGGACCTGTGGGAAACCGGGGTTTTGGGTGGGAGAAAAACGCAAAAGCGAGTGATTTCCAACTGGAACTGTTATCAAAATCAAACGAAAAATACTAAAATCCTTCGGAAGAAAATAATTTTAAGCTTCTTAGGGAGTTCGTGTTTCCTAACTGGGGAGCTTAGCCCCCCAGACCCCCCAACCCTGGCCGTGCTTCCTAACTGGGGGGCTTCGCCCCCCAGACCCCCCATGACATTAACCAAACCTCATCTAACCTAACTTAACCGGGTGTAAATAAGAAATAATACATTTACCTAGCAGTTTACAGTTCCCCGTCTGCATCTGAAGAGTCGTCTGTAGCTGTAACGGCAACTGGTGACGGGCGACTGTGCAACACTTTCTGATCCTCACGTAAAATGAGACTTTTGCCTTGATTTGGGTACTTTGTTTCTCTTGAAGGTAAAACACCATGCAATCGCACAAAGGCTACAGTTTTATCTTCTTGCTGGTAGAACTGTGAAATAGCAGTGAAGTAATAAATTTTGCAGGCTTCCCAGTCCATGGTTGGAGACGAAATGAGTTTCAAATCTTGCGGGCCCTAGCGCGGGGCATTTGAAATTCTACTTTGTGATTGGCTGATTCATGTGCCACGCATGCGCTTTATCCACCCACACACATGACACGCACCAACGAACACACACAACTGTCCGACCATGGCAGGGAAAATTTCTCTCCCTTAGAAAATAATAAGTGTAATAAATTGCACAACTCATCAACGGTTGATTTAAGACAGAAGTGTCATAGAAGAAAAAATGCTTAGAACTGCGTAAAGTATAAGGTGAGTTAGCCACTTTTGCTGTCAGTGAGTTGGGTGTGAGTACGAAAAAATACCACCCGTCATTGTGATTGGCGGAAGTAAATCGCGTTTAACTCGTTTATTATCAATTTGCGAGAGAAATATCATAGAAGAAAAGATTCTTAGAATGACCAATTCTACTAGAATATGATAACGAAAAGTCAAAAATCGGATGAGGGCAACGTGTAAAATTTGACCGCGTTTTGTCTGCGGCCACCCTTTGCGGGATTAGGGCGTCTGGCTATAGATAGATAGACAGTCTTCTATACGTTTTTTACTTTAACTTGGCTTAAAATTACACTTTCCAAATTGCATTTGGGTCAACAAGGGATTTGCACAAAACTATGATAATAGGCACGAGTAAGTATTATGCAAAATAGGTAGAGCCATACTTTTTTTTTACATCAACATGAAAAATTTTTCGTTAACAAAAATGTTAAAGTGAAAACCGTATAGTATATGAACGGATCTGACTTACTAGATACTTCAGGTGCGCCCACTATCGCTGCTGCCGCAACATTGGCCGCCCGTCACCACAGCGCCTTATACCCCCTCTCACACCCCGTCATCCCCCCACCCCCTTCTCCCTCACCTCTCCTCACCCCCCTATATCCCGTATCCCCCTACCCCCTCCTCCATCACCCCTCCTCCGTCCTCTTCCTTCCCTGTATTCCCCCACCCACAACTCCCTCCCCCTCCTCCCTCACCTCTCCCCTACACCCCATTTTCCCCTCATCCCCATACCACCCCCCCAGCCATCCCCAACTCCACCTTTCCCCCCATCCTCCACCTTGCTCGTTTTCCTCCCGGCCCTGCACCTCCCCTCCATTCCTCCCTCCATTTCTCCTACCACTCATTTCACTCTCCCTTCCTTTCTTCCATACCCTTCATTCCTCGCTTCCCCTCCATTCCCTCTCCCCCTTCTTTCCTTCTTCTCCTCCATTTCCCCCTACCTTCCTTTCCCCTCCCCTAATTTCCCCAATCCTCTCCCACCGCATTTCCCTTTCATTTCCCACTTCCCTATCATTCCCCATATTATTCCCCACTCCCCTATATATCATCCCCCCCTTCCCTATATATCATTCCCCACTTCCCTATCACCTCCCCACATCCCTATCATTCCCCACTCCCCTATCATTCCCCACTTCCTTATATATCATCCCCCACTTCCCTATATATCATTCCCCACTTCCCTATATATCATTCCCTTCCCTATATATCATTCCCCACTTCCCTATATATCTTGCCCCACTTCCCTATGGCCTATATCATTCCCCACTTCTCTATGTATCATATCTCACTTCCCTATATATATCTTGCCCAACTTCCCTATCACCCCTCAATTCCTTATCATTCCCCACTTCCCTATCATTCCCCAATTCCCTGTCACCGCTCACTTCCTTATCATTCCCCACTTCCCTATCATTCCCCAATTCCCTGTCACCCCTCACTTCCCTATCATTCCCCACTTCCCCATGATTCCCCACTTCCCTGTCGTTCCCCACTTCCCTATCATTCCCCACTTCCCCATGATTCCCCACTTCCCTGTCGTTCCCCACTTCCCTATCATTCCCCACTTCCCTATCATTCCCCACTTCCCTATCATTCCCCACTTCCCTATCATTCCCCACTTCCCTGTCATTCCCCACTTCCTAATCATTTCCCACTTCTCTATCATTCCCCACTTGCCCATCATTCCCCACTTGCCCATCACCCCTCACTTCCCTATCACCCCTCACTTCCCTATCATTCCCCACTTCCCTATCATTCCCTACTTCCCGATCACGCCCACTTCCCGATGGTTCCCCAGTTCCTTATCATCCCCATATCCCCATCATTCCCCACTTCCCTATCACCACTCACTTCCTATCGTTCCCCACTTCCCTATCATTCCCCACATCCCTATCACCCCTCACTTCCCTATCATTCCCCAATTCCCTATCATTCCCCACTTCCCTATCATTCCCCACTTCCCTATCATTCCTCACTTCCCTATCATTCCCCACTTCCCTATCGTTCCCCACTTCCCTATCATTCCCCACTTCCCTATCATTCCTCACTTCCCTATCATTCCCCGCTTCCTCTCCCTGCCTCACCTTGCCCTTCACCCCTCCCCTCCCCTCCATCCCCCCTTCGTCTCAGCCAAACACAAGAGCAAAGGGATAACTCCGCAGTTACGAGACTGAGTCAGGGTTTTAGGCTGCGTGTTTGGATTGCGATGTGGATATTGGGTGTGGATGTGGATGTGGATGTGGACGTGGGTGTGGGTATACTGCACAAGTGGGTGGGGGTGTGTGCTGTAGGGATGGGTGTGGGTATGCTGGATACACTGTAGGTGTGGATATGTTGGTATGGGTGTCGGTAGCGATGTAAAAATTAATGTGGGCATGGGTGTGCTTGGGATGACGGAGTGGGTGTGACTGTACTGTTGGTGTAGGTGTGGATGTAGGGATTAATGGAGGTAACGACGTGGATATGTGGGGATGAGTGTGGATTTACTGTAGGTGTGGATAAGTGGGTATGAGTGTGGATGTACTGTAGGTGTGGATATGTGGGTATGAGTGTGGATGTACTGTAGGTGTGGATATGTGGGTATGAGTGTGGATGTACTGTAGGTGTGGATATGTGGGTATGAGTGTGGATGTACTGTAGGTGTGGATACGTGGGTATGAGTGTGGATGTACTGTAGGTGTGGATACGTGGGTATGAGTGTGGATGTACTGTAGGTGTGGATATGTGGGCATGAGTGTGGATGTACTGTAGGTGTGGATATGTGGGTATGAGTGTGGACGTACTGTAGGTGTGTGTAAGATGTGGACTTTACCGATTCATGAGATTCCACCACGTTTGAGTCATGATATGTAAGCAGCAAAAACATCCGCTCGCTGACATAATTATGTGAGTTGGGTTGAGTATGGGTGTGGGTGTACTGTGGGTGTGGGTGTATTGTGGGTGTGGGTGTACTATGGGTGTGGGTGTATTGTGGGTGTGGGTGTACTGTGGGTGTGGGGGTACTGTGGGTTTGAGTGTACTGTGGGTGTGGGTGTACTGTGGGTGTGGGTGTACTGTGGGTGTGAGTGTATTGTGGGTGTGGGTGTACTATGGGTGTGGGAGTACTGTGGGTGTGGGTGTACTGTTGGTGTGGGTGTACTATGGGTGTGGGTGTACTGTGGGTGTGGGAAGAGGTGGCAAGGGGGGGCAACTTGGGAGGGGAAAAGGAGGAGGAGCGGGGGAAGAACGTGTAAGCTGTGTTGCAATTGAAATTACGCACACACACACACACACACACACACACACACACACACACACACACAGAAGGAGAAGTTCACAACGACTTTTTTTTATGCAAGAAAGAAGGAACCAAAGGCCAGGAGCCCGGAAACCGTTCCCTCCAAGAAAAAACAAAAACAATACAAAAGAGAGTCAAAATCAAGGTCCGTTCATTTCGAGATGCCTGGACATGTACACCGCGTTTTAAAAACTGGAGATCATATGAAGTAGGAAGATTGGTCCTAGGTCTTACGAATTACTGTTTGATGGTTGATTGCATAATCAATCAACAGTATGAACCGCAAGTAATAATGAGACTATAGTCTGTTACATATAAACTGGCGGAGAGAAACCTGTATTTTCCTTCCCAAGTCTGGGTCAAACGTAGAATGCAGGTGACCTTTGAAGGATTATTCCCCTCTTTCCTCCAGCCCCTCCCTTCTCCTTCCTCTCCTGAGACACACACACACACACACACACACACACACACACACACACACACACACACACACACACACACACACACACACTCGCATATAAGGTATATTCTCTATCGATAATTCTTATAAAAATATGTGGAACATGCTGGTAATCTTGGGTAAGTATAGCTTGAGATGAATGGTAAGAAAGAAGAGGAAGGAGGGAATGCATGAGTGGAGCACCTGCTGACCCGTACTGGTTCAGGTGTGTGTTTGGCCTCAGGTCAAGATAGGTGGAGCTTTTGCCCTGAGGTCACATGCAGCATTTCTCGTAAGGCCCTTGTTGATGCTTCCCAACATCCCGCCCAGGTCACTTATAATAATGGACACCGCATCATACCATTCCAAAATTATAAATAAAGCACCAACATAGAGCTTACGAAAACAAGAAATTATATAGTGGCTTCTTGATAACAACCTCCCTCATAACCCTCTGCACACTAAGGCTGACCTGCTACACCAAGTGAAAAAAAAAAAAAATAAAGACAAGCAATTGTTTGAAATTGATGAAATCGTCAATAATCCTGGTCACCAGGTGCGAGGC
Organism: Coenobita brevimanus; assembly: GCF_032717465.1. Classification (NCBI taxonomy): domain Eukaryota; kingdom Metazoa; phylum Arthropoda; class Malacostraca; order Decapoda; family Coenobitidae; genus Coenobita; species Coenobita brevimanus. The sequence continues at coordinate 19,890,659 of NC_137012.1, read as the reverse complement.
TTCCTCCCTATCATTGCCAGCTCAACCCCATAGAGCTGATTTGGGCTCAGGTTAAGGATGATGTGAGGAAGAGAAACTCAGATTCTTCTCAAAAATTACGAGTGATCGAAGAGCTGACGAGAAATGCGATAGAAAAAGTAACAGCAGAAAACTGGCAGAAATGTGTGGCATAAAAAAAAAAAAAAAAAGAATTTATGAGAAATGACACTGCTGTAAACCACATGGTAGAAAATTTTGTTATCAATATATGGAACGAGTCCAACAGCGATGAAGATGAATAAACAAGTGTTGTGTGAGGTGTCTTGTGTATACTTATTGTAAATAAGAGTTGTAAATATAAATATAAGCCATATACATGCATTGTTTAATATTATACAAGAGAGAGAGAGAGAGAGGGGGGGGGTGAGGGAGGGAGGGAGGGAAGGAGGAAAGAACAAAGGGAGAGGGTGGGAAGGGAGAGGGAGAAACTTTCCCTTTTTCTATTAATCACACACACACACACACACACACACACACACTAGAAGGGAGAGAGAGAGAGAGGGTAATGCGTATTTCACCTTTTTTTCTTATATAAAACTGTATCTTGATAGAAGTTATTTTCAGCAAATCATATGACTGATATTTTAGTACTTATAACCTTTCACCATTTCGCGATGAATTGGTGATTTTCTTAGGTTTGCAAATCAGGATAGAACTCGTAATAATGCCTTCAAATTACACAAATTAATGTTTAGATTGGACGTAGGATTAATTAATATTAGGTTAGAAAAATTATTATTGCTATATTTGAAGATTAGACAATAAACAGATCAAATCTCTCTCTCTCTCTCTCTCTCTCTCTCTCTCTCTCTCTCCCAGGAGAGTAGGCTGGAGAAAGAGTCAGGTGAGGTCACTTTTATCTCTTTGTAGGGTCACCTTCGTTCGACTAGGACTTGGGAGTAGCTTCTCCGCCACTTTATATGGAACAGAGTATAGTATATTTATGATACGTAGCATTTTACCAAGATATTCGTTCAGTATAATATTTCATGGAATCCTAATGGATATACTTCGATAACATGGCTGCATTAAAGGTGGTATGTCGAAAATATGAGTTAATATAATGTGCAAGCTGCTATCAGAACAATACTGGACACTTCCACATCTCATCCTCCCCTTTCACCCTCCTCATATCCTCCCCCTCTCCCTGTCTCCTTGCCCACCCGTCCGCCTCCCCTTGCCAGCATCATCTGCCTGTCTTAGATTTTCCTACAGAAATCCTTGACAGGCTTTAATTATGCTACCTCCAGACGCTTTTAATCAGCTTAAATGCTTCATTTGAATCAAATCATGTAGGATTGGCAAGATGGAATATATTACGTCACTGGACTACAGGGGTCAACTTGTTTAATACGATACCGACTCATTTCACTGTGCTTGTTACTGTCAGACAAATCTATCCACCTTATTAAAGACATCTTGTGTTGGTGGAGTTAATAAAGGTTTTTAGCTAACCTATATCTGCAACACCATGTATTTTATCCAACTCTACTGACATTTGTGTGACAAGAGTTAATAAAGGTTATTATCTAATTCCTTCAGTTGCAAAAATGTCTGATGAAGACTGAAAGCCTGGACACATAGCAATAATATAAAATGAAGACGTTAATAACAGAGGGAATGGATGATGATGATGATGATGTATGATGATAATGATAGTGACGATGACTTTGATGATGATGATGATGACAGTGACGATGACGATGATGATGATGATGGTGGTGCTGGTGGTGGTACTAGAGCAGGCTGGTTGGTGGTGTGGTGTAAGGTCAATAGCAGGACCGATGTTATGGCGTCAGTCAGCCATGTAATCAATGTTTACAAACACTTTTTGCCTACTTCACGCTACCAACACCTATCATAGACACCACTGTGATAACCTATACTCCCTTCTTTGCTATCCTTATCTTATTCTAGTAGTTCAGTTACTCTTCTAGGAGCTGCCTAGCATGGGCCAACCGGCCTACTGCAGTTATCCTCTCTTCTTATGTTCTTATGTTCAGTAATATTCAGCAGTGCTAGACTGCTAGAGAGAGAGAGAGAGAGAGAGAGAGAGAGAAACACACACACACACACACACACACACACACAAAGAGAGAGAGAAAGAGAGAGAGAGAGAGAGGGAGAGGGAGAGAATGCTGAGCCAGTACAGAAATTTGCAACAGAATATTGTGGCAATCAGGAAGAAGTGCTAAGGGAAGAACGTTGAATCGTAGTACTGCATTAAACTGCCACTGAGCTACGGAAAATGAACGGTAAAAAAGGTAGAAAATCTCCACCAAAGTCAAAATGAATGAAATATAGTTTATAAGAACAGCTACTGTACAGTCAAGAACACTAATAATGGGACAGGTTGGTTTGCAACTAGAGGGCACGTTAATCGCACACCTTAACGCCTCCCTTTACTACCCCTCCTTACCCTTTGTTTGTGAATATTCGTCCCGCACTTGGTGGGACACGGGCCTCCTTACCCCTATGTGCTCCAAACCACATAGTTGTTAGACGGATGAATCAGAGGTCTGACGCTTCGCTCTCTCTCACGTTTTGCCTCATGTAATGTTACTTTCACATACCCTACTATTAAATGTATTATTAGTCACAGATCCACTTTCAGTTCCATGAGAAATAATTATATCGAAGTTCCGGCAGATTTCAATAGAATGACACTAATACTGTATAAAATTACAGTTTGGTTTCAACTGTTTATCCAACAGTCTTGTAAACGATACACTAAAACTCAAGTAACAGTGACAAGTTGTATGATTACTAGGCACATTAGTCCCTCTTCTGCCGTATCATCTGGGGAGCCACTTATCCATCTATCCACTCAGCCCATCCATCACATCCCACCGATCCCAACCCGGTCACTCATCCTGCACAGCCACCTGGAAGACCCAACCAGCCCACCAAGCCCGGTCAACCACCCTGCCCACCCACGAATGCCACCCAACAAGTTCACCTAACAGTGCCACTCAAAACATCCACCCACTCACCTACCCACCCTGAACCCGTCCAGCCACCAAACCCACCAACTCAACAACCCACCCAGAGCACTCCGGCCACTCAGTCTTCTCAGCCACCCTGGCGACTCACCGTGCCCACAGAACCTGGCGACCCACAGTGCCCACTCACCCTTGCGACCCACCGTGCCCACTCACCCTTGCGACCCACCGTGCCAACTCACCCTGGTGACCGACAGTGCCCACCCACCCTGGCGACCCACCGTGCCCACTTACCCTGGAAACCCACTGTTCCCACTCACCCTGGAAACCCACTGTTCCCACTCACCCTAGGGATCCAACGTGCCCCCTTACCCTGGCCATCCACCATGCCCACTCACCCTGGGGACCCACCGTGCCCACTTACCCAGGCCACCCACCGTGCCCACTCACCCTGGGACCCACAGTGCATACTCACCCTGGCGACCCACCGTGCCCACACACCCTGGGAACCCACCGTGCCCACTCACCCTGGTGACCCTATCTGCCCACTCACCCTGGCGACCCACCGTGCCCACACACCCTGGGAACCCACCGTGCCCACTCACCCTGGTGACCCTATCTGCCCACTCAACCTGGGGACCCACCGTGCCCACGCACCCTGGGGACCCACCGTTCCCACTCACCCTGGTGACCCACTCAGCCCATTCGTTCCGACGACCCACTGTGCCCACTCACCCTGGTGACCCACTGTGCCCACTCACCCTGGTGACCCACTGTGCTCACTCACCCTGGTGACCCACTGTGCCTACTCACCCTGGTGACCCACTGTGCCCACTCACCCTGGTGACCCACTGTGCCCACTCACCCTGGTGACCCACTGTGCCCACTCACCCTGGGGATCCACCGTGCCTACTCACCCTGGAGACCCACCATTCCCACTCACCCTAAGGATCCACAGTTCCCACTCACTCTGAGGACCCACCGTGCCCACTCACCCTGGCAACCCACTCTGCCCACTCGTTCTGTCGTCCCATCTTGCCTACCGACCCCTGCCACCAACCCTCCCCACCCACGAATTCCACCCACCCTTCTCACCCAACAGTTCCATACATCACATCCACCCACACTACCCTCCCACAGAAGCCACCCAGTTCTCTCTGAAAACTCACTCACCATGCCCACCCACCCCCTGCCCACAACCCACCCATCCTATCAGCCCACTCCTCCCACAGACCCACCCGCCCATCCGCATGCCCAGCCACCCTTCTTACCCAACCCCATTCACCCCCCATCCCACTCACCCATTCGAACCCCACTCATCCACCAAACTCATTCCATCCAAACCTAACTTACCGACCCCTGCCCGACCTCCCACCTATCCAGCCACTGACCCACCCAACCCACCACACACATCCACTCAATAACCCATATACTTCTACATCCCACCACACGCATCCCTACACCCCACCACACACATCCACTCAATAACCCATGTACCCCTACAACCCACCACACGCATCCACTCAATAACCTACGTACCCCTACACCCCACCACACACATCACTACAACCCACCACACACATCCACTCAATAATCCATGTACCCCTACAACCCACCACACATCCACTCAATAACCCATGTACCCCTACAGCCCACTACACGCATCCACTCAATAACCAATGTACCCCTACAGCCCACCCTAAACCACTCGACACACCCCAACGAACACTTCCCACCCCACCCTCAGCAAGCATCTGCCCACCCACCCTGGCGATGCACAGAACTACCACACCCACCAACTCAACCTCATGAACCCCACCCACCCAACCAACTGACTCCAACAGAGAGAGAGAGAGAGAGCGAGAGAGAGAGAGAGAGAGAGAGAGAGAGAGAGAGAGAGAGAGAGAGAGAGAGAGAGAGAGAGAGAGAGAGAGAGAGAGAGAGAGAGAGAGAGAGAGAGAGAGAGAGAGTGAGAGAGAGAGAGACTGAGACAATAAGACACAAACGCCAAGAATAATGCATAAACACACACACACACACACACACACACACACACACACACACACACACACACACACACACACATGCACGCATAGACGCGCTTACAGACACAGGTACACACACGCAGATACGCGCGCGCACACACACTCAAGCACACAAACACTCAGAAATAAACAGACAGGCATGCACAGACGTACTACATACACAGAGACATAGTACATACACAGAGACAGACATACACACACAAAGACGTACTACATACACAGAGACATACACACACACAGACCTAGTACACACACAGAAACAGACATACACACACACAGACACAGGCAAACGTGGAGCCAAGTAATATTTCGTTGTGGCTTTGGTATGAGTACAGGAGTACACCGTAAGGGCATGTCAGGAGTATGTGGTTAGAGGTGGGAGTTGTGTCCAGCACCTTAGTGTGGGGAGAAGGGAAAACAACTGATGTGGTCAGTGCTACAGGTTGTTGTCACGTGTGTGCTTCACTGCAGCCATACTGAACAGTATTTGGTAGGAATTAGCCTCAGAGATCATTTACATTTCTGCTGACGTGCCATCTAATACCGGCTGAGACAGTTTCGCACTTTGCTGAATCGAGAAGCAGTTTGTAAAAACTTACCAAATTTATGCTAATATATCATTTAACCTATCAAAGGTGTCGACACTAGTAATATTAAAATCCTATCTCGTAATGTTTGATCGGTGTTTGTGACACTTAAGACTGCTGAGCCCCAGGCAAGAAATGGTTTGGTCTTTGCCCAAAGTAGGACACTTAAGAATAAATTCCACTTTCAGGCTAAGGAGTATTGAAAAAGTACAGAAAAGGATATAAATCAATATTATTATCAGTGGGTGATTGTACAGTATAGAACACTGTTGTTTCCCTATGTAAAGCAGGACGGAAACTTGAGAGTATATAGAGCATGTCAAGGATTTCTGTAGGAAGATCTGAGACAGGCAGATGAAGCCGGCAAGGGGAGGCGGACGGGAGGGAAAGGAAGCAGGGAGGGGGGATTGGGGACGGTGAAGGGGGAGGATGAGATGTAGAAGTGTCCAGTATTGTTGTGATAGCACTTTGCACAGTATATTGTCTTATATTTTAAACAAACCCTCTTTAATTCAGCTATACTATCGATGTATATCCATTAGGATTCCACGATATGTTGTAGCAAATAGTTTTACTGAAAGAATAACTCGGTCAAAAGCTACATATCTTAACTATACTAGTCTCATTATTACTTGCTGTTCATACTCTTGATTGATTATACATACATATATACACAGTATATATATATATATATATATATATATATATATATATATATATATATATATATATATATATATATATATCTATCAGTGATGAAGGAATACGTATATTCTTTCCCCTCAGTAACAGCTAAATATATCCATTGGGAAACAGATCCCTCACATAAGGGGAGTAGATCCACTAAGGAAAGGTTATTCCCCTCGTATTGGGAAACATGGCAACGAAGGATACAGAGAAGGCCTCCTCATAATTGAATATTGGTTCAGTGGAATAAGTATGTCCCACTATGTGGGTAAAATAAACACACTGGGTACTATGCAAGCCTCATCTGAGAGAAATCCCGGTCCATTGTAAGAGTAGGTTCCTGTAGCAAAACTGTTTCCTTCCGGAAACAGGTCTATACTGTAGTTTCCCTATCGGACGCGTGAAGTATTTTTTTTAGAGATACAAAAAGAGAGGACAAAGAGGAAAAACCTATTAATGAAAAAATAAGTCTTCTAAACAAGGTGGACGGGTGAAGGAGAGAAGAGGAAAGAGAGAGTTGGATGGAGAGCAAAGGAGAGAGGGGGGGAGGAAGAAGAGTATGGTGGAAGGGGAGAGGAAGGGAGGGAGGGAGTGTGGGAGAGAGAGGAGAGTTGAGTCAGGTGGGGAGGAAGAGAGAGGGGCAGGCGAGAAGCGAGTTAGGTATGGTGGAGGGATGAGAAGGAGGACAGGGAAGACGTTGGTATGGAAAAAGTGAAGGACGAGAGAAGGAAGAATAGATCATAATTTTTAATGCCGTTTACATGATAGAGTTAAATGAATTAGTCAGGTATTTTTGCTGCTTTGTCGATTTATTAGGGTTGCATTAAAAACTCAACTGAGTGATATCCTAATTGAACATGGTCAGTTAAGTGCCAGAATAAAAGGATTCTATATTCCAGTCATGCTAATCCGCAAGTTTAATTTTCACTCACTGTACACACAGTAAAGCATCATAATAATACTCAGGAGCCGAGCCCAACCAACCTCAGAGAAGGAAACTAAACAGCATAGAGGACGAGTGGTGGGTGTGGTAGTGGTGAACTTGGAGTGCACATTTTCGCCTACCTTCACAGCCAGGATGATGTATGATGCAGTTCGTGTGTAATGTTCTGGTGGCGAAGACTAACCTCAACGTTTGGCCTTGGTTATGGGAGACAGGTCAGACATATTTATCGAAGCCAGTGCGCACACACACACACACACACACACACACACACATGCATACATGCGTTCACACACACAGACATATATATATATATATATATATATATATATATATATATATATATATATATATATATATATATATATATATATATATATATATACAGGGTGTAACGCGACGTATGACAAAAACATCAATGATCCATCATGTAATTCTGAGTATATTTTGTTCTATAAACATATGCTCTCTGCGACCCCAGTTCAGTACCCAGCATTCGGCTGTTTTGTGTAAAAGCTCGTCTCTTTCATGTGCCATTGGGTGAGAGCTTCGCAGGGCGACGGGAGACGAGTATTATTACCTTATACTGTACTATACATAAAAATCCCATATACTATCAGTACACACGAGTTTTAAGAAGAAACCTTACGTAGTCTATTGATTCTTTAACATCAAGTCATGCATTCATGCAATTCTTTTGCACATATCGACCGTAATTAAGGATTAAATTCAAATTTTATGGCTTGCAAGGGAGTAGGGACGGAGGGAGGACAGGCTGGTGTGTTGATGCCAGTTATGTAATATTTGGTTTGTAGGATGTTGCTACCAGCATTATCATAACACCCATAGCTCATTCAGTGAAAGAATATTAGCATATTGAATGACTAGCATCACTTTAAGTCAGGAGTAATATTATTATTTATAACAATTTTTCTGCTGCAAGTAAACGTAGCACCATATTTTTCATATGCTGACGTGAGAACAGTGATACAGGATTGCCAATGTAACGACTATGTTGCTAGACCTATTTTCTTGCTTCTACTTGCGGCACTAACATCTGGCAACATGATATCTAGCTACATTCTGGATATTTTTGCCATTTTTAGGTAATATTCTAGAGATTTTATCGTATTTTCCAGCGATGTTTTGCAGTGTTTATTATCTAGCGTTATTCTAGCAAGTTTTCAGGACTTAACTATAACGAGACTGATGATAAGGACTTGGCAACCCTGCGTCCACTGTCATTTGAACGGGAACATTTGCGGGGGAGGCACGTACTTTAAATACTGTCCTCCGCGTTCTGTTGTTCACTGGGTTCAGCTTCACATGTACATGAAACAGCATGCCATGTACGTACAGCAATGAAGAATATGCAAATATCGTGTATTTTTTTACGGATTCTGCGATGATGTGCTGCAGAGAGGAACACAGGTGAAGATATCCAATGGCGCCACGTTTACTTGCAGCAGAAAAATTGTGATTAATAAAATTCTTCCTGACAAAGTGAGGCTAATCTCCCTTTAGAATAAAGTTTTTTCACTAAATGAGCTGTGGGTGTTATGATAATGCTGGTAACAACATCCTACAAACCAAATATTACATAACTGGCAACAACACACCAGCCTGTCCTTCCTCCCTCTCTACTCCCTTGCAAGGGGGGCGCAGTAGCACAGTGGTAGCGCGCTGGACTTGTGATCGGGGGATTGCAAGTTCGAGCCTCGCCCGGGATGCCGTGCCGGGAGGGGTAGCTCCCTCCTGTAACCCTAGCGGGTCTATATAGTCCAATACAGAGCTTAGCTCGGGGGAACTCCATTTCTCCCATTTCTACTCCCTTGCAAGCCGTAAAATTTGAATTTAATCCTTAATTACGGTCGATATGTGCAAAAGAATTGCATAAAATGCATGACTTGATGTTAAATAATCAATAGACCACGTAAAGTTTCTTCTTAAAACTCGTGTGTACTGATAGTATATGGGATTTTTATGTATAGTACAGTATAAGGTAATAATACTCGTCTCCCGTCGCCCTGCGAAGCTCTCACCCAATGGCACATGAAAGAGACGAGCTTTACACAAAACAGCCGAATGATGGGTACTGAACTGGGGTCGCAGAGAGCATATGTTTATAGAACATAATATACTCAAAATTACATGATGGATCATTGATGTTTTTGTCATACGTCGCGTTACACCCTGTATATATATATATATATATATATATATATATATATATATATATATATATATATACCGTACATCAGCAGCAGTCGTTTGAGTGTCCACTGCAGGACCGGCCTATCCCGACCGAAGTGGGGACGATACAGTCAATGTATCTCTACCAAGTGGCTTAGGCTGTCTGGTAGAGATTGTATGTAGGGTGAGAAGTGCTTGTAAGTGTAATTGTAGTGTTGGAGTGGCTTTGGATGTGTGTGTAGTCTGTGAACTAAGTGTAATCTGCCCGCGCAAGCCAACTGGGTGCAAGCATACTTCATAGTAAGCGACACTTGTTCAACCACAGCACCCCTTGTGTCCGCCAATGCAGTGTGTGGCCGGGTGAATACTCCCAAAGTTTATTACCCTGGCGGGGCCGGGGCGCGAACCCTGGCTCACCCGTGAACGAAACGCACACTCTACCACACACACACACACACACACACACACACACACACACATATATATATATATATATATATATATATATATATATATATATATACTGCATATATATATATATATATATATATATATATATATATATATATATATTTGTGGTAGAGTGTGCGTTTCGTACACGGGTGAACCAGGGTTCACGCCCCGCCAGGGTAATAAACTTTGGGAGTGTTCACCCGGCCACGTACTACATTGGCGGACACAAGGGGTGCTGTGGTTGAACCAGTGTCGCTTACTATAAAGTATGCTTGCACCTAGTCGGCTTGCACGGGCCGATTACACTTGGTTCACAGACTACACACACATCCAAAGCCACTCCAACACAACAATTACACTTACAAGCACTTCTCACCCTACATACAATCTCTACTATCTTAAGCCACTTGGTAGAGAAACATTGGCTGTATCGTCCCGACTTCGGTCGGGATAGGCCGATCCTGCAGTGGATACTCAAAACGGCTGATGATGATGATGATATATATATATATATATATATATATATATATATATATATATATATATATGTGTGTGTGTGTGTGTGTGTGTGTGTGTGTGTATCATATACATGGTTCTTATCTGCATGTAATAGCAGTTTCCCGTTATTGGTATATAATATCCTTTAATTATAGATGGTACATCTCTTCACTGCCATTTTCACAAGATCAGTAATAGGGCAAAACATATGAATATTGTTAATGTATATTGATCATGTGAGGGCCGGTAAACAATATCCTACATTGCGAACGTAGCGGTAATACCTCAGCAAGTTCCCGTGTCCCATATCAATGCCCAACGTATCCTTTATCATATGTGTAATGAAGTATTGTGATCCCTACAGATTTTTATCTTTGGCGTACGTGCCGAGGCCCAGTTTCAGTTGTTGTGACTTCTTAATTTGCACCTAAATTATGACCGTAGTATTGTATACTTGTTTATGCATAATAGTTTGTCACATCTGTTTTACGCACCCCATTTTGTCTTTTGGTAAGAAACGAAACCGTAGGTTAGTTCCAGTTCGTCTGTTTTTCCCACAAACAACGCAGCGGTGTCCAGCGTTTGGAACCATGTTTATTTGTACCGCTCCCTTGCATCCCGCCTGTCAACTTATGTAAACAAACAGACGACGCACCGGCGACCACAATGCCATCTGTTGACCAAGCCAGCTCGTTACACTGATCTCGTGTTGGTCTTTTCTCTTTCATGGTGGGTGGGCAGGATGGTTGGTAAGGGCTGGGTGGGGGAGTGTTGGTTGGGATGTGTGGAGTGGCCTGGGGTGGGTTAGAGAGATACTATCGTGAACCAAAGTATCGCTCTACCCAGCTGACAGAATCGTGAATTGTGTTGATAACATTGTTGCCTCTCCCTTTCACCCTTCTCAAGTCACACCCTCTCCTCCCTCTCCCTCCCTCTTTCTTTCTCGTCTCGCGTCTATAAGCCCCTCCCATAGTTTAGCCCCACAACCACAACCACGAGACCACGAATCACGCCATAACCCCCTCCCCCCCTCTCTCTCTCTCTCTCATCTAATGTCATACACATTTTAAGCATTTTTGGCAGTCTCTTCATAAAATGAAATATCAGACCGTTAAATTAGCATTACGTTATATATATAAAGTTCAAATTTGTCATTCTATTAAAACCTGTATGAATATAAAGTTTCATGATCCATCCGAGGATGAATGATTATTTACCAAATATTATTTTACCTGTCAGGTTCAGTTCAGACTTAACTATACTTCTCTCTCTCTCTCTCTCTCTCTCTCTCTCTCTCTATATATATATATATATATATATATATATATATATATATATATATATTCTTATATCTCAGTGTAGTAATACTGATTTGAGCCTGTATTTTCTAACACCTGCAGTAAACCTGAATTTTACTGTAAAAGCTTATGCAAGGTCCAAAAGCATAGAGAGAGAGAGAGAGAAATAAATACACACGTCTCACGCTTTCGTATACACACGCGAAGAGGGTCCAAATAGGGCTGAACCTATCGTGTAACAGCATTTAAAATAATGGTTATCGTTATGTGGGTTTCATTTACCCCCAAATTACTATTTACTATAAATATACACCAAAAGTTATGGCTACAGAGATGGAGTCGTCAGCCAAAGTGTTTGTTATGTTTCCTTTGACATCACTCATTTACATCTTTCATTCACCCTATACTTTATCCCCCAGCCAGTTGTGTTACCATTGCATATTTATTAAAAAATAAATAAAAAATAAGGAAATACGGAACTGCACTTCAGTAGAAGATAATTACTGGATTGAAGATATTTACAATCAATCAATCAATCAATCATTTCCTGTGGCACCCTCGGGGATGCATAGGGCCTCGATGAACTCACACCACCACATCCTATCTTGTGCTAACTCCTCAAGATCTCCCCAACACTCATCTCCAGCTTCCCGTCTCATTGTCCTCACCCACGTCTCTTTTGGCCTTCCTCTACCTCTCCTACCAGGTGCCACCCACCCTGGTGTACCTCGTACTATTCCCTGTCTCCTATACACATGTCCTAGCCACTTCCATCGTGAGAATCTAACATATTCATCGATCGGCTGCACTCCCGTTATTTCTCTAATTCTACTATTTGGTATCCTTTCCCACCACTTAACTCCTAATATTCTTCTAAGTGCTTTATTTTCAAACACCAAGAATTTATTTTCCATAGTCACTGTGCTGTACCAAGACTCGTGTCCATAAATTAAGATACTCCTAACCATTACCTTATAAAGTTTGATTTTTGTATGCACAGAGAAATTGTTATTATTCCAAATATTTTTAAGCATTCCCATTGCCTGATTAGCCTTCTTTAACCTTTCCTCGAATTCAAAGTTCAAAGAACCATCCTTGGCTAAATAAGTACCTAAATATTTAAACCTATCAACTTGCTTTACAACCATACCTCCAATTACACATTCCTGCGCATTTTCCATATTCATATTGATTATTTCAGTTTTTCCACAATTAATAACCAAACCCACCTTGCGACCTTCACTCACCAAACAGTCCAACACTCTCTGCATCTCTTCTGGCCCATCACAAATCAAAACTATATCATCTGCATAATCTAAATCCAAAAGTTTCCTGTTCTCTCCCCAAAGTATACCTGCACCGGTTTCTGTTCCAACACGTTTCATAATGTAATCAATGACCAATATAAATAGTAAAGGCGATAGAACACCACCTTGAATTACTCCGGACTTGACTTCAAACGAATCACTCAGACAACCATCAACCATCACTTTACAAAATGTGTCCTCATGCATGTTCATAATGACCCTCACAAACTCCTCTGGTATTCCATAATGTCTCATGATCTTCCCCATAGACTCTCTCGAAACACTATCAAAAGCCTTTTCAAAATCAACAAAACAAAGACTTAACGGTACTCTCATTTCATTAACTTGCTGCATCAAATGCCTAACTATAAAGATCTGATCATTGCAACCACGTCCCTTTCTAAAACCAGCCTGTTCATCCCTCAGAATACCCTCAACCACCGGCTCCAACCTATTTAACAACACTCTACTGAAAACTTTCAAAGCTATCGGTGACAAAGAGATTCCCCTCCAATTACCACATTCACTCAGGTCTCCTTTCTTCGGAACTTTAACAATTACACCATTCTTCCAAACTGATGGTAGTAACCCCGTCACCCATATCTTATTGAATAGCTTGGTCAAGATCATTATTAATCTATCCCCCTCCACTTTAAACATTTCCGGAAATAAACCATCCTCCCCTGGTGCCTTATTATTCTTTAACTGTTTTACTGCTTTCTCCACTTCTGCAAGCCTCAACTCTCCTGTTTCTATATTTAAATCTTCCTGAGCAGACGGTATATCCTCTTCTGGTGGTATTGGTCTATTAAGAACTGTCTCAAAATGCTCTTTCCATCTATTTTTAATATCTCCATCTTTGGTCAATAAATTTCCTTCCCTGTCTCTAATTGGTATTTCCTTGCGTTTACCTGCATTACCACTCAGTTCTCTAATCGATTCATATGCTATTCTTTGACTCTGTCCATCATTTTTGTTTATTAGGATTTCAGTCTCTGCAACCTTTTCATCCACACATCTTCTTTTATCTCTCCTAGCTAACCTTCTTACTTCTGAATTCAAACTCCAGTACGCAGCTCTTGCTAATTCAATCTCTCGTTCATCAACGCATTGCATCTCACTCCTCAATTTAGCCTCACCTCTCTTTTTTATCATATCCCACGTTTCCTCTGATATCCATTTCTTTCTCCTGAATCTATGTCTCCTTCCAATCGTACATTCAGCAGTCTCATGCAAAACTTTGTTCACATCCTCCCACATCTCATCTACACTTCTCTCCCCCTCTTCCAACGTTTCCAACACCAAAAACCTATTTCTGCATTCTAATCTGAATTCCTCCTTTTCTTCTCCTTCTCTTCTAAGCTTAACAATATCGTATCTACCAACACCAGATTTTTCCTTCTTCTGATATTTACAATTACATCAAAATCAATGCGGCTTTGTGGTACCATAACAGTATAAATGCTGGTGGTGACGTGGGTGAAAATACTAATCCAGCATGAGACGGGTATTTTCAATGGCACGATGAACAGAAATTATTATTAAACAAAAGAACATGACGCGTCTGAGAACTGTAAGGCAAAGTATACGAAGGATGGAAGAAAAGAGGAACAACTCTATGACAATCAGCGGAATACGGAGGAATAATCTAGGTGCCCATGTTTATAAAACGAATGCATTATGTAACTGGAAAGTTTCCTTGCCTCTGTATAATGATGTGTGCCCGAATAATTGTTAAAAGGAGGCAGGATTGAATAATGATTCTACTATAACAACAACAACAACAACAAGTACTACTACTGCTACTACTATTGATGATGATAATGAAAATGATAATGATAATAATAACAATAATAAATAATAATAATAATAATTATTATTATTATTATAATAAATATTTTAACATTAAAAGTAACATCAATTATAATAAGCACAGCAAATAACATTACCGCAAATTTGTTATTTACGGTTAACTCCGTACTATTTAGCCGATGTAAAATAAAAGTTTTCTTTCGTGTTGAGAAGACTAATTGTGCATTATCAAGTAATGGGTTGAACGTTACAGAAGAAACTGATGACCCTGAACAAGACGAAGGTGAAACAATGCTATGTGAACAATTGTTTGGGAGTTATATACTCTGTTCCATATAAAGTGGCGGAGAAGCTACGCCCAAGTCCTAGTCGAACGCAGGTGACCGTACAGAGGGATAAAAGTGACCTCACCTGACTCTTTCTCCAGCCTACTCTCCTGGGAGAGAGAGAGAGAGAGAGAGAGAGAGAGAGAGAGAGAGAGAGAGAGATTTGAACTGTTTATTGTCTAATCTTCAAATATAGCAATAATATATTTTCTGACCTAATATTAATTAATCCTACGTCCAATCCAAACATGAATTTGTGTAATTTGAAGGCATTATTACGAGTTCTATCCTGATTTGCAAACCTAAGAAAATCACCAATTCATCGCGGTATGGTGAAACGTTATAATTATGAAAATATCAGTCATATGATTTGCTGAAAATAACTTCAATCAAGATAGAGTTTTATATAAGAAAAAAAGGTGAAATACGCATTACCCTCTCTCTCTCTCTCCCTTCTAATGTGTGTGTGTGTGTGTGTGTGTGTGTGTGATCAATAGGAAAAGGGAAAGTTTCTCCCTCTCCCTCCCCACCTTCTCTCTTTGTTCTTTCCTCCTTCCCTCCCTCCCTCCCCCCCCCTCTCTCTCTCTCTCTCTCTCTCTCTCGTATAATATTAAACAAATTATGTTCAGTATATGGCTTATATTTATATTTACAACTCTTATTTACAATAAGTATACACAAGACACCTCACACAACACTTGTTTATTCATCTTCATCGCTGTTGGACTCGTTCCATATATTGATAAAATTTTCTACCATGTGGTTTACAGCAATGTCATTTCTCATAAATTCTTTTTTTTTTTTTTTTTTATGCCACACATTTCTGCCAGTTTTCTGCTGTTACTTTTTCTATCGCATTTCTCGTCAGCTCTTCGATCACTCGTAATTTTTGAGAAGAATTTGAGTTTCTCTTCCTCACATCATCGTTGACCTGAGCCCAAATCAGCTCTATGGGGTTGAGCTGGCAATGATAGGGAGGAAGCCTCGCACCTGGTGACCAGGATTATTGACGATTTCATCAATTTCAAACAATTGCTTGTCTTTGTTTTTTTTCACTTGGTGTAGCAGGTCAGCCTTAGTGTGCAGAGGGTTATGAGGGAGGTTGTTATCAAGAAGCCACTTTATAATTTCCTTTTTTTCGTAAGCTCTGTGTTT
Source organism: Coenobita brevimanus (assembly GCF_032717465.1). NCBI lineage: Eukaryota > Metazoa > Arthropoda > Malacostraca > Decapoda > Coenobitidae > Coenobita > Coenobita brevimanus. The sequence goes on along the minus strand of NC_137012.1, from coordinate 19,874,374 downwards.
GTGCTTTATTTATGATTTTGCAGTGGTATGATGCGTTGTCCATTATTATAAGTGACCTGGCGGGATGTTGGGAAGCATCATCAAGGGCGTTCCAGGAAATGCTGCATGTGACCTCAAGGCAAAAGCTCCACCCATCTTGACCTGAGGCCAAACGCACACCTGAACCAGTACGGGTGAGCAGGTGCTCCACTCATGCATTCCCTCCTTCCTCTTCTTTGTTACCATTCATCTCAAGCAATACTCACCCAAGAGTTCCAGCATGCTCCACATATTTTCATAAGAACCGTCGGTAGCGAATATACCTTATATGCGCGTGCATGGGAGCATGTATGTGTGTGTGTGTGTGTGTGTGTGTGTGTGTGTGATGAATGGGAAATTTTGAAACTGGTCTTAAATAGTTTTTAAATATTAATACAACAATCAAGTTGCTAAAAGTAACGTATAAGAACATACTGTAAGAAGAGAGAAAAACTGCAGTAGACCTTTTGGTCCATGCTAGGCAGCTACAACAGGAATAAGACTAATCTATGAGAATAATACAAGGATAGCACAGAAGAAGGCTCTCCACAGAAAATACACACACACACACACACATGCACCTACACATACACGCACGTGCGCTCACACACACACACACACACACACACACACACACACTATCTCTCTCTCTCTCTCTCTCTCTCTCTCTCTCTCTCTCAGGAGAGGAAGGAGAAGGGAGGGGCTGGAGGAAAGAGGGGGATAATCCTTCTAAGGTCACCTGCATTCAACGTTTGACCCAGACTTGGGAAGGAAAATACAGGTTTCTCTCCGCCAGTTTATATGGAACAGACTATAGTAGGGTGGGGTGGGGAGGGGAGGGGAATCGCAAAACTTGATTTAACTGAGCCGATGTCGTTCTCTTTTGTCGGAGAACATAAGAACATAAGAAGAGAGGATAACTGCAGTAGGCCGGTTGGCCCATGCTAGGCAGCTCCTAGAAGAGTAACTGAACTACTAGAATGAGATAAAGATAGCAAAGAAGAAGGCTCTCCCCCGCCCTCCAAACCCTCCAGCCGAAGCCGGCAGGAAAAAGTCAGAAAGAACACCACGCCGTACAGAAAAACTGGCGTGGACATTTTACAGGAAAGTGTGAAAGGAGAATAGAGACTATCATAGTGTAACCTGAAAACAAAATTTTTTTGAATTAGTATTGGTTATAAGATTTTCTTTATTCTATATCCACCCCTTATTTGTCATATGCTTATCTATTCTGTGCTTGAAACTCTCAATGGAAGAGGCAGCAACTACTTTACTAGGTAGCTTATTCCATTCGTCTACTACTCTATTACCAAACCAATTTCTACCGATTTCCTTTCTGAAACGGAATTTTTCTAGTTTGAAACCATTATTTCTAGTTCTATCCTGTATGCTCACTTTAAGTACCTTGCTAATATCTCCCTTATTTATATCCTTCATTCACTTAAACACCTCAATTAAGTCTCCCCTTACTCTACGCCTCTCTAGCGAATGCAGACTTAGTCTTTTCAGTCTGTCTTCATATGACAGGTTCCGGACGTCATGAATCATTTTAGTCATTCTTCTCTGTACATTTTCTAACGAATTAATATCCATTCTATAGTAAGGACACCAAAATTGTACTGCGTAGTCTAAATGTGGCCTTACTAATGCTAGATAAAGTTTCAGTATTACTTTAGATGATCTATTGCTCACGCTTCTCGAAATAAATCCTAGGACCCTATTTGCTTTATTTCTCGCATTAATACACTGTTGCCTAGGTTTAAGGTCGTTACTAATCATAACTCCTAGATCTCTCTCGCATTCCGATTTGCTAATTTCTTTGTTATCTAAGCTGTATTTAGTATCTCCAATGGTCTTGCCTACGTTAAGTACTTTACATTTTTCAACGTTAAATTCCATTTGCCAAGTTTTAGACCATTTGGACAATGTATCGAGGTCTTTTTGTAAGTTATGGCTATCGTCAGTCGAGTTAATGATACGCCCTATTTTTGTATCGTCGGCAAATTTGCTGATGCTGCTATTGACTCCTAAGTCTAGATCATTTATATATATGATAAATAATAAGGGACCGAGTACTGAACCCTGTGGTACACCGCTAGTTACTAATCCCCAGTCCGACTTAGTTCCATTTATTAATACCCTCTGCTTTCGTCCTTTCATCCAGGATTCTATCCATTTTAAGATATCGCCGTCTATACCGTGTGCTCGAACCTTTCTAACTAACCTTTCGTGTGGGACCCTATCAAAAGCTTTACTAAAGTCCAGATAAATAACATCGTAAGGTTTATCGCTATCTACTACTTCATAGACCCCCGAGTAGAATGACAACAAATTTGTGAGGCAGGATCGTCCTTGCCTGAATCCGTGCTGACTTTCGTTTATAAGATTAAATCTTTCTAAGTGTTCTCTAATCTTATTTGCCAAAATTGACTCTAACATTTTCCTACTATTGACGTTAGACTTATCGGACGATAATTCGACGCAGCTGATTTATCACCCTTTTTAAAGATGGGCACTACGTTTGCGGTTTTCCACGCCTCTGGAACTTATCCTGAACTTAAAGAGTCATTAAATAACGTTAAAAGTGGCTGACATAACTCTTCTTTGGTTTCTTTTATAATTTTTGCATATATATTGTCCGGACCTGGCGATTTTTGTGGTTTTAACTTATTAATTTCTTTCAATACGTTCTCCTTACTAATGGTTATTTTACTAAGAATATTTTCCTTATTCTCATGGTAAATATTTGCTGCTTGAGGGACCAGGCTTAGATTTTCCTTGGTGAATACTGATATGAAATAATTATTTAGGATGGAGCACATTTCTTTATCTTCACTAGTAATGTCACCTGATTCTGTTCTGAGTGGTCCTATCCTATCTTTATTTTTCGTACGGTACATTTGATAAAAACCCTTGGGGTTTTCTTTTGATTCAATTGCAACCTTAATTTCGTAACTTCGCTTTGCTTTTCTTATCTCCCTATTTACTTCTTTATTTAAAATCGTGTATCGGTTACGTAAGTGTTTCTCTCCACGGTTTATTTTTCTATATATTCCTTTCCTTTGGCCTATGAGAGATTTTAATCTGTTGTTTAACCATCTTGGTTCTGAATTATTCGTTCTAAACGGTTTTGAAGGAATATATCTATCTTGGCCTCCGTGTATTGTATTTATTAACTCGTTATACTTCTCACTGGTTGAACGTCTGTTTGGTACTGGAGCTGAGAAAGAATAGAGGATTCGATAATATGTAACAAACTCCAGCATTTGCGTACCATATTCACGGCATGTAAGGATGTTGAGAGTTAGAATTAGCCAACTGATGAAGGAGTATACTGATACAAACTAAATAAAATAATATGTAGGAACAAAATAACTTGCTAGAAATACATGACACCGTTTATGCATACGGTGATGTTTATAGAGCTCTTAGATTAAGGGTGTGATACAGGGTACACCAAAAGTATCCTCTCATTGTTGCACAAGGCGATAATCGAAACTGGAACCTTTCATTTGAGTGTTTGACACTTAATAACTCTACCACACCAGTGTCCAAAAGTGTAAATCTAATCTCTTTGGAGGACAGCCTTGTTCTAAAAATATATACGATCTTTCAAGTTTTTGTCTTATGGATTGTTTGGGTCGAAGGTGGTTTAGTTCAACTACCAATACAATAATGCGATATTACAGAAGGGACAACATTAATATTGTTTGTATTTGGTGATCCCTTTTATATGAAATATTTACAAGGTTCCTTAGCCGTTACATTTATACCTTACTTAATGACCCACAAAGATGTTAGTTTCTTGAAGTGTCTCACTGGTTGGTGTTTAGTTTAACTGTGTGGGAACGAATCTGTTCATCGAATAACACGCTGTGATTATGAGGTGGCTATAAATAATCCTCGTTCATGGCCTATAGTCTGATTCCCGCCCGTTTGCGGCTTAGGTGTGGGCCCACACCTGTGGACAATGGTGCCACGTTTCCCCAACTTGCGATGTGAAACGGAAGCTGTTTATGTACAAGGCATCACAAATTCGATAAATTCAGATGAATAAAACTTACACTTGTGTATTTTGATGGATGAATCAACAGTAATCTTATTATGCATAAAATATTTATACAGTAACACAGAAACATGGCATACATATTGTACAGTGTTGCTAAAAGAAATAGCAGTCACTTTTAATGTTTTTTAGCGTAGTTTTAGGGTGGTTAATAATATTACAGTTATGGATATAATAGAATGAGCCTGAAAAAGAAGAAATATGCCAATATCCAAAGTAAAAGAAATAATTCATATAATTCTTGGGAGTGGCAGCACTGACAGATAGCTTCCCTACAGAGAGAGAGAGAGAGAGAGAGAGAGAGAGAGGCAGGAGAGGGGCATGCATTGAATGCATTGTCGGCATCACTAAATATAACCAAACCAAATTAACAAATGAAAGCACAGTTATAAATAACTTATAAAAGAATCAAAAGTACTCAGGGTAGCTCACATTTCCCGCCAGGAGAGAGGGAGAGAGAGAGAGAGAGAGAGAGAGAGAGAGAGGTCTGTCACTGCCTTCTTTGTATTCATTTGTTCCTTTGTACATACTGCACACACTGATATACATTGTTCCTATTGATGCACATATATCTATACACGTAATGTCTCTCTCTCTCTCTCTCTCTCTCTTCTAATACTGACCACGTGGTAGGTGAATCCAGCCCCCCCTTCCCCTTCCCTCCCTTCTTAATCCCTCCTGGGTGTCTCAGGTCAAATCCCCCTTCACACTTCCCCTCCCCCCTGGACCACCACCCCAACAAACCCACATCCACACTCCCACCCACACCTACACCCACACCCCACTACGTCGGGGTGTATGAATCAGTAACGTAACAAACCTCTCAGCAGACAGTAACTTTGACACTCCATCTACTACTAAATATAACAAAACCAAATTAACAGATGAAAGCACAATTATAAATAACTTATAAAAGAATAAAAAGTACTCAGGGTGGCTCACATTTCCCGCCAGGAGAGAGAGAGAGAGAGAGAGAGAGAGAGAGAGATAACGGTATAGAAAACGTGGCAACACTGTACACAGGTGCGGGCCACACCACAGCCGCAAACGTGCGCGAGTCCTACTTTAGCTGAGGATCGACCCTGAGCTTCTCCTCTGCGATTCAGAAATTCTCCTACTCCGCAGCGATAACCCCTTCCAGGATCTGCATCATTTATTTGTGTGTGTGTGAGAGAGAGAGAGAGAGAGAGAGAGAGAGAGAGAGAGAGAGAGAGAGTTGGGGGGCGAGGGTTACTCCATTAACAAGGGGCGGGGTTTCTCGTAGCGAGGGAGGAGTGCTGGAAGGGCAGGGAAGGGGAGAGATGGAGGGAATTACAGTGTTACCAATGAAGACCTAGCGCTTTGTTCATCACACCTGCATCAAATCTTATGTATAGTACGTGGGCTATTGAGTGGATGTGTGTGGTGGGTTGTAGGGGAACATGGGTTATTGAGTGGATGCGTGTGGTGGGGTGTAGGGGTACATGGGTTATTGAGTGGATGCGTGTGGTGGGTTGTAGGGATGTGTGTGGTGGGTTGTAGGGGTACATGGGTTATTGAGTGGATGCGTGTGGTGGGTTGTAGGGATGTGTGTGGTGGGTTGTAGGGGTACAGCTCCGGACAGATGAAACGGCTACACCCCGTCCACCAGTGACTTGGTTTGGGTCTCAGTGGTTCTGGTAACAGTTGCAGGTGGAGGGAGGGGGGATGTGGGAGGGTGAGGAGGGGAGAAATGTGGGCGGAGTTATATAGGGGGTAGTGTGGGAGGGTGAAGAAGCAGCACAGTCTGGCTGGTGGGAGGGGGAGACGAATGGTTGGGTAGCGGAGACGAGAGTCTGCTGGAGGGTAAGACAGGTGAGTGTCATTAGATGAAAAGAAATTAAAAAAAATGAATTATTATAATATCTGCTGCATATATTGCATTTTATCTACTAAATAAAAACACTGTCTATTATTCACCACCGTATTTGGGTATCCTACTCATTATTATTATCCTTTGGATATTAGGCAATAAAAAAAGATAATGGACGGTCTTTCGGACCCGAACCAATTTTTTCATAACTTTTTTCTTCAGCTATTTCCGTATTCCTATTATCCCTCGTGCTTGAAGTCCCCCTTTTTATAACTTTCTCCTACGGCCTACATTTTTTTTTAGGCATAAAGCAGTTTAACTTTCTCTTTAAATAACCATATTTGTCAACAAATATTTCTTTAATTAATCTATTTAATTACCTGTTTTCTTTCAATATGCATTTGTCTAATAATGGGTGTTACACCTTAATTGGCGCCGCTATTTGACGTTTTGAATAAATTGGGCCTAAATTTACGCATATATTGCAGTCTCTCTCAAGTAGGCTGGCAACCTCACACATCCTCCCCCCTGCTTTCTCCTTCTCTCGCTACCCGTTCCCTCCTTTCCTTTTGTAGTACTGTTTATTTATTCTTTCTCATATTTTTAACCTCATTCCTTCTTACAAACTTTTAGTGCCATAGGAATTTCTCCCTTATCACCTACAGTCCTACTACATGAAAGTGGAAAAAACTGCCATCGGGAAAAGAATAACGGGAAATTTATGGCGAAGGTTACGATATTAGTTATTTAGAATGAAAGTGTTGGCAGATACGCATTCTTGACGTGATTATCGCAGCCACAGCATTTCGCCTTCATAAAACAGAAGGACTATAGGTTTCATGCATTACCTCCTTACGTCCAGCATTACTGTGCAGAACGCCATGTATAACACATTAAGGACCACAGGGACAGTACTGGTAGTCGTCGTGATTCTCATGAATCTCTCCATAGGCTATTGAAACAGTGCTTTATGCTCAACTTCAGAATTATGTTCTCATCATGGCAATGATAGGCAAAGATAATAAAAACAATATATACAACCAAATTATCATTTATTATACAACAAAGCTCAAACTGCCTCCGTGCTGCAGTCTCAAGGGTGTAACCAGCTCACACAATCACATGTAACCTGAAGAAATTAAATACATGATCCTATATATATATATATATATATATATATATATATATATATATATATATATATATATATATATATATATATATATATATATTAATAACCATGAACAACACTGTTTGATCTAAAATTTATTGTGTTGGGTAAAGCAGAGGACACTAACTAGCATGGCAACCTACCACACGGAAACCACCATGTTGCACTACACGCCACAGAAACCGATGCACAGACCATGATGTCAGCGAAAAGAGTATGAGAAGAGTATTGCACGAAGCAGGGTTGCATCACAGGACCTTAGCAAACGTTATGTTGACAAGCCAGAGGATTTTTGGAAGTGTGTCACTGAAGGCGCAACTGCTGGAGAAGGAATAATACTCGGTGAGTATTATTTCTGAGGTTTTCGCTTGTATAAACTAAACTATTCAGTCATACATGACCATAAAAATATATTAGTAATTACTGCAGGGATATATATATATATATATATATATATATATATATATATATATATATATATATATATATATATATATATATATATATATATAATCATACAGGCTCTACACTTATGAAATTTATCATCGAGTAACCCTATATGCCCAAAGTAATTTCCTCTGCATGGACTAACGTTGTAACGAAACTGGTTGTCCCCCTGCAGTAATTACTAATATATTTTTATGGTCATGTATGACTGAATAGTTTAGTTTATACAAGCGAAAACCTCAGAAATAATACTCACCGAGTATTATTCCATCTCCAGCAGTTGCGCCTTCAGCGACACACTTCCAAAAATCCTCTGGCTTGTCAACATAACGTTTGCTAAGGTCCTGTGATGCAACCCTGCTTCGTGCAATACTCTTCTCATAGTCTTTTCGCTGATATCATGGTCTGTGCATCGGTTTCTGTGGCGTGTAGTGCAACATGGTGGTTTCCGTGTGGTAGGTTGCCATGCTAGTTAGTGTCCTCTGCTTTACCCAACACAATAAATTTTAGATCAGACAGTGTTGTTCATGGTTATTAATATATATATATATATATATATATATATATATATATATATATATATATATATATATATATATATATATATATAGGATCATGTATTTAATTTTCTTCAGGTTACATGTGATTGTGTGAGCTGGTTACACCCTTGAGACTGCACGTTTTGAGGCAGTTTGAGCTTTGTTGTATAATAAATGATAATTTGGTTGAACATATATTGTTTTTATTATCTTTGCCTATCATTGCCATGATGAGAACATAATTCTGAAGTTGAGCATAAAGCACTGTTTCAATAGCCTATGGAGAGATTCATAAGAATCACGACGACTACCAGTACTGTCCCTGTGGTCACTTAATGTGTTATACATGGCGTTCTGCACAGTAATGCTGGACGTAAGGAGGTAATGCATGAAACCTATAGTCCTTCTGTTTTATGAAGGCGAAATGCTGTGGCTGCGATAATCACGTCAAGAATGCGTATCTGCCAACACTTTTCATTCTAAATAACTAATATCGTAACCTTCGCCATAAATTTCCCGTTATTCTTTTCCCGATGGCAGTTTTTTCCACTTTCATGTAGTAGGACTGTAGGTGATAAGGGAGAAATTCCTATGGCACTAAAAGTTTGTAAGAAGGAATGAGGTTAAAAATATGAGAAAGAATAAATAAACAGTACTACAAAAGGAAAGGAGGGAACGGGTAGCGAGAGAAGGAGAAAGCAGGGGGGAGGATGTGTGAGGTTGCCAGCCTACTTGAGAGAGACTGCAATATATGCGTAAATTTAGGCCCAATTTATTCAAAACGTCAAATAGCGGCGCCAATTAAGGTGTAACACCCATTATTAGACAAATGCATATTGAAAGAAAACAGGTAATTAAATAGATTAATTAAAGAAATATTTGTTGACAAATATGGTTATTTAAAGAGAAAGTTAAACTGCCTTATGCCTAAAAAAAAATGTAGGCCGTAGGAGAAAGTTATAAAAAGGGGGACTTCAAGCACGAGGGATAATAGGAATACGGAAATAGCTGAAGAAAAAAAGTTATGAAAAAATTGGTTCGGGTCCGAAAGACCGTCCATTATCTTTTTTTATTGCCTAATATCCAAAGGATAATAATAATGAGTAGGATACCCAAATACGGTGGTGAATAATAGACAGTGTTTTTATTTAGTAGATAAAATGCAATATATGCAGCAGATATTATAATAATTCATTTTTTTTAATTTCTTTTCATCTAATGACACTCACCTGTCTTACCCTCCAGCAGACTCTCGTCTCCGCTACCCAACCATTCGTCTCCCCCTCCCACCAGCCAGACTGTGCTGCTTCTTCACCCTCCCACACTACCCCCTATATAACTCCGCCCACATTTCTCCCCTCCCACATCCCCCCTCCCTCCACCTGCAACTGTTACCAGAACCACTGAGACCCAAACCAAGTCGCTGGTGGATGGGGTGTAGCCGTTTCATCTGTCCGGAGCTGTACATGGGTTAAGTGGATGCGTGTGGTGGGTTGTAGGGATGTGTGTGGTGGGGTGTAGGGGTACATGGGTTATTGAGCGGATGCGTGTGGTGGGGTGTAGACATGTGTGTGGTGGGTTGTAGGGGTACATGGGTTATTGAGTGGATGTGTGTGGTGGGTTGTAGGGGTACATGGGTTATTGAGTGGATGTGTGTGGTGGGGTGTAGGGGTACATGGGTTATTGAGTGGATGCGTGTGGTGGGGTGTAGGGGTACATGGGTTATTGAGTGGATGCATGTGGTGGGTTGTAGGGGTACATTGGTTATTGAGTGGATGCGTGTGGTGGGTTGCAGGGGTACATGGGTTATTGAGTGGATGCGTGTGGTGGGGTGTAGACATGTGTGTGGTGGGTTGTAGGGGTACATGGGTTATTGAGTGGATGCGTGTGGTGGGTTGCAGGGGTACATGGGTTATTGAGTGGATGTGTGTGGTGGGGTGTAGGGATGCGTGTGGTGGGATGTAGAAGTATATGGGTTATTGAGTGGATGTGTGTGGTGGGTTGGGTGGGTCAGTGGCTGGATAGGTGGGAGGTCGGGCAGGGGTCGGTAAGTTAGGTTTGGATGGAATGAGTTTGGTGGATGAGTGAGGTTCGAATGGGTGAGTGGGATGGGGGGTGAATGGGGTTGGGTAAGAAGGGTGGCTGGACATGCGGATGGGCGGATGGGTCTGTGGGAGGAGTGGGCTGATAGGATGGGTGGGTTGTGGGGAGATGGGGTGGGTGGGCATGGTGAGTGAGTTTTCAGAGAGAACTGGGTGGCTTCTGTGAGAGGGTAGTGTGGGTGGATGTGATGTATGGAACTGTTGGGTGAGAAGGGTGGGTGGAATTCGTGGGTGGGGAGGGTTGGTGGCAGGGGTCGGCAGGCAAGATGGGTCGTCGGAACGAGTGGGTAGAATGGGTCGCCAGGGTGACTGGGGACAGTGGGTCCCCGGCGTGAATGGGAACTGTGGGTCCCCAGGGTGAGTGGGCACGGTGGGTCCTTAGGGTGAGTGGGCAAGGTGGGTCACCAGGGTGATTGGGAACGGTGAGTCCCCAGGGTGAGTGGGAACTGTGGGTTCCCAAAGTGTGGACACGGTGGGTCGCCAGGGTGACTGGGGACGGTGGGTCGCCAGGGTGAGTGGGCATGGTGGGTCCCCAGGGTGAGTGGGCATTGTGGGTCCAAAGGGTGAGTGGGCACAGTGGGTCGTCGGAACGAGTGGGCAGACTGGGTCGCCAAGGTTAGAGGTCACTGAGGGTTCCCAGGGTGGGTGGGCACGGTGGGTCGCCAGGGTGAGTGGGCACGGTGGGTATAGGGTGAGTGGGCACAGTGGGTCGTCGGAACGAGTGGTCACAGTAGGTCGCCAGAGTGATAGGTCACGGTGGGTCCCCAGGGTGAGTGGGCAGAGTGGGTCACGAGGGTGAGTGGGTACGGTGAGTCCCCAGGGTGAGTGGGCACGGTGAGTCCCCAGTGTGAGTGGGCACGGTGGGTCGTCGGAACGAGTGGGCAGAGTGGGTCTACAGGGTAAGAGGTCACGGTGGGTCTCCAGGGTGAGTGGGAACGGTGAGTCGCCAGGGTGAGTGGGCACGATGAGTCACCAGGGTGAGTGGGCAGTGTGGGTCGCCAGGGTGAGTGGGCACGGTGGGTCGCCAGGTTGAGTGGGCACGGTGGGATCCCAGGGTGAATGGGAACGGTGGGTCGCCAGGGTGAGTGGGCACGGTGGGTCGCCAGGGTGAGAGGGCAGGGTGGGTCAGGTCGCCAGGGTGAGTGGGCACGGTGGGTCGCCAGGGTGAGTGGGCACGGTGGGTCGCCAGGGTGAGTGGGCACTGTGGGTCGACAGGGTGAGTGGGCACAGTGGGTCGCCAGGGTGAGTGGGAACAGTGGGTTTCCAGGGTAAGTGGGCACGGTGGGTCGCCAGGGTGGGTGGGCACGGTCGGTCGCCAGGGTGAGTGGGCACGGTGGGTCGCTAGGGTGAGTTGGCACTGTGGGTCGCCAGGTTCTGAGGGCACGGTGGGTCGCCAGGGTGGCTGAGAAGACTGAGTGGCCGGGGTGCTCTGGGTGGGTTTTTGAGTTGGTGGATTGGGTGGGTGGATGGGTTCAGGGTGGGTAGGTGAGTGGGTGTATGCGTTGAGTGGCATGGTTAGGTGAGCTTATGGGTGGGCAGGGAAGATGGGTAGGTAGGTGGATGGGTGGGTGGCTCCCCAGATGACAAGGCAGGAGAGGGACTTAAGTGGTTATACAGTAATCATACAACTTGTCTGTTACTTGGATATTCGTGCATCGTTTAGAAGACACTGGATAAATATTTGGAAACCAAACTCTATACATTAGGATCATTCCATTGAAATCTGCTAAAACTTAGATATAATTTCATCTCATGGAACTGTAGGTGGATCTGTGCACGTCATAATACACCTAATAGTTGGATAAATGAAAGTGACATTAAATGCGGCAAGACGTGAGAGTGAGTGAAGCTTCAAATCTCAGATCCATCCGTCTAACAACTCCGTGGTTTGGTGGGGGTAAGGAGGGGTAGTTGGTGGGTGGACGCGTGCGACTAACCTGCCCTCTGGGTGTAAACTACCCTGCTCGCTAATCAGTGTTCATGGCTGTACAGTCTAGCATTTATGTTCTAAGACTCAACTTCAGTACGATTTTCAGCCACAAATGACGATTTATTCTTTTTTTTGGAGGGGGGGGGGAAGGGGCGGAGTCAGGAGGTAGGAGACGCGAGAATGAGGTGAGTAGGATTTGTAGGTGGAGCGCTGGCACTCAGTCATTGCTTCGGGAATGTGTGTGTGTGTGTGTGTGTGTGTGTGTGTGTGTGTGTGTGTGTGTGTGTACTGAAACGCAATGAATTACACGAAGAAGTATTGGAAAAAAAAATCTAATTAGTGTAGTGTGACAACGTTAGGTGAGTTATATTCAGTTCTGATGTCACCATGCCTGTCTATATTCAGGTTTAAAAGAAATTTCGTCATTTCCCCTTTTCACTGCTTCACTATGAATCTCTTGGATGAGATCAAAGACTCGATCCGAATCCTACCAAAGTCTCTCTCTCTCTCTCTCTCTCTCTCTCTCTCTCTCTCTCTCACACACACACACACACACACACACACACACACACACCATCCCTGCCTATTGCCGTGTGAAGTGAAATGCGGCAATCACCTGCCGTCTATCTATCAGTCTACCTGTTCATCTATCTATCACCAGAACCCTCAATCCCGTATATGGTGGACACAAATAAATCGCCTTCCTGTCCCTTTTCCTCTGCCATTTGGTTGCCCTCACTCCAACTCACACCTTCGTCTCTCTTATATCTCCACTCAATCCCTCCATCCCATCCTTAGTGTCCTCCTCCCCCCCCCTTCCCGTCAGTGACATACACACTTCTACATAATATTTTTTTAGTCTCCTTTCTCTCTTCATGACCACCCCACCTCAAAGTGCTTATCTTACCGCTTACAGTGACATCCACTTCACCACCACAACCACGTTCCTTCATTTCCTCATTTGTTTCTTTGTCTGTCTTTCCACGTAACGTCACGTATACCTCTCTAATAACTCATTTGCCGTGCATGCATTTAATCAGCTATATTAAAGCAGCCGCTATAACTAGCAATCCCCTACATTGTAAGAGTAATTATATGTCTATACTAGATGTAATGAATCAGGTCTCAGGACTTGTTTACCTTACCCAACTTCCCTTACTTGGAGGAAAACATATCAGTGTTCAGGTATTTTTAAACATCTTTGACAATGGCTACGGTTCAGTCTATCTATCTATCTACCTATCTATCTATCTACCTATCTATTGCCAGACGCCTTAATCCCATAAGGGGTGGCCACAAACAAATAGTCTCCACGTCGCCCTGTCCCCCGCCATTTCATAACCCTGCTCCCAGCTTACACCCTCCTCCCTCATATACATCTCCACTCCATCCCTCCATCTCATCCTTGGCCTCCCCCCTCTCTCTCCCCCCCTCCACCTCACTCATGTACACTCTCCTCGCCAGTCTCTAACTCTCCATCCTCTCCACATGGCCAGACCACCTTAATGTGTTTCTCCTAACGCTTCATACCACATCCACATCCACACCACAACGCTCCTTCACTTCCTCATGTGATTCCATATGCTCTTCTCACATAACTCATTTCCACTGCTCTCACTCTTGACTTCTGTCCCTCCAACAAGGTCCAAGCTTTACTTCCATACGTTAGAGTAGCCTTTTCATTTCCATGCTCACTTCCCTGTTTCTTATCACTGCTTTTAAGGAACTAGCAACTTTCTTCCCTGTTGTACCCTTTCAAGCACTTCACCCTCTAAACTTCCATCCTTACTCATCACACTCCCCAAGTACTGAAACGCACTCACATTATTTTTCCATTTCCTCCTCATCCAACCTCACTGTACATTCACTGACGTCACTTCTCTCGAAGACCATCACTTTACTCTTCCCTATATTCACCTTTCAAACGAGTCTTAAATTAATATTGCAGTCTGTTCCGAAGAAGAAAACAAATTATTTCTAGCTTCTTTGTAACAGCGATCGCAAAGAGCCGGCGAACTGCTATTCTTATGTTTGTTCAAGTAATCATTACCTGTGTTAATAAAGAATTGTATTAGGTTACATTTACTATCCTGTTGGGAAATATTTTGGTACGTTATTTCTCTGTAATCCCATTCTATTTAAAGTTCGTTCTCCAAGGAATGCCGTAGCATTTCGTACTTCGGAATTCGGTATCAGGCAGCTCAACGGCAAAATACGAATCAAAGTGTCGGTGCACACTATCAAGGGATGGCTTCAACGCGCCCAGGTCTTATCAAAATATGTATAATCCTTCGTAACTCAAACATGTAAGTATTTAATTGTTCTTAAGCATCCAGTCTTCATTTTCATATCTCTTATACCAAAAATATCGCCTAAAGTAGCTAAACAGTAACGATGACACGCAAAAATATGATCAACATAAATCCCGATGTCTCAATATCCTTCTTTCTCTATCCCCTCTAGCTCTAAAATGAAACAACCAATATCATTTTCTTTCCACAGAGAAGTTTTGTTCTCTACTGGGTCAGAAGTACACTAGATATTGCCTAGAAAAGGTCCGAGGTAACAGGTCAGGATTAAGTCAACGTTTACAGATTTAAACAAAACATGGCAGAAGGGGAAAGGATGAGCAAAGGGTGAAGTGTTTCACGGTCTCTCAAAACTGCCAAACTTTCAGCTTTTTACTCGGTTTTTATTTGGTTTGAATTGAACTTGGTGGAAGGATTTAAAATCAAACACAGATTTAATTGTTCAGTTTTGACAGCAATGGGACAAACGACAAGGTCACAGAACAAGGTCAACTAAAAGATTCTTTATTCATTTTGAACCAAACTTAATGGAGGGGTTCATGCTCGTGCACCAGTTAAATATTTCTAGATTGAGAACATCAGTCAAAGGTCAAGATCATAGAGTTAGGTCAAGAGCTCGGTTACAAGTCAATAGCAAGGCGTGGATCTTGCGCTCTCTCAGTACTGCGTGGATCTTGCGCTCTCTCAGTATTCCTTCTCGTTAATTCCTCCAGAAAATTTTAATCTCAAGAGACTTTTCGAAAGGGAGAGGATTACTTAGAATCTTCACTAATCCCTTCATTACAGTGATTCTCAGAGTTGAATAACGTACAAGAGTCTTCTAACCTCTCTTATATAGAGGCTAAAAAAAAAAAAAAAAGGGTCATAAAAAGTTGATAGAATATATGAAGATGTAGAGATGGCAGTGTGCCAGTGTTATCGGGACAAGGTCAAGTCACTACAGCCACATGTAGTGCTATCATTATATAACTATGTGGCAGGTGGGGGCACTCACCATCCACTCACTTGATGTAGTGCTGCCCCCGGGTGCATGCCCTTTCCTCTCCTCCATCCTTCTTTCCTTCCATCCTCTCCTGTCTTTCTTTCCTTCGTTCTTTCCTCGTCCTTCTGCCCACGGGTGACTCTGCACTGAGTGACAAGCCAAATTCCTGTACAATAAGAAACCATTTACTACGCTGGGCGGTAACCACATAACCAAATTTTGGCGCCTGATGGTTTAGTGGGTAATTAAGGTGCTCCAGTCAGATTGAGCCTGTGTAGGTTTATATGCAAAGACTGACTGGAGTTTATTGCTCACGTAATGCCACTCAGGGATGAGTGAGGCTGGTCACTCATCTTAAATCTCAGGACCAACTTGCCTGGCCCCGGGCTCCTACTCTCCTAATGGGGTCGCATAGGCTTGGATGATGGATGGATGGATGGATGGATATATACGAGTATATACTGTATATATATATATATATATATATATATATATATATATATATATTTATATATATATATATATATATATATATATATATATATATATATATATATATATATATATATATATATATATATATATATATACAGTATATATATATATATATATATATATATATATATATATATATATATATATATATATATATATATATATATATATATATATATATATATGTGTGTGTGTGTGTGTGTGTGTGCTAGTGATAGGTGCGACGCTTACCATCCACTCACTCCATGTATTGCTGCTCTCTGGTGATTTCCCTTTCCTCCCTCCCTTCCTCCTTTCATTCCATCCTCCTTTGTCTTCATTCTTTCCTCTTCCTGATGACTACGGGTGGCTCTTCACTCCCTTTTCTGTCTTCCTTTCCTTCATTCTTTCCTCTTCCTTCTGCTTTTGAGTGACTCTACTCTGAGTGAGAAGCCAAATGGTTTCCTTTACACCAGGAAACCACTTCCTATCACAACTCAACATTCAAGACTAATACATGCCAGTTTTAGACCAATTCCAAGTTCGCAAAGCGAAAGAAGGGTGTTATGCTTTAGCCACCCGTGTGTGTGTGTGTGTGTGTGTGTGTGTGTGTGTGTGTGTGTGTGTGTGTTTCATTGTGCGTGTGTTTGCCTGTATATTTGCGTATGTAACTGTCTTACTGTGTGCAGGTGTGTCTGTGTGTTACTGCCTGTGTGCATGTGTGTCTGTGTGTTAAGATTTATGTATGTCTTTGTGTTTATTCGTTTGTTGTGCGTGTGCTTTATATGTGTATCATTGTCTGTCAGCAAGTGTTTGTGTATGTGTGTGTGTGTGTGTGTGTGCGCGCGATGCACTTGTCAAAAACGTTATGATCTGATTTCGACCATGCTTGGTGGAAGGGTTAAAGGTCAGTCAGGGAAGATGACAATGGTTTTTCAAGCAATGCGTCAACATTTAAGGTCACGTGGGATGGTTAACGTACATGATTTTTATCTGATTTAGACCAGAGATGTTGGAAGGGCTCAGAGTAATGAAAGAATGATTTTGTTAACAATCAGTCCAAGATAAAGATCATAATATGGACATTTAAAACTGGACTGTGCTCTGGAAGGTCATCTTACAGATTTGTGTTATGATTTGGACCAAACATGGTGGAGAGGGTTAGGGTAACGCAAGGGCGACGGGATTAAAACTTAAGAACAATCTGTTACAAAAGTCAGGATACATCGCAGTGTCACATAATACATTTTTTTTTTTCCCTCGAACTGAACCAAAGTTGGTGGCAAGGATGAGTCGGTTAGGAATGAGGTAGGTCGATCTGTGAACAGTCAGTTGAAAGTCAAGGGGACGGGCCATGTAGGTTCAGCAAATGAAGATATTAATGAAGGCCACTTAATATTATACTATTGTACCTAGTCCGGAGAAGTCAATGAATGGAATAGTTTATTTTCCTGCAGGAAATACTACCCCGCCCACAACACAGCTCCATGACGCAACTCCAAGCTAAGCGGCCATAATTTCAAGTCAAACGGTGTTCGTGTGAATTATGTAATCGTCATAGTATCCCTACATGTATACCAAACACAACTACACGCCGTTCACCAGTTTCATGTCATTTTAAGACTTTACTAACTTTCCATGACAGTTTCTCTAGCTTATCACCGTCTTTTAGCGTTAATATCATATAACAAGTCAGCATTCAATTTGTAGAGGCATGGCGATTATTGATCAAGTTAAACTGGCAACAGTGCATAACTACGAGTAAACACTAGAAACATCACACACACACACACACACACACACACACACACACACACACACACACACACACACACACACATACTGTATATATATATATATATATATATATATATATATATATATATATATATATATATATATATATATATATATATATTTATATATATAAAGAAATGACGTTACCTCACATAATGCAGATGTATATTCAAGTATGCTGAAGTATTACTAGGCACACCTGTATCGCAAAGGACATACAGCAGATACAATCACTCTCGCGAATATGACACTCACTATTAAAAAAAAAAAAAAATAGAATATCGCTTCGAGGTCGGTCGGCTTTTGCAATTGTCATAAAGACTTTGTATTTGCTTGTAGAGGCGTATATTTTAGACTTGTGGTCGAGCGGCTTTTATATCTTGTAGTAGTTTCCCCACCAGATGTCATGTAGTGACGGGAGAGGTAAAGAATAGTATGGGACTATTTTTATTTGTCTTGGAAATATTAAACAGGTATAAGAGTATAAGTCCCGGGTAGCTACCTCCCTGTCTCGCTATCTCTCTCTCTTTCTCTGTTCTAAGGCTAATCTCCGTCTCGACCTCTCTCTAGGGTCGCTTGTCTCCTTCTAAACTCTCTTTCCTAAAATCTGGTGTAGCAGGGGTGTGTCACGTATGTTCTTCATGGTTACCAGATCTTTCTCACGAGAGGACTGCTGACAGCTAACTGCATCATCTCCTTACTGGCCGCTTTCCTCCGTGTAAGCATGTTTAGCGCTGTTCGATTCTCGCAGACACAACACCTTCTCATCATTTGACTTCCTGCTTCTATCTGTCTCTCTATCTATCTATTTATCTATCTATCTATTATGTAGTCCTATATTTGCTCGGCCGCGCGAAAATGGCGTACCATCGACATTTAATAGTTATAATATATTAATACATACTACATACACATTATAATGAACTTATAAGCTAATTTAGTGAAATACATAATATTGTAAAGTAACATAATTGTATGAATATTGTATACATATATTATTCATAGTAAATAGTGATTATTCAGTAATATTACGCATATAATTGTGCAATGGTAATACTGCTAGGTTATTTCATTACTATTATGAGTTAATCACTTTAGTAATGTCTAATATTTCACCTAACTTGTATGATGATACTGGTAATACAGAATTGTGCTATAATTGTATGACTTATATTGTGTTAATGCATAATTGTGTTGGCCTTATAATTGTAGTTACATTTTGTTAATGCAACTATTACATAAGTGTCTTGGCCTTATAATTGTAGTTAAAGTTACATAAAAGTTACATCTTGTTAATGCAACTGTTACATAATTGGCAAAGTGTAACATAATGCAATCGTTTGTCGTTACATAATTGTTACATATCGTTTGTAGGTACATAATTGTAGTTAGTGTAACATAATGCAATCGTTTGTCGTTACATAATTGTTACATATCGTTTGTAAGTACATAATTGTAATAACTGCAGTCCTAACATATGCTGCGGTCGATGATAGTGATGATGTTTCGTGTCACTTGTTTGTGGAGACAACAATTTGCTTTTTTGTTTGTAGTTTATGTGGTATTTTGACTTATGTAGTAACACTTACACTTATTTTCATTTGTTTGTTATGTGATCTTACTCTATTTCTCTTTTTTCCTTCTCACTCTTCTCTCTTTCTTTTTTTTTTTATGTATTGATTTTCTATAGTTTGTTTTTCTTTGCTTGTGTACACTTTTTCCATTTTGTTCATGGTTACATAATTACTGGCTAATTTCCTTGGGATACTTTTTTAAAGTTTAGTTTATATTGCACAGATACTACTGAAAATGATATTATATAGTCCCATATTTTGTTATTTTATATAAAAAATATATACATATATACAGTATTAACTATACACACTGACTTGTTCACCTGTACTTATCGTGAGTAATATGTGTGTCAGCACTGTGTGGAAATCATTGTCTTCACGATTGTGTTGAAGATGTTCATTCTTGCTAACGGCATTTGTGTTGGCCATTTTTTTTTTTTCGTAAGTTAATTTATCTGTTTCCACTGGGTAGCTTTAATTAATAAATGTTTAATACAGTTCTTTTAATTGCTCACTGAGTAACAGTGATTGTATATTTTCTTGATCACTTTGTAGATGTAATAATGTATAGTTGTATGTATGTAACACGTATTTTATGTAGGTATAAATGGTAACACTCGTTGGCAGTAAATAAATGTTATAATAAATGAATGAATATAAACAGTGTAGAATATTAATTGTTGGTGATTATTTAGTGTTTGAGTTATGCAGATAATTGAAGTAAGTATGTGTATTTAAGCTGTAACTATACAGCACGTTTTTTATGTTTGTGCAGAAGCTTATTGTCTATCACTGTGTATTGTATAAATGAAGTAACTATGTAACTCACTAATTTTTACCGTGGAGGAAAATGGTGTGAGTGATGTTGCACGTGGTGATAGCGTTGTCCTTCGCGGGTTGATTGGCGTGTTGTCGTCTCAGCACATGGTGACGTCGGCTTCCCACACTGGTAGCTGTGGTGAGTGAATGAGTAGCGATGAGTAACTTGAGTGAAGACGGGTGAGTAAGACGAGTTGTGAATATGGA
Source organism: Coenobita brevimanus (assembly GCF_032717465.1). Taxonomy (NCBI): domain Eukaryota; kingdom Metazoa; phylum Arthropoda; class Malacostraca; order Decapoda; family Coenobitidae; genus Coenobita; species Coenobita brevimanus. The sequence continues at coordinate 19,854,108 of NC_137012.1, read as the reverse complement.
CTTGGTGTTTGCTTCGTGCATTGACCTCTTCACACCTGCGTAAGCGGTGGGGGTTTGGTGGATGTAGCAGAGAGAGGAGGGTGAGGTCTGGTGGTTATGAGTTGTGAGTCGTCTCTCACTCTTCGTTTGTTTGTTTGTTTTCTTTCTTTCTTGATGTATTCTTGGTCCTTTTTTTCTTGTGATTTACTCGTTGTAGGATGAAGACTGCCGCTTCTTGTAGGTGCGTGTAGAAGATTATACAGACGACGTAGAGTTGTTAATTGTAGTTGATTGTAGATGGTTGTAGTTCGCTTATTCGTCGTAGACTTGTAGACTATTTGCACTGTAGGCTGTATTTTGTAGGATTATTCAATGTAGAACTGAAGCTAATCTTGTAGTCTCGGTTGCTTTTGTAGAAATTTGCTTTTTAATTCGAGAAGACGATGTCCGCAGATTTGCTGGTTTGTCGTTAAGCTTACTTGCAAGGCGTCGAGTGATCTCTCTGACCTCTGCATCAGCGTAATGATTTTGGGAGACGGAGGGGGCTGGATGGGAGAGAATACTGTCAGGAGCTGATGTTGTTGGTTGTTTTCAATCTTGATATTTTGTAGTAATTTAATGTTGATTCGTAGACGAGGTTCGTATACGTTCGCTGCTTTCCACCAAATGTCATAAAAGACTTTGTATCATAAAAGCAGCGACTTTGTATTTGCTTGTAGGAGGCGTATATTTTAGACTTGTGGTCCGAGCCGGCTTTTATATCTTGTAGTAGTTTCCCCACCAGATGTCATGTAGTGACGGGAGAGGTAAAGAATCAAGTATGGGACTATTTTTTTTTGTCTTGGAAATATTAAACAGTGTATAAGAGTATAAGTCCAGGGTAGCTACCTCCCTGTCTCGCTATCTCTCTCTCTTTCTCTCTGTTCTAAGGCTAATCTCCGTCTCGAGCCTCTCTCTCTAGGGTCCGCTTGTCTCCTTCTAAACTCTCTTTCCTATAATCTGGTGTAGCAGGGTGTGTCACGTATGTTCCTCATGGTTACCAGATCTTTCTCACGAGAGGATCATGCTGACAGCTAACTGCATCATCTCCTTACTGGCCGCTGTCGTCAGCTTTCCTCCGTGTAAGCATGTTTAGCGCTGTTCGATTCTTGCAGACACAACACCTTCTCATCATTTGACTTCCTGCTTCTATCTGTCTCTCTATCTATCTATTTATCTATCTATCTATTATGTAGTCCTATACAATGTTTGGCGCTAAAACGCGCAGCAAATCATCTTTGAATTTGTCAGCTTATGGATATAGTTAATTTGCTCTGAGAAGGATGAAATAATATGTAAAAAGGGCAGACTTTGCCCATAAATACCTTAATAGTCAATGGGATGAGAAAAGATAAAAATTGGAAGGGTATATGTTGTTATTCCGTTTCAGAAAGGAAATCGGTAGAAATTGGTTTGGTAATAGAGTAGTGGACGAATGGAATAAGCTACCTAGTAAAGTAGTTGCTGCCTCTTCCATTGAGAGTTTCAAGCATAGGCTTGATAAGCATATGACAAATAAGGGGTGGATATAGAATAAAGAAAATCTTATAACCAATACTAATTCAAAAAAATTTTCTTTTCAGGTTACACTATGATAGTCTCTATTCTCCTTTCACACTTTCCTGTAAAATGTCCATCGCAACAGTTTTTGTATACGGCGTGGTGTTCTTTCTGACTTTTTCCTGCCGGCTTCAGCTGGAGGGTTTGGAGGGCGGGGGAGAGCCTTCTTCTTTGCTATCCTTATCTCATTCTAGTAGTTCAGTTACTCTTCTAGGAGCTGCCTAGCATGGGCCAACCGGCCTACTGCAGTTATCCTCTCTTCTGTTCTTATGTTCTTATGTTGTTGAGTAACCCTGGACTACCTGGCCGAGGAGACCCATCAACCGCAGGCAAGCAACTACCCTTGCAGGTCCATCCCGTGTAATGAACCTATGATCCCCTGCGGTAGACAGCGCCTCGCCATTGCCAGACGAGGGGCAGTGTGGAGACTTGGATCCCGGGTGGGCGTCCCACTTGCGTCTCTGTTCAGTTAACAGAGGCATCATAGGAGGCTCCACACCATGCCGATATTTGTTTATATGGTTACCACCCAGCGTTGTAGGTTTCCAAGGTTACCTGAAACCATTAGATTTGTCACTCAATATACAGCCATCTCAAGTGGGGGAAAAAAAAAAAAAAAAAAGTAACAGAAAAGATGGAAGGAACAGGAATACAGGAGGGCAGACAGGGACAAGCATTAGTAATAATGCAACTG